>NW_026068165.1:660719-818686 GCF_014885135.2 Alexandromys fortis
GCTCTCCCAGGCAGCTGCAACCCACGATGGACTTAGGCTAGAATCTTCCCGGTAAGCGCACCTTGGGGTGCTTACACACACCATTAGAAATGGGCTAGTCCAGGTGCGAGAATTGGCCTGTAAGGGCTAGAGTTCATGGGCCAAGCAGTTCTTTAAATGAACACAGTTTGTGTGTTGTTATTTCGGGCATAAGCTAGCCAAGCGGCCGGGGTGTTGGGGACGCAGCCCCTCCGCCGCTCATATTTCAACAGGAAAAAAAACCTTTTATCAGATATATTGGTTGTAAAATAGGTATTACAGGGACTGGAGACCTGGCTCAGCAGTTAAGAGAGCTTGCTGCTCTTTTAGAGAGGCCCCAAGTTCTGCTCCCACCACCAAGGCCACCCCCACAAGATTGCACACAAATGGCATTGCACAAACATATGAATTTTCTTTGTTTTTTTTGTTTTGTTTTATTTTGATTTGTTTTCAAGACAGGGTTTCCCTGTGTAGCCTGGCTTTCCCAGAACTCACTCTGTAAATCAGGCTGGCCTCTAATTCAAATTCAGAGATTCCCCTGCCTCTGCCTCCCGAGTACTGGAATTAAAGGCATGAGTCACCACCACCCAGTTCAAAAAATAAATCTTAAACTGGGAGATGGTGTCATGTTCCTTTAACCCCAGCACTTGGGAGGCAGGGGGAGCCTGGTCTACAGAGCACGTTTCAGGACAGCTAGGACTATGCAGAGAAACCCTGTTTTGACAAACCAAATAAATAAATCTGAAAATAGGTATACAACTAAAACATTTACTGAAAATAAATCATAAATACTATTATTTTAGAACAGCTATTTGATTATTTGGTGTGCATATAATGTTTACCATTTATTAAAGACAAAAGCAGAGCTGGGGCGATGGTTCAGCTGGTATGCTTTCTACACAAGTATGAAAACTTGAATTAGGAGCCTAGTCCCCACCTCAGAGTCAGGCATGGCTGTTCAAATCTGTAACCCCAGTGCTGGGAGGCAGCAGAGGTAGGTGAACCCTTGGAGATCACTGGACAGTCAATTCAACGGACATATGCAGTTCCAGGTTAGTGAGACCCTGCCTTAAAGAACAAAAGTAGGGTAGAGAGCTAACAAGACGGCTCAGTGAGTAAAGACATTGCTGCCAAGCCTGATGATCTGAGTTCAGTTCCTGAGGCCCACATGGTGGAAGGAGAAAACTGATGTTTTGTTTTGTTTTTGTTTTTTGAAACCAGGTTTCTCTGTAGCTTTTAGAGCCTGTTCTGGAACTCGGTCCGGCCTCGAACTCACAGAGATCCACCTGCCTCTGTCTCCCGAGTGGTGGGATTAAAGGCATGCGCCACCACCACCTGGGGAGAAAACTGACTCTTAGATATTGTCCTTTGACTTTCACACATGCTTGATGGCATGAACACTATCCCCTCCACACGTGTGATGCCATGAACACTATCCCCTCTATACACACGTGTGATGCCATGAACACTATCTCCTCTATACACACGTGTGATGCCATGAACACTTCCCCTCCACACGTGTGATGCCATGAACACTATCCCCTCTATACACACGTGTGATGCCATGAACACTATCCCTTCCACACGTGTGATGCCATGAACACTATTCCCCTCCACACGTGTGATGACATGAACACTATCCCCTCTATACACACGTGTGATGACATGAACACTATCTCCTCTACACACATACACACTAAATAATAAATATAAGTTTTAAAATTAAGGTGAGCCAGACAGAGTAGCACATGGATTTCTGAGAAGTCAGCCTAGTCTATGTTGCAAGTTTCAGGCCAGCTAGGGCTACCGATCCCCTCAAAACAGTGGAAATATATAAAAGACACCTGATATAAACCCCTCATATAAGAGAGAATGCACCATGACATCCTGCCATGAATGAAAGCAAATTTACATATTCATAAGAGAGACGTACTTGTTTTCGCAAAAGTAATTGTCTTCACTGGTGTTTGGTAAGTGCATCTTCAGTCTTTTTCAATCGATGGAGTTTTCTTCTGTGTATGTGGGTTTTTTAATCTTTTAACATTATTTTATGTGTATGGGTTTTTGGTCTGATTGTATGTCATGCACCATGTGCATATAATGCCCACAGAAGGCACTGGATCCCCTAGGAACTAGAGTTACAGAAGACTGTAAGCCACATGTGATTTGGGAGGTTTGCACCCAGGTCCTCTGAAAGTGCCAAATCCTAGCCACTAGACCACCAGGGACACCCCATGTCCTCCGAAAGAACAAACAACACTCTTCGTTTTATTTTATTTTATTTATTTATTTTTTTTTTTGAGACAAGGTTTCTCTTGGTTGCAGGACTATGCCCACATTCCCAAAAAACAGACTATGGATATTTTCCTTTGTAAAAAAAAAAAAAAAGAGGGGGAAATGGTGCGGGATAATTCTATATTCTGTCAATTATGTTTTAAATAAACGCTGATTGACCAGTAACCAGACAGGAAGTAGAGGCAGGGCAATGAGAACAGGAGTATTCCGGGAAGAAGGAAGCTCTTTCTGCAGTCCTGTCCAGACACCGAAGAAGCAAGATGTGACCTACCCTGCTAAAAAAGGTACCGAGCCATATGGCTAGTATATATTAGGATAATGGGCTAATATAAGTTGTAAGAGTTAATAAGCCTGAGCTAATGGGCCAATCAGTTTACAGCTAATGCAGACTCTCTGTGTGATTCTTGGGGGCTAAATGGCTGAGGGACCTGGGCAGGACAGAAACCCCAACAAGTAGGCCCTCATGTTACATTCTCTGTGTACCTTTGGAATCTTTTCTGGCACTCATTCTGTAGACCAGGCTGGCCTCGAACTCACAGAGATCTGCCTGCCTCTACCTCCCGAGTGCTGGGATTAAAGGCGACTGCTACTACCAGCATGCAGGGGCATTGCAGGTGTAACAGCACACAGAAGTGTGTGTGCCGTCTGTTCAGAGCCAAGGCTGCAGGGAAGCACGGTTTGAATCCATCACAAGCTTGATTTGGTGGGTTATTGTATGTTCAGAAACCTTTGTTGCCACGTTCTTTTGTTTTGTTTTGTTGTGTTTTTCTCCTGTTGCTAAGTTTCTAATGACTTGTGCTTTCACTTGTGTGACTGGGAGTTGTGAAATATAGTTTAAGAACTACCGCAGGTGATGATGGTGCTTGTGTTTAATCCCAGCACTCCGGAAGTAGAGGCAGGTGGATCTCTAAGTTAGAGGCCAGCCTGGTCTATAGAGAGATTTCCAGGACAGCCAGGGCTATGCTGAAAAACCCTGTCTCAAGGTTGGGGTAGGGGAGATGCTTAAGCTGAGCATTTAATTAAACTAGACTCGGGAAGAGGGTAGCAAAGGCACAGAGAATGGCCCCCTGCTGCCCTCAGAGAGTCCTGAAATAATCTGAGGCACCAGGAAGAGGGGGCCTGGGTGTTGGGCAGTGGTAGGCGACACGTTGTGAGGGTCGTGGCTTTGTGATGCAGCTGACTGAGAAGGTTGGCTTGAGTTGATCTTTGAAGGCTGGCTAAGAGGGGGACAAAAGATTACAGAGAAACAGAGGCGGGAGTCAGAAGACAGAGCAAGATCAGAGAGTGTTTGCACAGTATAGAGGTTGTGATGCTCACCCCCACAGAGCTGAGGATGTGCTGTGCTCAGTCTGATGGGTCAGGCCGAATGGTTCACCACGGCTTACGAGTACCTACCTCAAGCTATCTCTGTACTTTAGACTATGTAGAAGATCCTAGTGGATGAATGGCTGAGGGTGGTGACAGGGAGTCAGCGCTTAGAAAGGGCCTCCGGCGCTGTGTGGAAAAGGTCAGAGGAGTTTCCATTGTGGCACAGAGAGTAAACAGGAGGTTCGAGATGAGAGAGAGGTAATTGCCGTGTGACGGAATGTAGATAAATAGAAATGGGTTCATCTAACTTGTAAGAGCTAGTTAGTAGTAAGCTTGAGCTATCAACCAAGCCTTTATAATTAATAAGCCTCTGTGTAGTTATTTGGGACAGATTGCCAGGACACAAAGAAACTCTGCCTACATATAAATGTTTTAATTTTAAAAAGGGAGAGGTGGGGCTTGCTGTGTGGCCTAGGCTGGCCCTAGACTTCAGGGCTCAGATGACCTGCTGTCATTTCCAGAACTGAGGCTACCGGAACTGTCATCCTAGCTTTTTGTTTTGTTTACCTAGATATTAATTTTTTTACTTGAAATTACATTGTTATTTGTGTGTGTGTGTGTGTGTGTGTGTGCTAGGATGTCGGGTGGAGGTCAGAGGACAGCATTCAGGAATCCATTCTCTCGTTCCACTGTGGATTCCGAGGGTGTAACTCAGGCTTCTGCTTCACACCCGACATCTCAGCAGTGCTGGCGAGCGTGTTATAGGAGGAAATGGAGTGCCTTAGGTTTGAGCGAGGGAAGCTCGAGCAAGGCCATGGAGAACCTAACTGTCCTGTTATCAAATTCTGGCTCTCTAACGGGCTCTTCCACACACCATGTGAACTCTTGAGTTTTGTTCCTGCCCTTTGGTTTTTTTGTTTTTTTGAGATGAGGTCTCATTGTGTAGTCCTGGAAGGCCTGGAACTCTGGGACTACACGTTTGTACCACCATCCCTGGCCAACACTGCATCCTGAGTCTCCCGTTAGAGACGCAAGCCCTCATATCCTGGTGACAAGTGGGGACACTCAGCCCTGTAACAGTGAGGCAGAGCAAGCACGGCCATCATTCTGGGTGCACAGGGGTGGGGGAAAGGTCGAATTCTTGTTCTTGGTAGTTCCTCATTTCTGAGCCATTCCTTTTCTCTGGGACGTCACAGGGGAACCCTCATTCCCCAGAATAGGGGTGGGGAATACTCCTGACTAATTGTTGCCCATGACCCAGCGCCCTCTCCAACCTGGGTAAGAACTGGGTGACTAAGTCGCAGTTGTGACAGAAAGAGCACACAGAGAGCCTCAGGGGGTCTCATCAGGAAATGATGGCACGTGGGGACTAGCTATAGCCCCCTGGGGACTCCACAGCCCTCTTCTCTCTCTTTCTGGTCCTCACCAAGTTACTCACTGTGGCTTTGGACGGCCTAAGAGATACAACCACATTCCAGAAACCAAAGAGCCAGGCACGGTTAGAACAGCAGTGGAAGCTGCCAACCGTTTTCCTCCTTTAAGTCTGTGTGTTACGTCATCACCTCTTTACCGCAAAGGAGTACGTCTCTAGTGGTCTGTGCAGGCAGCACAGCGAGGACACATCAGTGTCACAGCCTCCGGTGACATCTGCACATCGCTCCAGTTTCTGGAGAGTTCACGTAAACAAACACAAACCCTGGCAGCAGGAGCTGTAGGCAGGGTCTGTGTGCAAGGGCAAGATGACTAATCCTGCTACCTCTTGCTGTCATGACCACCCCTGCCAAGAGCCCCCACTGCTGAGCCAGACTGACCCTGCTTTTGTCTTCCTCTGAATCTGTCATTTTTCACTGGGGGAGTTTCGGGAATGTGTGTGAAGGGTTATGACTTGTGGTAAGCCTGTTCTAAAAAGGGAAGCTGGTTTTGAGAAGGAACTCCATCGACTTGTTCATTCTCTTCCTGTAAACTGGTGCCTCTCCGATATATCCACAGACTACGGTGGAAGACATTTATATAGATGGCTTTGTTTTGTTTTCTTAGTATAGATTTTTTTTTAACTAAGCAGTATTAGAGAGCAATAAGAAGACTTCTAGGAGTATTTTCTATTGACCAAAGGTCATGGTTTATGGGCAAAAGGCAAAAGTATGCAGTGGTCTCTAAGCCCATGAGAAAAGTTTCTCAGCCATTACCAGCCCCTGCTGACAGCCACTTACCCTGCAGAGTTGCCAGGGGTTGGGCATCTTAGTAGATAAGGGCGAGCCCAGATAGGTTAAGGACACAGCTCAGCAGCAGCCTATCTGCTTAACAGGAGTGGGCCGGGGGTTCAAGGCCCAGCGCTGCAGACATAAATGGCAAATCTCGTTCTGAAACGGGGAATTGTAGGGCTGGAAAAAAAGTGCATGTGGGACTGGCAAGATGGCTTAGTAAGGAAAGGCGCTGGCCCCCGTGCCTGACAACCAGAGTTGTATCCCAGGGCCCACGTGGTGAAAGGAGGAGACCTATCGGTGTCCTCCGCTCTGCAGTGCAGGCTGCCTAGATAGATAGATTTGTGTGTGCGTGTGTGTTTGTTTTGTTTTCGAGACAGGGTTTCTCTGTAGCTTTGGAGCCTGTCCTGGAACTAGCTCTTGTAGACCAGGCTGGCCTCGAACTCACAGAGATCCGCCTGCCTCTGCCTCCTGAGTGCTGGGATTAAAGGTGTGCGCCACCACAGCCCAGCTAGATAATAGATCTTTTTTTTTAAGATTTATTTATTAATTATGTATACAGCGTTCTGCCTGCATGTACACCTGCAGGCCAGAAGAGGGCACCAGGTATCATTACAGATGGTTGTGAGCCACCATGTGGTTGCTGGGAATTGAACTCAGGACCTCTGGAAGAGCAGTCAGTGCTCTTAACCTCTGAGCCATCTCTCCAGCCCGATAATAGATCTTTAAAACCTGTTTGGAACAAGTTAAAACTGTCTAGACTCCAACCTTGACGTGTGGAAAGTTGAGAGGGAGCTAGCCTATGGTCTATTTTCCTTCAGACCCCTGAGGGAGTTAGGTTTTAAAAGGAATCTTCCAGGGCTAGGGAGGTTAAGTTCGCCAGTCTGTTACCATGGAAATCTGTATTTATTTGAGCATCCCTCCCCACTCCCAGCCCCCACAGAACACACTCCTTTAATTAGTCATAAGTTTCTCAAAACCATATGGAAAGTGATGACCAGGACTGCGCACAGCTGGAATGGGTTAGTGTCCAAGGAAGTGGGAGGGGCTTCGGAGGGCTGATTCAGGGGCTGGGCAGGCACATTCTATTCCCATGATGCCCCAGACTTCAACACTGCCAAATCCTGTATCTTCACTTCTTCTCAAAGCACGAAGAATCGAGAGATCTGCTCCCCTTCACCTACTCATAGACGCCTCCCTTGCTGGCGAACTGCTGCGAGCCAGGAGGTCCGAGGAGATACCGGCAGCTCCAGAACAGGGAGGAAGAGAGAGAAATAAGGACGCTCGGGGCTCTGTCGCTTTCTGGGACGGCAGGGAACTGATAGTACAACAGTATTCTGCTCTTTCTGGGAACCGTGGCCATTTCTTTCACAAAATGCTGATTAGCATTGATTTTATGTGGAAAGGCACTTTGGCCTTTCGTCCATTCTCTCTGTGACCCCAGGAAACAGTTCTGTCCTGACGTTGGAAAATGTTTGGCTCCCTTCTGTTGACCAAGGTTCACTAGGGAGCTGGCTAGGGAAAGAGTCGGGCCTTCGTTTTCGCAGAGGACTGTGGGGTTGGAGAGGGCCGCTGCGTCTCTGCCAGGTCAGCAGCTACAGAGCCTGCAGTTGGGGGCTCAGAGCGGTCTAGAAGCAGAGGCATAGCCGGTCTTCTTTACCTCGGAGAGGTAAAAGCCTCCTTCGCCTCGCTTTTGTCCTTAACTTACTTAAACGGGGAGGGCAGCCACCAGTGGACTGCCGTTGCTGCATTTTGATTCATTAATTTGGCATCGGGAACAAGGTTGATATTCTCCCCACAGAAAAGGAAAAGAGAACTTAGAAGTACCACAGAGCCGGGCTTGGTGGTCCGCGCCCATGATCTCAGCACTTGTGATTAGGAATTTGAAGTACCTCTCAGTTAACACAGTGAGTTAATGACCCTGTCTTAGAAAAACAGGAAATGGCATAGATGATCAGTGGTTAAGAGGGTTCCCCTCCCAGCATCCACATGGAAGCTCACCAGTGGATGGAATTCCAGGTCCAGGGGATCTGATGCCCTCTTACGACCTCCACCTGCACCAGGCATGCAAGTGGTGTATAGACATACAAGCTGGCAAAACACCCATACACTTAAAAAAAAAATTGAGTCGGGAAGGTGGCGCACACCTTTGATTTCAGCACTAGGGAGGCAGAGGCAGGTGGATCTCTGTGAGTGAGTTCGAGTCCAGCCTGGTCTACGTGGTGAGTTTCCAGACAGCCAGGGCTGCACAGTGAGGCCCTGTCCAACTTGAGTTTAGACTCACACAACTTTGGCAAAATAAACACACACAGCCCCAGAGTTGGGGGGGGGGGGTACCAGATTTGGGGACATAGCTACCAGGGTTGGGGACATGGCTACCAGGTTGGGGACACGGCTTCCAGAGTTGGGGACATGGCTACCAGGAGAGTACTTGCCTTGCAAGCACAAGGGCCAATGAACCCATGGGAAAACACAGGTGCAGGAGGCTGCAGTGATGGTTCACAGGTTAAATCAGCGGTCCTCCTTCACTAGGCGAGGGTGGCCTTTAATCCTAGGACTCCAAGGCAGAGGCAGAGGGATCTCTCTGAGCTTGAGGTCAGCCTGGTCTACAGAGTGAGTTCCAGGACAGCCAGGGCTACAGAGAACCTGTTTCAGGAACAGAGTGGACAGTGCCTAACGTAGAAGGATCCCAAGGGTCTCAGGGTTTCTGCTGCTGCTGCGAAGCACCATGAGCAAAAAACGCAAGGTAGGGATGAAAAGGGGCACTGGCTTCCACTTCCACGTTGCTGCTTATCACCAAAGAGAGTCAAGACAGGAACTCGAGGGCAGGAACCTGGAGGCAGGAGTTGATGCAGAGGCCGTGGAGGGGTGCTGCATACTGGCTTGCTTCTGCTGGCCGGTGGTGGTGCACGCCTTTAATCCCAGCACTAGGAAGGCAGAGGCAGGCGGATCTTTGTGAGTTTGAGGACAGCGTGGTCTACAAGAGCTAGTTCTAGGACACATTCCAAAACTACAGAGAAACCCTGTCTCAAAAAAGAAAAAAACAAGCAAACAAACATACTGGCTTGCTTCCCCTGGCTTGCTCAGCCTGCCTTCTTATAGAACCCAGGACCACCAGCCCAGGGATGGAACCATAGTGGGCTGAGCCCTTCCGTACTTCGCATTGCTCACTCATTGATAAAATACCTTGCAGCTGGGTCTCATGCAGGCATTTTCTCAGTTGAGGCTCCTTCCTCACTGATGACTCCAGCTTGTGTCAGGTTGACATTAAACCAGGCAGCACAGCAAGTCTCAGGGCAGTCGAGTTTCATAGTGAGTTCAAAGCCAGCCTGAGATACATAGCAAGACCATAACACACACACACACATTGCACACTGCTTTGGAGAAGACTTAGTGTGTAAAACACTTGCAGAACAAGCATGGGGACTAGAGTTTGGGTACCCACACTTATAAATGCCGAGTGGGCATAGTGACCCATCTGTAGCCCCGTTGCTTGAAAGGCAGAGCAGAGCATCTCTGGAGTAAGGAGACCAGCTAGACCAGCCAATTGGTGGACATTCTGGGCTCAATGAGAGATCTCACTTCCACATATAAGGTGGAAAGTGATCAAGGAAGGCACAACACATCAAGACCTCCCATAAATATGCATATGCACATGTGAATACACACTTGCACATACCTGTACACATGCAAAAATCCACTGTGGCATATGTATGTATTTGTGCATGTGTTAAAATGGAGACGTTGCAGAGCTGTCTGCCTATTTTCTTTTTTAAAAGATTTATTGTACTTGATGTGTGTAAATGTTTTACCTGAACACATGTATGTGTACTATGTGAGTGCCCAGTGCCCACAGAGGTCTGAAAAGGGTTTCAGATTCCCTGAAACTGAGGTAAGGATGGTCATTAACCACGCTATGTGTCCTGGGAATTGAACCTGGGTTCTCTGAAAGTGCTCAGAGAGATGGCTCAGTGATTAAGAACACTGACTGCTCTTCCAGAGGACCTGGGTTCATTTCCCAGCACCCACATGGCAGTTCACAACTGTCTGCAACTCTAGTTTCAGGGGATTTGAAACCCTTACACCAATGTCCATAAAATTAAATAATTTTTTTAAAAAAGAGTATAAGTGCTCTTAACTATTGACCTCTCTCACTAAGCCCCTATCTACTTTCAAAACAAAAGTCATGGATCATCAGGTAAGGTGTACACTGAGAGAGAAAAATTCGGAGAGCTTTGTAAACTAAACATCGGAATGGGTGGAGAATATTCATTCACTTGATCACTAGCCTTAGAACAAAACATGGCCATGGTGGTCAATAAGATTGAGAAGAACTGCCGGGCGATGGTGGCACACGCCTTTAATCCCAGCACTCGGGAGGCAGAGGCAGGCGGATCTCTGTGAGTTCGAGACCAGCCTGGTCTACAGAGCTAGTTCCAGGACAGGCTCCAAAGCCACAGAGAAACCCTGTCTGGAAAAACAAAAAAAAAAAAAAAAAAAAAAAAGATTGAGAAGAACTGATCTGCAAGGGCCTTAACCTCTTGCTATGAGGCTGACAGTGGTGGCCAATGGCAAAAAGAGAGCCAAGCAGAAGCGACTAGTCAAGCCTGGGGGCATGGGCTGAGGCAGCAGGATATCAAATTCAGCATCAGCTTGGACTACAGAGGGAGGTTTTAACCAAGATGCTGAGAGATGGCCCCATGGGTAGAAGTGCTTGCCATGCAATCCTGAGGACTAGCATCCATGTAGCAAGTTTATAATCCCAGTGTTCCTATGTGTGGTGGTTTAAATGAGAATGGCCCCATATGCTCAAACAGTTGGTTCCTAATGGGTGGAACTGTTTGGGAAGGACTAGGAGGTGTGTCCTTGTTGGAGGGGGTGTATCACTAGGGGTGGACTTTGAGGTTTCAGAAGCCAACATTGATTGTTCTCAATTAGATCTTTAGATCTCTCTCTCTCTCTCTCTCTCTCTCTCTCTCTCTCTCTCTCTCCTCTCTTCCTCTCTGCCTCATAGTTGTGTCTCACGACATAAGTATTCAGCTACTGCTCCAGCACCATGCCCGCCTGCTCCCATGCTCCCAGCCATAATGGTCATGGACTCTAGCTCTCTGGAATCATGAGACCCCAAATTAAATGCTTTCTCTTAAGTTGCCTTGGTCTTGGTGTTTGTGATGACAGCAGAAAAGTGAATAAGATACATGAGAAGAGGAGACGTGGGAAAAGTGGGCCAGAATCCCTGGACTTCCACACCTCAGGTAGCTCAAGTTGGCTTTTGACTCACAGTGTAGCTAAAGGTGTCCCAGAACTCCAAATCCTTTCTGCATCGGTTTCCCAAGTGCTGGTATTACAGGCGTGTGACATCAAGCCCAATATTTTTGTTGTTGTTTTTTGGTTCTGGTTATAGTGCCTTGAGACAAAGCTTCACTATGAATGGCCTGGAATTCACTGTAGAAATCAGTCTTCCAACCTGGGCCACATGGATCACTGGGGTTGCAGACATACCCCATCACTCCCAATTCGAACCTTTCAAATTCATGCTTATGTGAACAGTTCACAAAGAGTCTACAAAATATCTTTCAACCATTTTATGGGTATGAGTGTTTTGTCTGCATGTATGTCTGTGTGCCACATGTATGCCTAGTGCCCAAGAATGTGATGAGCCTCCATGTGAGTACTGGGAATCAAACCTGAATCCTTTGTAGGAATAGCAAACGCTCTTAACCACTGAGCCATCTCTCCAGCCCCCAAGTGGGTTAATTTTGAAGAGAGAAGAGAGATGTAGCTACCATCTCCTCAGGTTCTTGGGAGACTGAATAGGAAAGACTGTCCAGCACATAAGGCTATTTATAATCGAAGCATGCAAGGAGATCAAGAGTTTAAGGTCATCCTCAGTGATACAGTGAGTTTTCTTATGGTCGCCTGTACTACATGAGAACTGAAAGAGGGGGCTATGGAGGTCTGTCAGCGGCCTTTATAGAGGAGAGAACAAACCTATTTGCTGCTTTGGAAATAGGCGGGGCAAAAGGAAAAGAAAAGAGAAGAGAAGAGAAGAGAAGAGAAGAGAAGAGAAGAGAAGAGAAGAGAAGAGAAGAGAAGAGAAGAGAAGAGAAGAGAAAGGAACGAAGGGGGGGGTGAGAGCAAGCAGGTGAAGATAATTTCCAAACAGTTGGCCTCTCAGTGCCACCTAGTGGACAGAAAAAAACAGTAGCGTCTTGATCCCAAATGACCAGTCCTAAAAGAGCCCACTTCCAAATTCCTAGAGGCTTTGCTGGCTACACACAAGGGACATGGAGCAGCACAGGAATGGGAACAGAAAAGAGAGCCAAGTGCTAACAACCTTTTTCATCAGCCACCACTGGGAACCGAGTGTGCAGGACCAGAGAAAATGATCAAACTTTAGCATCCGCATACACACACATTACTTATTGAGAGAGAGAGAGAGAGAGAGAGAGAGAGAGAGAGAGAGAGAGAGAGAGAGAGAGAGAGAGNGAGAGAGAGAGAGAGAGAGAGAGAGAGAGAGAGAGAGAGAGAGGGTGGGAGAGGGTGGGAGAGAGGGAAGAGACGAGATTATGGGCTGAATTATACTCTTACTGTGTGATGGTACGACAGACTCAGGAAAAGTCACAGGGCAATACATAAGAGGGCAGCTCCATGCAAGGCGGCATGAAAACCCTCTCGGGATTGAAATACTGGCTGTAATTTTCTCAACAGATTTTGTAGGGAAGTGAAGTTCTTCCTTTACACTATTCTTGCTTATTAACTTGACGCATCTGGGAAGAGGGAACATCAAGTGAAGAACTGCCTGCTTCAGATTAGCCTGTGGGCATGTCCGTGGCTAATTTCCGGAGGCTAATTGGAGGAGGTCCTAGGCCAGTGATTCTCAAGTTCTCAACCTGTGGGTCAAGACCCCCTAGGGGAACAAATAACCCTTTCACAGGGGTCTCTAAAGACCATGGGGCCGGGTGGTGGTGGTGGTGCATGTCTTCAATCCTAGCAGAGGCAGGGGGATCTCTGTGAGTTCGAGGCCAGTCTAGTCTACAAGAGCTAGTTTCAGGACAGGCTCCAATGCTACACAGAAACCCTGTCTCAAAAAAAAAAAAAAAAAAAAAAAACACAGATACTTACATTACAATTCATAACTGTAGCAAAATTACAGCAAAAATAATTTTATGAGCTGGGCGGTGATGGCACACACCTTTAATCCCAGCACTTGGGAGGCAGAGGCAGGCGGATCTCTGTGAGTTTGAGGCCAGCTTGGTCTAAAAGAGCTAGTTCCAGGACAGGCTCCAAAAGCTACAGAGAAACCCTGTCTCAAAAAAACAACAAAAAATTAATAATAATTTTATGGTTGGCTGGGGGGGGGTCACCACGGCATGAGAAACTGTATTAAATGGTCGCAGCACTAGGAAGGTTCAGAATCACTGTCCTAGGTAGGGCTGGGTTGTATCAGAAAGCTAGCTGAGTTGAAAGGCAGGAACGAGTCAGGAAGCCACATTCCTATCCCGGCATTGTGTTGTTGTTAGGGCTGCTTCTTGTTTAGTTGGCTGGTCGGTTCGCTGATTGGGTTTTGTTGTTGTTGTTGTTGTTGCTTTGAGACTTGGTCTCCTGGATGGTCTAGCATATGTGTAGAATTTACTACACAAACAAAGCTGAATTTGAACTCAAAAAACATTCTTTCTCTACCTCCCAAGTGCTGTGTTAAAAGCATGGCCACCATACCCAGCTCCTCTATGGCCTTGAATTCCTCCCTTGGTTTCCCTCGATAGGCTATGGACTAAATGAAATAAACCGTTTCTTCCCGCAGTGGATTTGGGTCAGAAAGATCGAAGTGCTCTTCCACAGTCTGACTGGGTCTGAAATTCAGATCCGTATTAGAACAGCCCACAGACTGTGTTCAGTTCGGGTTGCGTGTGCCTGGAGCCTGGAGCGCCTCCACAAGGGCAGTGGAGGCACCAAGGGCAGCTGGGCTGAAGCTTGCAATGAGCTGGGAGAAGACTGAGCAGCCGTTGGGAAATGCAAGCGAAGATAGGTCAGTTTAATAGACTTTACTTCTCGGGTCGGTTTCCGTTGTTGTTACTTGTGTGGTTGGTGAGTCTCCTGGCCTCACACCCACCATCTGGCCAGCAATGACTTGAACTGCTGATGCCCTTGGAGTCATCTTCCAGGTGCTGGGGTACAGGCATAGCCCACCAAATCTAGCTAACAGGTTTTGTTGGTGGTGGAGTTCTCTCAGCCTTATTTCCCCATCTCTGCTGACAAGAATGTCTCTCCTTCCTCTGGGAAGGAGGTACCTTCACCTTGTGCCTTACCTTGGCTTTCAGGAAGAAATGGGAAAGCACAGAGCACCAGTATTGCATTTTTTCTTTAACTTAAAATAACCAATATACTCACAGGGCGGCCATTAATCCCAGCACTAGGGAGGCAGAGGTAGGCCCATAATCCTAACACTAGCAGATGCTGATGTAGGAAGATGCCCATAATCCTAACACTAGCTGATGTAGGATGTAGGAGGATGTAGGATACCCATAATGCTAACACTAGCGGATGCTGATGTAGGAAGATGCTTGAGGCCGTTTAGGTAATATAGTAAGACCCAATCTGGGGGGCTTGGCATAATGGCTCAAGCCTTTAATCCCAGCACTAGGAGGCAGAAGCAGGCAGATTTCTGAGTTCTAGGCCAACTTGGTTCACAGAGTAAGTTCCTGAACAGCCAGGGCTACTCAGAGAGACCTTGTCTCAAACAAGAAATAAAAACATTATGATTATATTAGTAAGTAGGCCTTTGGGAGGTGAATAATCATGAAGGCAGAAAATGGAAGCAGTGTCTTTGCCAAAGAAGTCCTGGAGAGCCAGGTGGTGGCACATGCCTTTAATCCCGGCACTCGGGAGGCAGAGGATCTCTGTGAGTTCGAGGCCAGCCTGGTGTACAAGAGCTAGTTCCAGGACAGGCTCCAAAGCAACACAGAGAAACTGTCTCGAAAAAAACAAACAAACAAAAAAAGACCTGAAGAACTTCCTTGTCCCTTTTCCACCCTGGGAGGACACTGTGAGAAGGGACATTTTATGAACGGAGAAACAGGCCCTTCCCAGACACCAAAACTCCAGAGCACCGTCCTGGGGTTCCTAGGCTCCCTAACTATGAGGGGTAAATCTCTGGCATCCGGAAGGTACCCAGTCTGCGGGGCACTAGTTGCTACATCAGCCCAAAGAGACTAAAACAGCCACTGTTCTCCCACAGAAACTATTTCTGAGTCACTGAGACCAAAACACCTGGCAGCAACAACTTAAGCAAGGAAAGATTTATTGTGGGTTCAGTTTCCGTGGACTGTGGTGGGGAAGGCACAGGACTGGGGGCATGTGGGAGAGGCTGGCTGCTCACATCATAGCAGGCCAAGGAGCTGAAAGCACCGTCAGGGACAGGCATCGCCTTCACACACCCGTCGCCAGTCCCTTCTCCAGTTAGCTCTACCTCTCAGAGGCTAGGGCCTCCCCCACAGCTCCAGTAGTTGGGGAAAAGGCATTCAAAACAAGAGCCTATCTTGAGGTAACCATAACACAAGCACACCAGCATGAATTCTCTCAGCCATTCCTCAGTGTGTTACTGTCAACTAATGTGGTGGTTTGAATGAGACGCCCCCCCATAGCCTCGTATACTCGATGCTGGTCCCCGAGTGTGCATCATTCCCAGTTAGCTCTCTCCTTGTGCCACCCGCTCCCAACTACTGCTTTGGTGCCATGCCTGCCAGCCTGCTACCATGCTCCCTACCATGGCGGTCATGGACTCTCTAACCAACCTTCTGAGACCGTAAGCCCCAAGTTAACTCTTGTATAAGTTGCCTCGCTCATGCAGTGTCATCACAGAAACTGAAAAGTAAAAGTTGGGGCTGGAGAGATGGCTCAGTGGTTAAGAGCACTGGCTGCTCTTCCAGAGGTCCTGAGTTCAATTCTCACAACCACCTATGAGATCTGGTACCCTCTTCTGGTGTGCACGCATACACGCGGGGAGAACACTGTATACATGATAAATAAACCTTTAAAAAAGTAACTGAAACACATAGCAACTATGCTGCTACCTTTATTTTATTTTTTTCCTTTGAGACAGGATCTTGCAACGTAGCCCTGGCTGGCCTGAAACTCATAAAGATCTATCTGCCTGAGTCCTGAGTTAAAGGCGTGCACACCACCCCTGGCTTCTGTCTGGCTTTAGTAAAGGGTTTTTATCAGGCCTGGATAAAGGACTCAGAGGGTAAGAGCACAATGACCTTGCAGAGGTTGGTCCTGAATTCAGCTCCCAGCACCCACTTCAGGTATGACCACCTGCAACTCCGACTCCAAGGCCTCCTACACCCTCTTCTGGAATTCCCCAGGGACAAGTACTCAGATGTCACTCACCTATACAGACACACAAGTATAAAAATAATTCCTTAAAAATGATTCACTTTAATTTTGAGACAGAGTCTACGGTAGCTGAGGATATCTTTTATTTTTTAATTTTTAAATCTTATAGTAGGCAGTTGAAGAGAAGGCTCGGGGTTAAGAGCTCTGGCTGCTCTTCCAGAGGTCCTGAGTTCAATTCCCGGAAACCACGTTGGCTCACGACTATTTATAATGAGATCTGGTGCCCTCTTCTGGCCTACAGGCATACATGCAGACTGAATGCTACATACATAATAAATAATAAGTCATTTTAAAAAGGGTGTGTCCTAGAGTTTCTATTACTGTGATGAAACACCATGATCAAAGCATGGGGAGGACAGGGTTTGCTTGTTTGGCTCACACTTCCACCAGGACAGGAACTCAAACAGGGCAGGAACCTGGAGGCAAGAGCTGATGCAGAGGCCACGGAGGGGAGCTGCTTACTGGCTTGCTCCTTGTGGCTTGCTTAGCCTGCTTTATTTTATTTTGTTTTTTCAAGACAAGGTTTCTCTCTGTAGCCCTGCCCATCCTGGAATTCACTCTGTAGATAGGGTGGCCTCGAACTCGGAGATCTGTCTGCCTCTGCCTCACAAGTGCTGAGATTAAAGCAGTGCGCCACCCTCACCTGGCTCTCAACCTTTCTTTTCTTTTCTTTTCTTTTTTTTTCTTCGAGACAGGGTTTCTCTGTGGTTTTGGAGCCTGTCCTGGAACTAGCTCTTGTAGACCAGGCTGGTCTCGAACTCACAGAGATCCGCCGGCCTCTGCCTCTCAAGTGCTGGGATTAAAGGCGTGGGCCACCACCGCCTGGCTCTCAACCTTTCTTAAAGAAACCAGGACCAGCCCAGGGAAAGTACCACCCATTAAGAAAATGCCCAAAGGCCTGCCAACAGCCCAATTTTATGGAGGCTGTTTTCTTGAGATTCTGCCCCCTCCGATGAAGTTAGTTTGTATCAAGGTGATGTAAAACTACCCACACGGGGTCAAGCAGATCACTACCCTCGGAATCCAGCAAAGTAGGTGTGTCTCCTTAGAGACAACCTTTACTCTCTTAAATTTCTCTAGCACTAGCAGTGAGGACTCAGGCGTCACCGGGAATGTCTTTAACTTCTGGTCCTGCTGCCACTGCTGCCGGCATGCCAAGGCTGCAGGCTTGTGCCATCCTGTCTTATGTTGTTCTGGGAATTACGTCCAGGGCTTCATCTATACCACGTAAGCACTCGGCCGTCTAACTTCACCCCAGCCCTACCCTTCAGGAACTTAACCATGCATGATGTGTATGTTTATCATACATGTACAATATCAGAAACTATGTATAAACTAATTCCTGGGTTCCTACGAAAGGGAACCCGGGCTTTTGGTCTCTTTTTGGTCCCAGTCAAGTATTTATTATCACCTGTGTTCTTTTCTATGCATGGTTCAGAGCCTTATTTCATTGGATATTTGAGAATTTAACTGCTAGGTTCTGTAGCCTGCACCTGTAATCCCAGCACTGAGGAAGGAGCTGCAGGAGGACCATAGCCTCATCTGCACAGCGAATTCCAGTTCCAAGTTGGCATAGGTTGCACAGAGATTCTGTCTCAAACTAGCTAACTAGTTTAGCAGCGGGTCTGAGGGGTGGCTGGAAACTAAACAAGCACAATAGCGAGAGCACTGAGAGCTACACCTACAGGTAGGGAAGAGTGAGCATGAGGCTGAGGTCACCCCCGGGGGCTGGTCTAAGGAGGTAGGAACAGATGGGTCCCTGGGGCTTACTAGCCAGCCAGCCGAGTAGTCAGTGGGCCCTAGACTCAAAAAAACAGGGTGCATGGCTCCTCCACATTTGTGGACACACAGACACACACATGAAAACCCAAGAGATGGGTGGCTTAATATTTAGGGTGAGGGGAAAGGCAAGGGAGGGATTCCCAAAGATCTAGAAGCCAAGAAAAGATTGGAGAGGATTTAATAGGGCTGGTTTCTGTGGGGCTCCTGAATTCCTGAGAGCTAGGCATGGTTGAGGCCGCTCCCTTTCCTCCCCGCTAGTCTACAACCAAAGGTGCAGCACGGGTGAAACACACACGGAAGGGCAGATCTCCTGGACGTGTCTACACACAGCATGACTTTGCCCCCAGTGTCATCGTAGGCAGCATCCAAGGTAAAATTTCAAGAGCTACTCTGGGCATTCGAAGTAAATCAAAATTATCTTCAGACGCAGCGAGGAAGGTACAACAGACTCCTTGCTACATGGCACAACACATACATTCATGTCAAGTTTTGTTCTAAATTTCACAGATAACAGCACTAACTTCCATTTACTGAGGTCTAATTTTGTCATACATTACTCTTTGTTGAGATAGTCTTACCCTGCAGCGCAGGCTGGTCTCGAAATGCTAGCAACCCTGTCTCTGCCTCCGGAGACTATTACAGATGCTCACTACCATGGTCGGCTGCACTCATAATTTTAAAAAAAATTAAGGGCCAAGGAGGGATGTAGAACTAATGGTAGAGCTACCATGTGCAAGGCCCTGGATTCAATCCCTAGCACCATTAAAAAAGTTAAGCCTAAAGCTGGGCAGTGGTGGCACACGCCTTTAATCCTAGTACTTGGGAGGCAAAGGCCGGAGGATATCTGAGTTCAAGGCCAGCCTGGTCTACAGAGGGAGTGCCAGGATGGACAGTCTGCACTGTTGCAGAAGAAACCTCTTGAAAAAATGAAAACAGAACCAAATTTAAACTTCTTAAGTGTCTTCTTTCAGCAAACTGACAAACAAGAGTTGAGAACAGAGCCATACCTGACCATATGCTGTCTACTTGAATTTATTCTTACTTTCTTAAAAAAAAAGAGGAGGTGGTTTCGGGGTGGCCAGGGGAATAACTCATAAACACTGTGAACAGGAACGAAGACTCTAAGACTTGGGGTACTCCTATACCTCAGTCTCAGATCTCTAACAAACTCCCACCCCCCCACCCCCGGTTTTCTTTTCAACAAGACACCCAGATCAGCAGCAGAAGTACCTAGGGTCATCACTGAGAATTTGAACACTGGGAACGGGTGGGGGGAAAAGTCCAAAATTTGGAGCTGAGAAGGCGAAGGAACGAAGGAGAGCCTGGCTCTGGAGGACGGAGTTGGCCACAGGTGGAAGTGAGCCAGTATGGGGGTGCCCCTCCTGACTGCTGCGGCCCACACTCCCTGGACCCCAGAGCACCCCATGGTTTATTCCGCAGTCACTCCCTACTCTCGAAGCCTCACAGGCCCAGCTCCAAGTCCTCCAGCTCCTCCTCCAAAGCCCTCCTCCGGGCCAGCTTCTCCAGCTGCTCTCTGCTGGGCTGGCTGACCTGGCCGGCCTGGATGCGCTGCTGCAACTCCTCCACCTGCCGCAGCTTCTTCCGCAGGTTCTTCATCTTCTTGGCTTTCTCTGTGGTAGCCGCAGAGTTGGAGGCATCGGGGGCAGCTGGAGGGGCGCCCTGGGAGCCTTGGAGTGCACTGGGCGTTTGGGCTGTGTCTCCCAGAGATACCTTTTCAAGAGTCCGGTTCAAGGCCTCTCCCTCCTTCTGCTGTTGCCTCCTTTTCTCCTTTCGCTTCAGGTTGCGTTTGGCTGTTTTGGAGAGGCCTACTTCGCCACCTTCAGGTCTGGATGGGGTGACGGGTGTCGTGGCCTCGGGGCTCAGGCCTGGAGGAAGTTCTGGTTTACTCTTGAAAAACTTCACGTACTTATTTTCGTAGCTGCAGGAAAGGAGAACTAAAGCTTTAAGGATGCGTCGAGCTCCTCCCCTGGGCTTCCACCTCACTGCCTTCCCATTACACCCCATTTCCTTTGCCCTTCAGGTGTTCCCTGATCTTTAGGAAAGTTCTAGAACTCAAAGCTCTGGCTCTCAGATCGCTGTCTGGAGGTTCTGAAGAATAGGGGCCAAAGGAATAAGCCTAGTTGGGGAACCCTCACTCACCCCTCAATCCTAGCTCCTTCCTCTCCTTTCTGAGACCGTTGTCCCTCCTTCCATTTCCTTGGGGCTCAGGCAAGTCATCCCTGAACTCGAAGGCACGCTATGCTATACTTGTGCAGGAACCCCACTAAACACCCCTTGTTAAGCCTAACCACGCACACTGGGACCTCCTCTTGGGGCACGTATCCTTCTTTGACCCTCCGCTGCTTGCGCCAAGTCCCGTCGGGTCTCTGTGTTGAGGCAATGTACTTGCCTGAAATGACAGAAATTAAGTTGAAGTTAGTCTCTCTTATTTTCAAACATTTCCCAAGATTAGACAAGTGTTTATAAATGTGCACAGCCCCTCTCCCCAGCACCCGTCTACCCACCTAACCCAAGACAAGGGCTCACTAGTAGACCAAGTGGCCTTGAACTTGAATCCTCCCACCTCCACCTCCTGAGTGCTAAGATTATAGGTAAGTAATGCCACTCAGCTAAGGCGTCATTTCTCAACTTTCGATCTTCTGTCACTCACTACACACTATCCTTGCCCTCAAGGAGCTGCGGCCTCTGTTTTAAATAATGCATGTAAGACAGAGCAAGTAGAGATGGCATTCTCCAAAGGTCCAAGGCAAAGGAAACATCAAAAGCAGTAAATGAACCAGATTATAAAGGGGCCGAAACAAGAAGTCTGTGGAGAAGAGTGGGGAAGATGAGACAAATTTCACAACACAGACTTTGAAAAACAAACTCGTAGGAAACCACATCATAAAGGCATCAGAACACGTGGATGGAAAGGACATTTGCTCATGCACTTTTTCTTTTTTATTATGTATGTGTACGTGTCTCTAGGCGAGTGTGTGCCGCTCTCTGTAGAGACTAGGAGGGTGTTGGATTATCTGGAGCTAGAGTTACAGGTGGTTGTGAGCTTCCTGGTGTGAATCTGAGAACTGAACTCAGATTCTTTGGAAAAGCAGCAAATGCTCTTAACCACTGAACCATCTCTCTAGCTCCGCACATTTAAACTAGCCAAAAGCTGAAAGCAATCTAAAGGCCCACAACATATGACCTTGGTTCATATATACAATGGAACACCATGCCATTGGTAAAATAATAGTTAGATATGAATTAATATTAATAAATATTCAGTAGTGGTACTGAAAGTGTTCATAATTTACTAACTGGAAAAGCATAATTTACTAAGTGGAAATGTTGCTTTTCAAAGAATTCAGTAGCTGCCTCTTAAGCAAGTGCTGTCCTAAACAGCAGCTGCAGCCGTGCAGCTACCAGCGGCTGGTCAGCTGCAACCAGGCAGTTCTCTTCTCCAGGCACCGGCTCTACCGGCTCTAGCTCGGCTGCTAAAGGCATCTTCATCTAGATCTCTACTCTACCAACTCAGGATTCAAAGGGTGAGGTGAAATTCTGCAGGCTCAGAGAAGCTGAATAGCAAGTAGCTAACCTCCTCTCCCACAAAACAGGCTTCCTTCTGCTCAGCCCCCACTTCAGAATCCTAGCTACACAGGGTTCCCTCTCTACCATTTCCTGCCAGCTAGCTGCTGACTCAGCCTGACCCAGGTTAATCTTATTTAATCAAATGTAACATGTCTTTGCATCATTAAACAAATATTCCACAGCATAAACGAACGTTACACATCTTCAAGTAATATTCTACAATATGGAAGTTGGAGTTCACACCGTAACTCCAGCACACATTAGGCTGAAGAAGGGAAAAGTCAGCCCCAGCAACACAGCCAGTCTGAGACAGCCCAGGATAGAAGAGATTATCTCAAAAACAAAAGCCAAGTGTAGGCTATGTGGAAGTTCTCAGAGTTAGTCTAGAGACCCATTTATACTCTTGTTAAAGCATGCATTTCTTTATGCAACACTAAGAAATCATATTTATTCAGAAAAATCTTATTTTTATTTTTTGTAATTGTGTATGTGGGCACACAAGTACAGGTGACTGTGGAAGCCAAAAGATGTCCGATCCCTGGGACCTGAAGTTACAGGCAGTTAATGGTGAGCCACTAGATGTGGGTGCTAGGAACCAGCCCAGGTCCTCTGGAAGATCAATATGGCACCTGTTGAGACAAGCCATATCCCCAGCTCCTAGAAAAATACTAGGAAGTTGTCAGTCAGCTCACTGTGGAAGACAAAAGGTTTTCAAATGTCTAATTTTTACTTCGGTTTGAATTGTATGGAGCTGGAGAGATGGCTCAGTGGTTAAGAGCACTGGCTGCTCTTCCAGAGGACCTTGGTTCAAATCCCAGCACCCACATGGCAGCTCACAACTGCCATGAGCTTCCTGAGCGCTAGGAGTAAATGCATGTGGCACCAGCAGCTGGCAGAACAAGAGGTTTATTCTTTCCTTTTCAGGAAAATGATCATCAGACCTCTTGACTTCCATAATCTTTTTTTTTTTTTTTGGTTTGGTTTTTCGAAATAGGGTTTCTCTGTAGCTTTGGAACTCGCTCTGTAGACCAGGCTGGCCTCGAAATCACAGAGATCCACCTGCACCACCACCGCCCGGCTGACTTCCATAATCTTCAAGAGGTCCTGTCAAGGACCAGGGTGTCCACGGCTAGAGAGCCATCTCGCCTGCAGCTCACAGGGCTCCTCATTTAGAGTGTGGTAGAGGCACGCCACTCCCGTTCCTTCCCTCTCAGCCACTAAACAATTATGCACCGAAGACCAGGGTTTAATAAAACAGGTCACGTTCATCATGTAACCCGTGACCAGGCCCCCTTAAGTGAGGTATGTACAACAATGAAGATACTCTGGATACACACATATAATATACAACATCTATTTATAAATTGTATACATACAAAATTTGCACATATTTATCCATACATGTATTTTTATTATATATATAGATATATTCATATATATAGATATATGAATATATCTATATATATTAGCATGAAAGGGGGTTGGGGATCCCCCAAGGGTCTTGGATACTTAAGAACCACTGAGATATTGTTTGGTCCCATTTTTGTTGAGACAAAGGTCCACACTGCCTGTGTTTAGGGACAAAGAAAAATGTAAAAGGGCTGAGCGGTGGTGGTACACGCCTTTAATCCCAACACTCGGGAGGGAGGCAGAGGCAGGCGGATCTCTGTGAGTTTGAGGCCAGCCTGGACTACAGAGTTAGCACCAGGACAGTCAAAGCTACACATAGAAATCCTGTCTTGAAAAACAGTAAAAAAAAAAAAAAAATGTGAAGAACACACAGCAGCTGTGATGCTTGTTGTGGGAAGAGGAGTAACTGGTAGGAGAGATGGAAGAAATCATTAACTTATTAATTTCTCTCTATTTACTTATTTATTGTTTTTTTAAGGCAGGGTTTCTCTGTATAGCCCTGGCTGTCCTGAGACCTGCTCTATAGTCCAGACTGGCCTTACAAAAGTCCACTGGCCTCTGTCTCCAGGGCCCACCACCACTAGACACTATCACTCTAATGAGAGTGAGCAGGGGCTCATCGCTCAAGTGCTTGGTCGGCATCCTAACACCACATGAACTGTAACATGGCTGTAACTAGAACTTCTATCTTTATTCGTGGATGTGTATGGGTGCCAGGGCGTGCTAGGGTTCCAGGCAGTTGTCAGATGCCCCACTTTGATTCCTCTCTCTCGAGCCCCTGCAATCCCAGAACTTAAAAAAAAAAAATAAACAAAAAGCTAATGAGTAATATTGTTTTAATAAAAAGTTAATACTGTGGGGTTCATCTGCACACACACAGACATAACACAGTGCCCAGGCAGAAATCAAGAGGACAATATTCAGGAGTCAGTTCCTTCTCCCCACCTTACATTGCAGGGATTAAACTGAGTCTCTCAGGTTTGTATAAGCACTTTACCTACTGAGGCGTCTCATGAGCCCAAGAATTATTCCTATTTAGAAAAAAATCAAGTACTGTATAAAAAATATATAGACACAAATAGATAGGTATATAGATAAATATTTGAGGAGGGGGCTTGTGTATCCCAGGCTGGCCTCAAACTTACATTACCAACCCAGTCTATGCAGAGTTGGTGCATGTTACAAATGAGCTACCCCCAGCCCCATAAAAAGCTCTAAGGCTCAGTGGGCAAAGGCACTGGGGACCTACATTTGGTCCTCAGGACCAACATGGTGAAAGAAGACCAACTCTGGCTTCCACACTTGCACCGTGGTACATATGCACACACATACACTAAATACATGTACTCAAAATAATTCAAATAAATTTTTAGAGGGCTGGAGAGACGGCTCAGCAATTAAAAGCATTTGCTGCTATTTTAAGGGCCCAGGTTCAATTCTTAGCATCCACACAGAAGCTCGTATTCATATGTAACTCCAGCTCCATCAGGGATCCAATGTTTCTGTCTGCCATATATCCCTGCACTCAAACACACATACCCACAGGAAGACACACACATACACACATATAATAGTGAGACCCTATCTGGAAAAGCAAAAATAAAAACAAAAAATAAAATTCAAGAGAATCAAATCTGGGGACTCCTACATAGATTACATGTTCGTGCTCTTTTGTAAATTGTGGAGTTCTTCCTTGTCTGTTCGTTCAAAATGGGCAAGAGCTAGGAGAAGAGATGGCTGAGGGGGTGAAGAAGCATAATATCTCCAGGACCCACACGATGAACTGATGACGACGAAGAACTGACTTTCTTGTGCATCGTGGCACGAACACACACACACTCTACTCACTAAGTAAAAATGTATTAATTTTTTGGTTTTTCTCCCTCCTCTTGAGACAGAGTTTATCTATGTAACAGTCCTGATTGTCCTGGAACTTGCTCTGTAGACCAGGTGGGTCTCCAACTCAGGGATCCACCTGCCTCTGCCTCCAAAATGCTGGGAGGAGTGCGCCACCACCACTCAGCAAACATGCAGTGAAGAATTTTAAAGAGGAAAATGGTTAAGATGTGAGGTGACAGGCAAAGGTGAGAGAGGAAAGCAAATAAAGACATGGTAAAGGAAGGGTGTGAGAATTTAGGGAACAGAAGAGTTCCTTGTTTGTTTTTTTCGGGGGCAGGAAGATACTGGGAATTGAACTAAGGGCCTTGCATAAATTAGGCAAGCACTCTACCACTAAGCCATGCTCATCAGTAAAACAGTTTTCCCGTGCTGATATCAGAGATAACAAGAGCCAAGTTGGAATCAAAAAGGCAGCAATTGAGAGCGCAGCTGCTCTTCCAGAGGACCTAGAGGTGGAGACAGACTTCAGGGACACAGCAATTTCACACAGGTAGCCTGGGCTACCTGGAATCCACTCTCAAAAAACAACAAATTTAAAAAGTAAATGAAAAGTCAAAAATGGGTTTGAAAGAGAAGTTCACTGTGAAACAAAAATCAGAAACACAAATGTAGACAAGGGAAGGAGTGGGCAACTGGCTCAGAGGTTAAGAACACTTGTTCTTGGAGAGGACACAGGTTTGATTCCTCACAACCATCTGTGTCTCTGGTTCCAGGAGATCTGTGACACCCTCTTTTGACCTGCACTGGCACCAGGCGCATGCACAGACATGACATACATACAAACAAACTTTCACATACATAAAACAGATAGATCTGGGGAGGAGGAGATGTAGACAGCAACCTCAGTCTGGCTGCGCTGACGAATGTGCTGGTGCAGTGGAGGATGTGCAGACTTCCGATGCAGTCCAGGACCTTACTATCGGGTGCATGGCATGCAGACCTTACTATTGGGCGCATGGCATGCAGACCTTACAATTGGGCCATAGCATGCAGACCTTACTATCGGGCGCATGGCATGCAGACCTTACGATCGGGCCATAGCATGCAGACCTTACGATCGGGCCATAGCATGCAGACCTTACTATCAGGTCACAGCATGCAGACCTTATGATCGGGCGCATGGCATGCAGACCTTACGATCGGGCCATAGCATGCAGACCTTAAGATCAGGCGCATGGCATGCAGACCTTAAGATCGGGCGCATGGCGTGCAGACTTTAAGATCGGGCGCATGGCATGCAGACCTTACGATCGGGCCATAGCATGCAGACCTTAAGATCAGGCGCATGGCATGCAGACCTTAAGATCGGGCGCATGGCGTGCAGACTTTAAGATCGGGCCATAGCATGCAGACCTTACTATCGGGCCATAGCATGCAGACCTTAAGATCAGGCCATAGCATGCAGACCTTAAGACCGGGCCATAGCATGCAGACCTTATGATCGGGCGCATGGCACGTTACAGTTATTTATGTATTTATTGGGAGAGGACTTGCACACTCTATTATGAAGGTCAGAGGACATCTTGCAGGTGTCAGTGCTCTCCTTCTACATGGACTCAGGGACAAACAGGTGGTCAGGTCCAACAGCAAGCAGCTTTTCCCACTCAGCATTCTCACTGGCACTAGATTTTTCTTTTGTAGAAATTATACCCAGCATTATCATAGGTTTATATGTAAGGAAGAAAAGAGTATACAGGTAAGTGTGGTGGTAGCATATGCCTGTAACTCCACTGTTTGGAGACTGAGGGGAAGAGAAGTGGATGGTAGAAAACCTGGGGCCAGTCTGGGGCACATGGTGAGCACAGGGTCAGTGCTCTCTTTATAGAGAGTACTTGTGCTCGATATCGATAGCAAGTCGCCTTGTTTTTTATTTATTTTTTAAAACGGCCTCACTATGTAGTCTTGAGTGGCCTGAACCAAAGTGTCTTTCATGTACTTGGCTTTGGTTGTGACCTACTAGACGAGGTTAGATTGCGTTAGACTCTCCACTCTAGCAGCTTGTCAACAACCAAAATTTTCAGGGTGTGGGTATTTCAGCTTTAGATTTTTGGATTAAGGATGTTGAACCTGTGTGCCAAGTTCAGTGCTACTTGCTCTTTCTTTTCTCCTCCCTCCTTCCTCTTCCTTCCCTTTCTGTTTATTTTTTTTTCAACACAGAGCTTTTCTTTGTATCCCTGGCTGTCCTAGAACTCATTCCGTGGACCAGGCTAACCTCAAACTCAAGAAATTTGCCTACGTGTGCCTCCTAAGTGCTGGGATCAAAGGCATGCGCCACACCTGGGTATTGCAGTGCTGGGACAGCTTGGACTGTGTCCCCATAGGTGAGGGTAGTACTGTAATGTCTGGTTTTTGCTCTGTCCCTGCGTCTCTATGATATTGCTTATCTAGTTGAATTCGCTCTTTTCTCAAAATTGTTTTCTTTGCATCAGTGGCTTTAATTCTCCCAGTTTTCAGCATTTAAATGTGATACTGTAATTGGTTTGTTTGTGTTTTCTTTTATCATCTCCTTGCTACAAGCAGGCAAGAATTAGCTTGCTTTAATTGTTAATGCATCTCTAGCTCCTGTTCATAGTGACTGGCACAACCTAAGTGCTCAATAAACATTTAAAATCCATGCATGCATAAATGTTATTACCGCGTCTTTCTAATACATACATTATGAAAATTAATAGTATACATGTGAATATCACATTAAATCCTCTATCATATTTTTGGTTATGTCTTCTCCAGTATAAATCTTGACTGGATCCTATTGATAGATTCAAACTGAATCTATCATTTTTTTCTTTTTTCTTTTTTGGATTTTTCGAGACAGGGGATCCTATTGATAGATTCAAACTGAATCTATTATTTTTTTCTTTTTTCTTTTTTGGATTTTTCGAGACAGGGTTTCTCCGTAGCTTTTAGTTCCTGTCCTGGAACTAGCTCTTGTAGACCAGGCTGGCCTCGAACTCACAGAGATCCGCCTGCCTCTGCCTCCCGAGTTGCGTGCGCCACCACCACCCAGCTTATCTTTTTTTTTCATTTTTATGAATTTTTTCTCTCAATACTATGTGAACCGTTTCAAGTCAAGTCTTCTCATGTCGCGGTAGCTGTTTACACTTTTCCTGCTCTTAGTTTATAACTCATCTACTCCTTTGTACCTGTGGGTTTTGCCCCTTTCAACTCAATCAGCCCCGGACTGAAAATAAACTCTAAGATGCGTGCCTACAGTCCTGGTTACTGGGGAGAATGAGAAGTTCTGGCAGCATAGCAAGAACCTCCTCCCCAGTTGTGTGTGTGTGTGTGTGTAGGTACCTACAACCTACAAAGTTCAGAAGAGGGTGTTGGATCCTGGAGCTGGAGTTGCTGGTACTTGGGAGCCGCCTGACCTGTGTGCTGGGAACTGAGCTTGGGTTCTCTGCAAGAGTGGTGTGTGCTTTTAACCATGACATAGCTCCCCAGTGCCTTTATTTTTGAAGATAGCATCTTGCTGTACTCAGACTGGCCCCAGGTTTCCTGCCACCCACTTCTCTTGCCTCAGTCTTGGGGTTATAGGCATATGCCACCACACTTAGTTTTCTACCTCTTAAAAGAAAAAACAAAAAATACTGAATCCATATGAAATATGTAAATTTTTTCATGTCATTATTCTCTAATGATACCGTATAAGTTATTCATGTCCTGTTTACATCGCATTAGGTATTACAAGTAGGCAAAGACCCTGTCTCATAAAACCAAAACCAAAATATTCTTTATAGCATCTTTTCAACTGTTCTAAGAATCAACCACTGTTCTGAGAAAGAAAGTCTATACCATCTCACTGTCACACAATAAATAAAGTCCAGTCAAGTCTTAAAAGAAAAGATTGCTCCTGAGTTAGTTAGAAAGGGCATCCATAACAGAAATAACAATGGAATGATCAGAAGAGCTAACATGAAATGGGACAGTGTATCCAAACATTGAGACACTCAGCCTTAGAAAACAGAGCAGCTCTGGAGAGAGGCTGCTGCTAGGATAATAACTACAGTTGAGCAGCAAATTAAGCCGTGAGCAACTAAAAACAGCAGGTGAAACCCAATTTTCAAGAAATCAGGATTTTAACAGTGGCAACACATGCTAAGCACAGTGGTGCAAGCCTTTAATCCTAGCACTTAGGAGGCAGAGTCAGGCAGATCTCTGTGAGTTCCAGGATAGCCAGGACTGTTTTACACACACACACACACACACACACACCAAAAAAAAATCTGTCTCAAAAAAAAAAAAAAAAAACAAAAAAACAAAACAGGGGCTGGAGAGATGGCTCAGAGGTTAAGAGCACTGGCTGCTCTTCCAGAGGTCCTGAGTTCAATTCCCAGCAACCACATGGTGGCTCACAACCATCTGTACTGAGATCTGGCGCCCTCCTCTGGCGTGTGGGCATACATCGAGGCAGAATGTTGTATACATAATAAATAAATAAATCNAAAAAAACAAGCCGGGCAGTGGTGGCACACCCTTTAATCCCAGCACTCGGGAGGCAGAGGCAGCCTGGTCTACGAGAGCTAGTTCCAGGACAGACAGGAGCAAAGCTACAGAGAAACAGTGTTCACGAGGCTATGGCACAAGGACTGCCATAGATCCAAGGCAAACTGGACTTGCTACACAGTGAAACCTTGATGGAAGGCAGGAGAGAGAGTAGGAAGGAGAAAACAACAAATACCTGGCTGTGACTCAGAGAGAAACAGAAATGACAGGCTTTAATTTTTTTTAATGAAATAGAAAGTGAAGGTTTTTGCCACAGAAGGAAGAATTAAAGACATAGTGACAGGGGGTTGGAAAAAAGTTGGTGAAATAGCCATGGGAGAATTTAGAAAGTAAGAGTTGGCAAAAGCTGTGATATTGACAGAAGTTAACACTTCACTAACTCTTAAGTTTTTTCTTTTCTAGCAATGTGTTAGAGTCTAAAATCAGAAACCTAGAACAGAGTTGATGGCTCTCACTGAGATAAAGACAGTCTAGCACAGTAGTGAACGGAATGTCTGTAATGCAGGCATAGGTGGGAACAAAAAGAATAGGAGTTCAAGGCCAGCCTACACCGCAAGACTTTGCCTCAAGAAGCCAAAAATAAACAACAACAACACAAATGATCAAAGAGGGGCTAGGGATATGGCTCAGAGGGTAAAGCGTTTGCCACACTACATAAGGACACATACATGCTGTGGGCTGGTGGCACGCCTACGATCCCAGCACTTGGGAGATAGAGACGGGATCCCCATTGTAAACTGGCTCGCTGGACTAGCTGAATCACCAGACTCTGGGTTACACGGAAAGATCCTGCCTGAGATATAAGGTGGGGAGGGATCGAGGAAGACACCTGGCATCAACAGCTGGCCTCCACATGCATGTGGACCTGTCCCCACACATGCACGTGCTCACAGGCAGCTACACACATCCACACACACATGGAACCAGAAAACCTAACGAGGGCAAAAAGCTGCCTCTGTGGACTTGAGACAGTCAAATGGTGACTGGTAAGGGAGCTAAGGTGAGGGGAATACCTGCAAGGAAAGTAGTGTCACAGATGAGGTCCAGGAAGGAGTGATCCTGAGGTGTAGCTGAAAATACAAAGGGATGTCAATGATCTCGTGCTCAGGAACTAGGGATTCAGAGTATTCCCAAGGCGCTAGAGACAGAATAACAACATCAAAAATAAAAACAAAAGGGCTAGAGAGATGGCTCAGGGATTAAAAGTGGCTCATGGAGATGAACTGAGGACCTGGGTTCGAGTCCCAGCACCAATACGGTGTCTTACAGCTCTAACTCCAGTTCCAGGAGATGTGATACTTCTGATTTCTATGGGCACCAAACACACAAATGGTGCACAGACACACACACAGACAAAACACTCACACACATAAAATAAATCTAAAAACAAAACATAATTTATGGGAACACTGTGTCTTTCCGGGAATTTTATAGGAACCACTGGAATCACAGGCAATACGTTACACAGGGGTCACAGTAACAGTAGGAGGTAGGAAGAAGAGCAAAAGAGCAACGTAGTCTCCACAGTCACAGAAGACAGACAATACCTCTGATGGCAGGGCAGGGGTCAGGCGGGCTATGTGGATCAAAAGAATAATAGGGCACACACCCAAAGCTGCAAGCTGCCCCTCATGGCAGTGTGCGCCTCTACTCCCACAATTTAGGAAGCAGAGGCAGGCAGATCTCTATGCCTTCAAGGCTAGCCAGGGCCACATAGTAAGACCATGTGTGTGTGGGGGGGTGATTTCTATTTAAGGTTGGGCATGGTGGTACATGCCTCTGATCCCAGCACCTGAGAGGCTGAGGCAGGTGGATCTCTCTGCATTCAAGATAAGTTTGGTCTGCATAGGGAGTTCTAAGCCCATCAGGGATACAGAGTGAGATTCTGCCTTAAAAACAAACCGAAACCCAGTTGCTAGTTAAAGACCTACTGAGGAGAGAACATAGAGAAATGCTGCTATCACTCTCTGAAATGCAAGGATAGGGAACGGGAGCAGGAAACCAACCTGTCAGCAAGTACCATAATGTAGGAAGCCTACCTATAAGAAACATGGAAAGCAAACCAAGAGGCATACATGACACAGTTTAAACACGCCATGCATACACTGCACACTTAAAAAGGATCACTTCTGTGAAACAGTAGAGTCACTGACTACACACGAGGACTACAGCGAGGGACACAAAAATACTAACCAGGCGCGTGCACTGCGTTTTACACAAGTCTCTCGTCTAACTATCTGATCTTCTCCAGGCCAACACTGCTATTGTGCACTGTTCTAAAGGCAAAGCAGTTAGAATATGACAAAAAAAAAAAAAAAAAAAAGAGGAAAACTAATTCTAATTCTCAGTTTCACACACAAACACAGACTTCAACACTTCAGACCGCTGGGCTGAAAATTCTACTCAAGCTATAAGCAATAACGGGGGTCCTATTAACTGTCAAAGAGGTTGAGAGAAAGGCCTGTAGATGCTTTCCTGCTTGTTTTCTCTCACTTTAGGTGGAAAACTCCACCAATGAGAAAAGCCAGGTTGAAAGTTAAATTCCTTTTCCCTTCGCACCTCTGGACTTCAGTGACCCCCCCCCCAACAAATGAAGATGAGGCAGAGTGAGGAAAGCGCTATGTAGCAAGGAGAGCTTCAGCTAGCTGAGACACGGCTTGGAGAAACAGAATGGAAACGGGAGGGTGGAGAGCGGGTCTAACAGTAAGAAACGGGGGAGGGGGTGAGAGGGCAGGAATTGGAGGGAACCGACAGTGTGGGAGCCCGGAAGGCTGGAGAACCCTGGGAAGGGATGGGACTCCTACAGCTACAAACAGCTGAGGCTCCTAAGGGTCCCGGTGCAGGGGACATGGAAGGACCCCCAGGGTTTGGGAGACCGGAAACGGAGACCCCCCCAAAACACGAGACCAGAAGGGGGCGCAGGTGATAACCCACAGGGATGAATGGGGAAGGCGGTCCGGGGGCGGGGCAAAGGAGGGGCCCCGGGATGGGCGTGGCACAAACCCCTCTCCAAGTCTGAACCCCTAACCCAAGAGTCCCGGGAGAAGCGGCTCCGCGCTTCCCGCACTCACCGCCGGTCTCGTCAGTTACATAGGGAGTCGCCATCTTGAGAACCCGAACCACTTCCGGCGTGAGCGGGCTGGGGTCCCGCCCCCTCCCCACCGGAAGTGGAGTCCTCATCCATAGCAAGCCACCATTTTAATCTTAAAGAGAAAGTACACCATTTCGTCGACCCGGGTGGAGGATAGGGAGGGTAGAAGCAGCTCAAAGCAGTTTATAAAGTCGTGGACTCTTTTACGACCACCGGCACCATTACTTAACACCTGAAGCATATAAGACAGCACTCTGGGCTCCAAGAGAAGTTCCGACATAAACCCTCTACTCCTACCAGCCCGGTGCTCGCAGGGACCAAGGCGCCCGGGCGCTGGTAAAACAGGAAAGGAATGCACGAGGCCCCAGGCCTGCACCAAACACCAGGGCGACTGTTGACATGGGGCAGAGAAGTCCCGGGGTTGCAAGGGACGCACGAATGTGACTGGGAACGAATGTGAAAACCCCAGACAACACTTAAGGAGGAGGGCAGGGCGACCTGGCACGGCGATTTCTCTCGGTAGCCCGGCTGAACTCTGGACAGAGACCTGGGGAAAGGGCGCGCAAAGAGGGGGGCACTGCGGGTCGGTCACCTGTCCCCGGAGCCTCAGGGGTGCCGGCGGTCTCCATGACGGAGTGGGGCAGGCAGCCCTCGTCAGTTCTGCCCCCCGAGATTCAGCGACGAAGACTCAGCCGCCCAGCAGCGGATCCTCCCGGGTCAGAGGCCACAGGGTGAAGGCATTTGGGCGGACCCAGCCAGTATTCTAATTAGCCGCGCCCAAGTGTCCGGATTAGCTTTGGCGACCGCGAGCGGGGCCACTCTTCCCACTCTAGGGACACGTGTAGCCACTCCCTTTGTTAGGCTGCGCCCCGTTGGGTGCCTCGTTCTTCAAACGAGCCCCGAGTGTCGTGTCCACGTCCCCCGTGCCCCACACCCCCCAACTCCTCACTCCCGCCTTCAACAACTTAGTTCCTTCGGGGCTAAATCCTGTTAAACTTGTTTGCCCTGCAGCCCGGAAGGTGTAAACCTCCTCTCCTCAGGTGTCCGATTCTAACCTCCGGACCAATTTAGCTCTTTCCTTAACTCTTTCACCTTCCTCTATTGCCCTCCTCTGGCTTCGGTGAATGTACGACAGGGCCTCTAGAATTGAGAAGGGGAAAATAGAAAAAAAAAAGAAAAAGAAAAGAAAAAGAAAAGAAAAAGAAAAGAAAAAGAAAGGGAGCCGGACGCCTTTAATGCCAGCACTCCGGAGGTAGAGACAGACAGATCTCTATGAATTCGAGGCCAGCCTGATCTACAGAGCGAGTTTCAGGACAACCAGAGCTACAATTAGAAATCCTACCAAAAAGAAAAAAAAAAAATCAAAAACAGGTTGACAAGGACCTTAATTGAATTCAGCCTTAGAAGGTTTTGTAAGTCTATACATTGTCTTCTTTACAATTCTCCGAGTTCTGGTTTCTCTCTCTAGGGTCCAACACAAGTCTCAAAGTCACTTTTAGTCACTTTTAAATTATTTCCATGTACTCCATGTTATTTCAAATATTCTAATAATTTTTTTTTTCCTGCGGGAGAATGTTGAAACAGGATTTCTCTGTGTAGCCCTGCTGCCCTGGAACTCGCTCTGTAGACCAGGCTGGCCTTAAACTCACAGAGACCCTCTGCCTCCTGAGTGCCAGGATTAAAAGCTGGCGCCACCACCGCCTGGCAATACTTCTAATCCCTCACTTTGTGAAGTGTGTGGTGTGCACAGGGGTGCTGGGCATGCAGCCTGGAGTCTACTAGCATGCGCTAGACAACCATTCTAGCGAGGGAACGACACCCCAGCTGCCAGCCCACACCTCTTCTTCAGCCCTGCCCATCTAGGACCCTTTCCTCAATGGGGAAAAGAGCGTGCGAATACGGAATGGTGCCTCTAAAACTTAGTGGGGTGCATGACTCTAGATTGAACTATTTCAAGTGGTTTCTAACAAGTTTTAATGGACCTGCTCAAGGAGGGGAAACCCGAATGTGACCTGTTTACTCTCTAACCCTGGACACTCCCCATCACTGTACCCATCAGACATCCTGCCCCCATCTCTGAAGGTTGGCAGGAAGTGAAACTCAATTGTCTGTTTAGCCGACTAGCCTCGGACCCAGCCCTGGGCCCCGGATGTGTACCCCCACCCAGAGAAGGAAGAAGAGGCTGGGAAAACAGGCTTGTTTTTTCCTTTCCCTTTGTTCTTTGTGGTCTCTTTCTTTCTGACTTTTATGATGTGGTTGATTAAAGACCTGAGCACCTGGAACTGTAGGCATTAGACGTCTCCGTGGCGCTGTTCTGTGCCCGCTCTCCCACCTCCAGCAAGAGCTGACTTGGGCTATGATGATGATGAAGCAAAGATCCTAAAGGTACAGGATGGCTGGAATAAGACTGATATCCTCTTACTCTGCATTAGAGAAGCCATATTCCAACGGATGTTTTTTAAATATAGGAGTATTTTTATGTAAGGACTGACTGGGAGAGTAGTCTGGGACATTGTACCTTTTAAGCAGACTTTGTTTAGAGTGACCAAGAGTTGGAGAGTTTCACATATGTCTATCTGCTTGGTTCAATCTATGTTTTGTTTTGTTTCCGAGACAGGGTTTCACTGTAGCTTTGGAACCTGCCCTGGCACACTAGCTCTTGTAGACTAGGCTAGCCTCGAGCTCACAGGGATCCACCTGCCTCTGCCTCCCGAGTGCTGGGATTAAAGGCGTGAGCCACCACCCTGGCCAGTCTATGTTTTTGCTTATCCTAACTAAGAATGAAAGTGTTTGTTGACGCCAAGAGGGGTGGCGTACCCCAGTAATTCCCAGTAAACTTGAGAGGCTGATGCAGGATAGCAAATTCAAGGGTAGCCTAGGCTACATACACACTGAAATCTTGTCTCAGAGAAAAAAATAAAATAAAAGTTTGTTGACTGTGAATGAGGGGACTGTAAAATACGGAAGATGAAGCTTTACCAGCAGTGGAGAATTGGGGCATTGGTAGCACAGTCGGGAGACAGAGGCAGGGGGATCTCTGTGAGTTCAAGGCCAGCCTGGCCTACAGAGCGAGTTCCAGGACAGCCAGGGCTACACAGTGTGGCATGGGGGTGTGAGTCATTGGTAGAGCTCTGGGAAAGCATGTTCCAGACACTGAAGTTCATCTGCGGCGTGCTGGTGACAATGACGGTGGAAGACAGAGAAAAGGAAAAGCAGACAATGAAGAACTCGGATGCAAAACAAACAACAACAACAAAAAAAGATCCGGAACAGAGACAGATCATTCTCCAATGCCTGATCTGAAGACCTGGCACAGAGACAGATCTGGTCTAGAGCTACGGTTAAAATTAATAATAGTCACAATAACACAAACCCCATTTACTCTAGAGAGAAGTTGTTTCAACAAGCTTGTCTCCAAATATTTAAGAGCTGCTTAGTTCTCTGTTTCCACTAGAGGGCCCAATGTATTCTTTTTTTTTCCCCCCCTCTGACCCTCACTGGGCCCAAATATTTATATATATGAGGTGTGGGTGTGTACACAACACACTCAGACAGATACACACGGTTCCAACTAGCAGAGTCTCCTCCCACAGCTCTCTACTCCCAGATATGAGGAGGCAGTTCCAAGAACCCAAGGCTGTTGACTTCAGAGAAGGGTAGGAGGGAGTTAGTCAGGATGCCTGGGTCCCCAGTTGCTACCAGTAAATCCCGAGGCCTTGGTCTCTTCTCCCTTACTCTCCCAGTCTCACACCATCCAAGCTGCCCCAAGAATCCTGACAACTCCAGAGTACGGGTAGGAACTGAAAGGCTTCAGAGCCTTCTGTGCCATCTGCCAAGGCCAGAGAGTAATGTGCCAGGCTTGGGTATGGAGAAAAGGTGAACACAGACAATCAATGGTGCTCTAGACATCCAAACGCCCACCCTAGTCTTAAGGGAAGGATATGGATTTTGATAGAAAGAAGTGTGCATAGACAAGCCGGAAAGGTGCTGAGGAACCCGGAGGAATTGTCTCAGACAGAGTCAAACAATGTGGAGCTATGTGGAGAGGCAGATGTACCTAGGCCTTAAGTCGTGAAGTGTGTAGCTCTGGCCTTTCCCCTCAGGGTTCTCCTGAGTGTAGAGTCACTGAGTTGGGCAGGTGCGTCCAGGATGACGTTGTGGACACTGGAGGGCAGACCAATTGCTGACCAGTTGCTGGGTAGCTCCAGTCAGCACCCTGACCCCTACCCTTGGCCACCCAGGGGAGAGATAATGGGAGAGACTGTGAGTAATTAGGGGAAAAAAAGGAGAAAATTCAAAGTAGAGCTGCCCCACGCGTGGGAAGACAGAAGCGTAGGAGTGGAGAAAGTGGCACAGACCGGAGAGCCCTGAGATACTCTGGAGCCCAGGAGAAGGTCGTGTTGGAAAGCTGGCAACAGCGGGTGGTCTAGGGAGCGGCGGGAGGGCAGGCTAGGTGGGGGGCGGGCAGTGTGTCGTCAGGAGCTGGGCGGCCCCGCGGCGGCCGGGCCGCGTCTGCCTAGCCCGTCCCCTCCAGCCCAGCTCGGGCTCCTTCGCTCCAGCTCCGACGGTGAGCTCTCCCGGGGCAAGGTAGAGCCCCGCGAGCCCCGCCCCACTCCGCACACTTTCGCACCCGGGCAGAAGGGCCGCGGAAGGGGCCGCTCCGCCGGCTGGGTGAGGGCTGCGGCGTCCGGAGGAGGAAGCGTTGACAGCTGGAACCGGCTGCTGGAAGGGTTTGCGCTGGATCGCGGGAGCTGCCAGAGGGCTGCGCAAGACCCGGGTAAGCGGCGTTTCCCCCAGACCTTATCCCCCATCCCGCTTGGTTACTCCGAGAGCTGGGGAAACTCAACTCCTGGGAACTCGGAAAAAAGGTCCCTTATGAAAGCCACGGTACCGCCACACGGGTGAAGAAGGGTTCTTCTGTGGCCTCCCACCCTTTCCACACCTGTCGCGGGGAAGTTTCTGAGAAGACTGGGTGGGAATCCTTCTTTTCAGCTTTAAATACGATAAATGAACCTAATTATCGAGGAAGAAAAGCAAATATTATTGGCCATCTCTCCACCTTCAGAAAACACAAGCCCTCATCCCCCCAGCTATGCCAACATCGTAACTTCCTCCTGTACTAGTAGCTACGACACCCTCCGTACAGGAACATAACGTGCCCCCCTCCCAGGCTAACAATCATCCCTGATGTTTGTGGTTGATTTAATGAATTCTGATGCTTCAGCAACAACAAAAATTCCCCTTGGCTAGCACAGGGATGGGGAGGAGAGAATGGACCGTCAACCCTGTGCAACAGGGGGCACCATCCCTGATATGGTTAAGTCCAGCTCATCAGGCCTGGCGCTGAAACTGGGAGTGCGTGCGTGCTTGCTCTGTGAAGTGTCTAGGACATCCTGAATGTCCTAGAGACACCTCTAGTTCTCGACTAATGGTGAACTTGGAAGGGAGCAATGAGGTGAAAAGGAAACTTTAAATGTCAGTGCCGGTGGTGGAAACCTTAGCTCTTTGATCATAACTGCAATTTTAGTATTCGATGTTTAAAGTTAGATCGAGAGAATGAGAGGCACCGAGACTTGGGGGTACTGTCTTTCTGAACCCAGGATGTTGTAGGATTCCTTCCCTCCCTCCAAGTCGATTTCTTCCGGTCTCACCCTAGGTTGGTAGAGGTAGTCGGGAAACCAGGGGAGGGAAGGGACGGGTGAGTCACAAACAGCTGGGGGTAGGGCTACGGTAGGGACCCCACCCTTCCAGCCTTGCAGTGTCTGGACTAGCCCAGGTTGTAGCCTCAGGGTCGTGTTGGAGCGACAAGTTTGGACTTGTTCCGGGTCTTAAGGCCCCAGGATCCAACAGTTTGCTCCAACCGCTTCAAGTCCAGGAGCAAAATGAATAGATTGCCCCAGAAGACCCCATGTCCAGTGTTCCAACCCACAGATGCCCCTGACTCAAATGTTTCTAGCCACCTCCTTGTTTCTCAGAGGCAAATTCATGATCTTGATGCTACTACATGTCTGTACCTGACACAGGTATTTCTACTTTGGGTGGAAGGTACATAACTGCGCTTCACTAACCGTGGAAATCACTAGAATTTGTGAGTTCTTGGCTTAAAAGTATAATTTTTCCCAACATCCAATGTATTTCTTTTTTTCACTTTTTTTTGGGGGGGGGGGTAGGTGGAGGACAGGGTCTCAACAAAATTCCCCATGCTAGCCTTGAACTTACTCTGTAGTCTGAGTAGGGCTTTTAGCTTTTCATCTCAGTCTCCTGAGTAGCTGGAACTGCCTCTCCCACCCGCGTCACCAGACATAAACTTAGTTTCTGAGTATTACTTTATGTGAGCTGATATTACGGAGTTCTTATTCTGTATCATGCAGTTTGCTATGTACACTTGCTTATATAAACTTACTTAAAATCCACTCTGTGATTAGGTACTTATTCATTGATGACGTTGAGCTAGTGTGTATAGCTCAGTAGCTGCCTTGCTTTGAGATCGTTTTGTTTTTGTTTTTCGAGACAGGGTTTCTCTGTAACTTTGGAGCCTGTCCTGGAACTTGCTCTGTAGACCAGGCTGGCCTCGAACTCACAGAGATCCGCCTGCCTCTGCCTCCCGAGCGCTGGGATTAAAGGCGTGCACCACCACTGCCTGGCTCCTGCTTGAGATCTTAAGGCCCTAGGTTCGGTCCCAGCTTTAAAAACACTCATGTGGTTCAATGAATCAAATGACTCACCGGAGAGTTCGGATTCTAACCTGATTCATTCTTGAGCAGGGTGTGGTGGCAGACGCCTGGAATCCCAGCGCTCCAGAGGCTGTGATAACTGCTGTATAGTAAACCCTGGCTCAGAATCAAACAATAAAATAAAATAGGTGTAAGACCTGGGCAGCCAAGGAAGGGACTAGAGAGAAGGGTCGTGGCCTCTCCCCTTCTCATCGTCCCTTGTTTGCTCTCCCTATCCCCCCCCCCCCGTCAGTTCCATCTCCCATATTCCATCCTCAGCAGTAATCAGAGATGCTAATTAGCTTAATTAAGCTATAAGCTCTAATGATCATAAAACTCATATTCCTTAGCTCTGTTGGCAGCAGAGGACGGATTATAGTCCTTGACGAAAGCCAGAAAGGCAAAGTCCTTTCCTGGGATGGGTGTCACCGTCCTAAAAGATGCTTTTCAAGTGTTCTCCGGAGTCTTTGGAACATGGATGTTGTGCTGCACAGGTCATGGGACAAAGGTTTCAGAGGAGACCTGACGTCGTCAGAAAGGAACCGCCTGAGCTATTCTCATAGCCCCCAAGGGCTTCTCCGCCTCCAGACCTACGTTCCCTAAATCAGTGGACAGAGGTCACAGAGGTCAGAGTGTTTTGTTTTAGAGTCGAGGTCTCCTGTAGGCCTCTCTGGCCTGGAAATTCTGATCTTTCTGTCTCCACCACTTCCCAAATGCTGGGACTACAGGCATCGTTGTGACGTATCATCATGCTTGGTTTATGTTGTGTGGGGGATTGAATTTGTGCATGCTGAGCTCATATTCTACCAGCTGAGCTACCCCTCCGGCAGGACCAGAGTGTCCAATGGAAATACCTCAATGAGTGTCTTTTAGCTCCAGTCCCAAATTCAACAACTATTTATTTAGTACCTACTATCTACCCTCCAAATTACCTCATACTTCTCCGGCTGCCAAGTGGACATTCTGTGGTATCCTATTTATCTAAAGTTGGATTAATGGTGCCCCCCCCCAAAAAAAAATGACTACTCGGGTTTACACAACCAATATTGAATGCCTGAGTCCATGCTGAGTCCTGTTTTAGGTACTGAGGACAGGATAGGAAAGAAGACCGACAAGTCCCTGCTTTTGTGAAACCAACGTTTTGGTAGATGATAAACACTTAAAGAGGGAGCCACGGCTGAGATAGAACAAGAACATGAAGAGACAAGGCAGGAGGGTTGGATGAGTTTCAGGCTAGCTTGGGCTAGCGAGACTGTCTCAGAAACTAAACTGGATTGAACATCTGAGAAGTTCTCATGAACTGGTGTTTTAGGGTGATGGCTCTGCCAGGAGTAGGGAAAAGTATCCTAGCCGGGCAGTGGTGGTGCACGCCTTTAATCCCAGCACTTGGGAGGCAGAGGCAGGCGGATCTCTGTGAATTCAAGACCAGCCTGGTCTACAAGAGCTAGTTCCAGGACAGGAACCAAAACCATAGAGAAACCCTGTCTCGAAAAAAAATCAAAAAAAAAAAAAAAGAAAGAAAGAAAAGTATCCTAATCAGGAAGGAGAGTGGATATCATGGTGATAATGAGGCAAACGTTGGCGTCCCGTAGATCCAGAAAGCAGTGTGTGACAGGGAGAGCAAAACAGAGTGAAGACAGAGACCTTACTGTGCTGTTGGGAGCGAGAGCCTCACTCGGCTGCTTCCAGTTCTCCAAGGTTATCCCAGCCCATGACTTCCTTGAGCTTCAGGTGTATCTTCCTTCTCCTCTCTTCCGTTTCTAAGTTCTCTTTATAAAGTTTTGTTTATTTTTAGTGTGTGTGTTTGTGTGCCTGCCTACCTGCCAGTGTGGCATCAGTGTATAGGTCAGAAAACAACTTTGTGGAGTTTCTTCATTTTTCCTTTTACTTTTTCTGTTTCTCCAAAACAGCGTTTCTCTGTAGCTTTGGAGCCTGTCCTGGAACTCAGTCTGTAGACCAGGCTGGCCTCGAACTCACAGAGATCCGCCTGCCTCTGCCTCCCGAGTGCTGGGATTAAAGGCTGCGCCACCATTGCCCAGCTGGACTTTTTTTTTTTAATCAGGAACCTCGGCTCCCTGATAATGACATAGAGATTTATTAATTAGGAAAGCTCAGCTATAGTTTAGGCTTGTTTCTAACTAGCTCTTATAACTTAAATTAATCCATTTCTATTAACTTACATGCTGCTATATGACTCTTGGCTTTTACCTGTCTTCCTGCATGCCTTGCTGCCTCTCTGCTTAGCTGTCGATGACTCCTTCTTCCCAGCGGTCCCTCTGCCCCGGAAATCCTACCTAGCTATTGGCCATTTAGCCTTTTATTAAACCAATCACAGCTATGCATCTTCATACAGTGTAAAGAAATAGTCCACAACCTTTCCCCCTTTGTGTCTAAATAAAAAGCAAAGGTTTTGCCTATAATAAAAATATACAATAAGAACAATTATCAGGTAAGAATAACAGTTACAATGTCCAGTCCATTTGTATTTGACATATTTGGAGAAAATGCTCTGTTATTTATTCTATCCTGATGAATCCAAAGCTCTATACCTAATTTACTTTCTATCATAACCAAGGAAAACTATAACTGTCTAGTCTTGAACTCCATCGAGGACCCCAGAAGGATATCATATTACCTGAATAATAGGTAATAATAATAATAACTGGAAGTGCAGAGCAAACAACTTTCAAAACTTTAGACATGACAGAGACAGCCACTGCCTGGACAGTCACCCAAGGTTCCTCTGTAATAGTGAGCTATTCACTTCAGCCTACAGGCTTGGAATGTCTGACAGACGTTTCTGGGAAGCAGCAATTTTGAAAGATTTTCCTACCTTGTCTTGACAAGGTTTGGCAGATGCTTTCCTTTATGTCCTGCTTATGCAATTTGAACAGCATACTTCAGCAGTTGAGGCAAGGGCAGTTTCTTTGCCCAGCGATAAAGAAAGCAAATTCTTTTTTTTAATATTTATTTATTTATTAAGTATACAGTATTCTGTCTGCGTGTCTGCCTGCAGGCCAGAAGAGGCACCAGATCTCATTACAGATGGTTGTGAGCCACCATGTGGTTGCTGGGAATTGAACTCAGGACCTTTGGAAGAGCAGGCAGTGCTCTTAACCTCTGAGCCATCTCTCAGCCCCAGAAAGCAAATTCCATATGGAGTTTCTTCAATGCCCATTGTCCTTTTTTTTTTTTTTAAAAAAAAAAAAAATTAAATTGGTGCTGCCAGGAGCAGATGTGTCTCATTGTCATGAAAAGCCTTATATTATCAAAACATTTTTAAATGGCATATTCTGTAGATCTCTGACATGTTTGAAGACCACCTGTCTATCTACAATATATGCTTGACCTTAAAAATATACCTAACATGACTCTGTTTGATTGTTATAGGTGACTAACTACTAGTATGAATTTCTTTATTAACCTAAATGGTTTGTATTAATCGCTTTCAAGGACTAGAAATTTACATTATATTGCTAAATGAGCTGTATAGGTATAGTACCTTAAACAAGAGTAGAAACATGGGGCTGAAGAGATGACTCAGCGGTTAAGAGCACTGACTGCTCTTCCAGAGGACCAGGGTTCGATTCCCAGCACCCACATGGCAGCTCACAACTGTCTGTGACTCCAGTTCTATGGGATCCAATACCCTCACACAGACATATATGAAGGCAAAAACACAAATGTGTATAAAATAAATAAAAAAAGAGTAGAAACATATGTACAGTATGTTTTAGCAAAAATAACCTTAAATTTGTATCAATATACAAAAATAACTTAAACAAGAGTAGAAACATTTATACAGTATAGCAAAAATATTCTTTTTTTTTTTTTTTTTTTTGGTTTTTAACTAGCTCTTGTAGACCAGGCTGGTCTCGAACTCACAGAGATCTGCCTGCCTCTGCCTCCCGAGTGCTGGGATTAAAGGCGTGTGCCACCACTGCCCAGCTCAGCAAAAATATTCTTAAATTTATATCAACATACAAAATTCCATACCAATGTAAAATATTTGAAATTAGTGATTGTTCAAAAGTAGACTCAACCATCCACCCTCTTATCCTACCATTTCTATATTATATCCCCCCTTTTTCTCTTCAGAAAAAGATCCTTGAATCGAATCTCCTCTGTTCAGCTTTTTTTTTTCCTGACCATGACCAATACTTAACCCCCTAAACAATGGCAAATATCCATAACCCACTGAATGGCCAAAAACCATCCACCCCATCTCTTGGGAATGTGAGTGTTGTGTTCTCTAGACTGCTTCCTGTTTTCTGGGGGCACTGGTATCTTTTAGGGGACCCTGAGAAAATTGGGATAATGGTCAAGTCCTGGGAGAGCTGCTATTGTCTAGTCTCAGTGTCATGGGAAAATGAAGTTTATATAAAGTTTGACTGGAGTAGTAGTCAGTGAGGTTGTACCACCTGGGCCACCCATTTTCCTTGGTGTCTGGTCCCCTCGCTCTGAAACATACAAACTTTCAAAGGTAACATACATATCTTCTGCGTTAACAGATAAGTGTGGAGTGTGTGTTGTACACAAGCCAGCCAAAGATGATTTTTGTCTTATGTTCAAACAGGTAAAATATACATCACCTGTCTTGTAGTTATTTTAGGTTTAGTTCTTTATGTCTGTAGCCAGGATTTTCAGGGAGTCTTTCCTGATCAACTCTGATCTCCATCAACCTTGAATGAATCCACAGCCTTTCATTTCCTTTGGAAGCAAAAGCATAACCTCTTCCCCAATGTAACATACTTTTTTACTTCCATTTTGAAGTTAAGACATTTTAAAAATATACAGGTTGGTTTAATTTAGTAGGGTTTTTTTTTTAAGATTTATTTATTTATTATGTCCACAGTGTTCAGTCTGTCTATATGCTTGCATGCTAGAAGAGGGCACCAGATCTCATTACAGATGGCTGTGAGCCACCATGTGGGTGCTGGAAATTGAACTTAGGACTTCTCGAAGAGCAGTCAGTGCTCTTAACCTCTGAGCCATCTCTCCAGCCCTAATTTAGTAGTTTTTATATTACAATGTCTCTCAGCAGCTATTCTTTGCTCATCAACAATCAAAACATTTAAAGATAACAATCAATCAGGATCCAGACTCCCTGTGTATTTCCTGTCTCTACATGACTTATCCTTTTTATGTTATTTTATTTTCTTTTTAAGGACTTTGTCTTATGATTTATAAGACTATTTTTTCTATGACCATCTATACCCATTCTTTTCTTTTTAAGCCTACAAATTTTTTTTAAATATTTATTTATTATGTATACAATATTCTCAGTATTCTGTCTGTGTGTACGTCTACAGGCCAGAAGAGGGCACCAGATCTCATTACAGATGGTTGTGAGCTACCATGTAGTTGCTGGGAATTGAACTCAGGACCTTAGAAGAGCAGGCAATGCTCTTAACCGCTGAGCCATCTCTCCAGCCCCTGAACCTGCTTTTCTGTGTACTGTATACTGTTACCTTTTCTGTCTGCATGAGCTAAATCTTAAACTGCTGTGTGGCTTAGCTCATGGCACTGGCAGCTCAAACCTGCGAGTAGTGGCTGAGAGATGTCTTTGTACTGCAGCCTGCATGAGAGACTGCAGGACTAGGAAGCCACGTTTGTGTATTTGGAACCTTTTTTATAGCTTTCTCAGGGCTTGTGTGGGAAATATGTGCCCCACGTTAGGTACCATTTTCATGGGACCCGTCAGCTCCTCCGTAATGACAAGGAGACTTATTATTAATTATGAAAACTTGGCCGGTAGCTTAGGTTTGTTTCTAATTAGTCCTAATAACTTAAATAAGACCATTTCTATGAATTTATGTGCTGCTACGTGATTCACTATGTAGCTCTGTCTAAAAGTGTATATCCTGAGCAGGCTATTCTCACATTCAGAGATCCACCTGCCCCTTCCCCTGCCCATGTTAGGATTAAAGGCATAGGTCACCAAGATTGATGGATGTTTTTTAACTTATGTGTATATATTTGAGCATTCGCTATGTGTGTGCAGTGCCTATGGAGGCCAGAAGAGGGGCATCAAGTCCCTTAAAGGTAGAACTAATATTAGGCGATTGTAGGCCAACAGTTGTATGTGTGTGCTGGAAATCAAATCAAGTTCTCTGAAAGTGAAGCAAGTAGGTTTTTTCTGTTGTGGTTGTTTGGTTGGTTGGTTTGAGACAGGATCTCTAAGTAGCCCTGGCTGTCCAGGAATTCATTATAGACTAGGTTGGCCTTGAACTTACAGAGATCCTCCTGTTTCTGCTCCAGAGTGCTTCAATTAAAGACGCGTGCCACCTTTCGAAGCTTAGTTGGAATTTTTGACACACAGTCTCACTACTTAGCCCAGACCATCTTCAAGCTCGCCATCCTCCTGCTTCAGCCTCCCCAGGCTTTAGGGATTACAAGCATGAACCACTACACCTGTCTGACACTGGAGTTTTTTTGTTTTGTCTTTTGTTTCTCAAGACAGGGTTTCTTCGTGTAATAGCCCTGACTGTCCTGGAACTTGCTCTGTAGACTAGGCTGGCCTTGAACTCATAGAGCTCCAACTGCCTCTGCCTCCCAAGTGCTGGTATTAAAGGCATGCACTTTTTTTTTAAAAAATACTTTTTGTTTGTCATTTATAGTTTTTGTTTTGTTTGAGACAGGAGAGATGGCTCAGTGGTTAAGAGCATTGACTGCTCTTCCAGAGGTCCTAAGTTCAATTCCCAGCAACCATATGGTGGCTCACAACACCGGTAATAAGATTTGGTGCCAACTTCTGTCTGCAGGGACACGTGCAGGCAGACCATTGTATACATAATAAATAAATAAATTTTTAAAAAATGTTTTCGCTGGGCAGTGGTGGCAAACACCTTTAGCCCCAACACTCGGGAGGCAGAGGCAGGAGGATCTCTGTGAGTTAGAAGCCAGCCTGGTCTACAAGAGTTATTTCTAGGACAGGCTCCAAATCTACAGAGAAACCCTGTCTTGGAAAAAAAAAATGTTTTCATTTAAAATTTTAGCTGTATTAATACAGTGATAGTTGCCATTTCTTGTAGGCTTCACTTATGCCTGTCATTATTTGTGCTATTTTTAATATATTATTTAACTTCTCACCTGTGAACCATAGGTGTCGTTTTCCCTGTTACAGGTGTAATTATTTCAAGCCACAGGCCCGTCACAGCAAAGTGTGGAACCCAGTTAGATCTGACTCCTCAACAGCCCTGAACGACTTACTTCTGTAAAATATGTAATTACTGTTGTTGCTGATATTAAATAATTAAGGTGAGTGTAGCTCGATTGTAAAAACATTTGCCTCGGAGACTCAGGGCCCTGGATACAATAGCTTATCAGGACCAGTGACTCAGGCAGGCTTATTGCTGGACCAGTTGGATGCAGCCTTGGTTATACAGCTAGCTCTAAGACAGCCAGGGCCACATAGTACCGAGACCCTAGCAGACAAACAAAATAAAATCGTCTAGAAATGTCACCCTCTACTACTTAGTCCGTCGGCAGGAGTTAGGACTACGTGATCCCCGCTTGTATCCTGGGATCTGTACCAAAAGGTGGCGTTCCATAAAAGCTGGTAACCTAGCAGGGTGGGGAATCTGGCGTCATAGCGGAACCTGCAGCTCCGCGTTCGGCGCCCAGGAAATCCAGGAAGTCTCCTGTCCAACCTTCCCCAGTCCCACGAGCCAAGTTCCCTCCCGTCCCTAGTAGAGCCCCATGAGATATGAACAGAGCTAGGTCGCTCCCCGCTAGTTCAGAGCCTCGTGTCAGATGCGCTAGAGGTCGTTGTGGGGCGGGGCGGGGGCGTGTGGGGCTCGGGGGGGTGGTTGCTGGAGGGAGAGCAAGATGGGGTCCTGCCATATGAGGTGCCCTAAGGTGAGACTCTCAGGACAGTGGGAGGAGATGGGCAGAGGCCACAGAGCCTGAAGTGAGGGCAGGGGACTGAAAAAGGCCAGGCGCTGTGTGTGTGTGTGTGTGTGTGTGTGTGTGTGTGTGTGTGTGTGTGTGTGTGTGTTTTGAATCAAACAGATGGGAGAAGTCTGAGTGGAAGAAGGACCCAGAAATGTCAGAGATGAGTCAGAGAAAGGAAGACGGAGAACAGTCCTTGTCGGGGAGAGTTAGAGACAGGCACAGGGAAAGCCGGCACAAGATGTAGACAGGTAGCCACTTTCCATGACCGCTCCCTTCTTCCCCCAGGTTTACCCTCAGAAAAACAAACGCAATAAGCTGTACTACCGGGCTCTGTTTGTACTCTACCTTAAAAAGAGAAAAAGGATGGCCAAAGAGAAGGGGCTAATCAGCCCAGAAGACTTTGCTCAGCTGCAGCAATACATGGAATGTGAGTCTTTCTCCCCGCCTCTCAGTTCTGGAGGCTTCCTTCTCGGTACCCTCCACCCGTGTCCCAGCCATCAGGAGCTGATCCCCTTTTCACACAGCCTCAGCTGTGTGAAAGGCCTCAGCTCTTTCCCCACGTTTCCCCTACCTGACTGCTTGCTCCAGGCCTCAGCGGAGAAAACAAGGGCATGGCTGTGGAGAAGCTGAACGGCTCTTCCCTTCTTGCAGTCTCTCCTCTCATTCAAACCTTTGTTCCTGTAGATGGCCAAGTGGAACTCTGGCGGAAGGCCAGGAGAACCAAGCTATGCTCTTTTTTTTTTTTTTTTTTTTTTTTTTTTTTTTTTTTTGGTTTTTCAAGACAGGGCTTCTCTGTGGTTTTGGAGCCTGTCCTGGAACTAGCTTTTGTAGACCAGGCTGGTCTCGAACTCACAAAGATCCACCTGCCTCTGCCTCCCAAGTGCTGGGATTAAAGGTGTGCACCACCACCGCCCGGCTCAAGCTATGCTCTTAATCTTGTCTTACTCTCTTCTTACAGACTCCACCAAAAAGGTCAGTGATGTTCTGAAGCTCTTTGAGGATGGTGACATGAACAGATTTTGCCAAGAAGATGTGAGTGTCATGGGGCGCCCTCTCCTTGACTCCCAGCTTGCGGGGAATTTTCATGGACCCACTTCTTGCTCTCCCACCTCCAAATACCCCATTGTTGAGTGTTACTGGAGCTGTTGCTTTAGAACAAGGCGAGAGATCCTAGTAACTCAAGAGATGGCCCAAGTAACCATCCATCCACCTCTGGTGCCTGGCAGCAGGGCCTCTATTGTATGGCTTCCCGTTCCTCAGTCCTCAGCTTCTCTGTCCTGCAGACTTCCCAGTGTAATGCTCAACTCTTATCATAGGTCATTGGCTACGTGGGATTTGAGCATTTCCTGAAACTCTATCTGGAAGTGGATGAAGTCCCCCATCACCTCTGCTGGTCTCTGTTTTGGTCCTTTCACGCTAGTCAAAGCTTAGAAATGACTAAGTCAAGAGGTACTTTTAAGCAGGTGGAAGCTGGGCTGGGCCTCTGGAAAAACAGCCAAAGTAGTTTGCATCTGGGGATGAGGACCGAAGCAGTCACTTATTGTGGGCAGGTCAAGAGAAAAGGCGCTAGGAGCTAGTGTAAAGAAAGATAAAGGGGAGAGCTGAGGTAAGCGCAAGAGAAAGACCCAAAGTAGAAGGGGCCTGACCTTGGCTCTGTCATGTTTTCATTTTGTAGGCAATGTGATCTGCCTCAGTGATGTCTCCTGCTACTTCTCCCTCCTGGAGGGTGGCCGGCCAGAAGACAAGCTAGAATGTGAGTCGCCTGCCGTTCTGAACAGGGGAAGGGAAGTATTCTCCAGACCCCCTTTCCTCATTCCTTTGGAATTTCTAAAGGCTGACAAGGGTGTGCCAGAGAGCGGGCCTATTTCCTCTGTCCTCCTTGACTGCCTACACGTGCTACCGTGTGTCACACCAGGTCCCACGCCTTAGACATCCCCATGTAGGTGGCCTTGGATGCTCATGGTGCACAGAAGTGTGTGCTGTCTTTATTATATTTACCAGGGCTGGCATACATTGCTGTTGTCCCTACCTTTTTGTTTTAGATGTATGTGACAGGGTCTCACAATGTGTAAGTCGTCCTGGTCTCAAACTCTCTATCTTCCTGCCTCAGCTTCCTAAGTCCTGGTGTATATCTGGGCTTTCAGCTGCCCATCCTGCTCATCTGTTCTATCAAACCTATTCTTTTTTTTTTTTTTCCTTCTTCCCCAAGGCAGGGTTTCTCTGTAGCTTTGGAGCCTGTCCTGGAACTTACGCTATAGACCAGGCTGGCCTTGAACTTACAGAGATCCCCTTGTCTTTGCCTCCTAAGTACTGGGGTTAAAGGTGTGCACCACCACTGCCGGCCTCAGTCCTCTTCTTGGCTTCCGTATCTCTTTATTTTCCTCTGGTTTCTGAGTACTTGGGGGTTTTGTTTTGGTTTGGTTTTGGTTTTGTGGGTTTGTCTGTTTGTTTTGTTTTGTTTTTGAGACAGGGTCTCACCATGTATCCCAAGCTGGCCTGGAGCTCACTAAGTAGATCAGGGTTGAACTCACAGAGATCTTCCAAGTGCTGGGATTACAAGCCCTTTCAATCCTGGCCTTGGAGTGAATTCTTTAGATCTTTCTCACAAACTGACTGGGTTCCTCCAAAACTTCACAGTCACCTTCAAGCTGTATGACTCGGATAGAAACGGGATCCTGGATAGCTCGGTGAGTTGTGAGAACCCGTGTACTGAGCAAGGGACTCTGTCCATCTGCCTGTGCTCTCCCGCCTGGACTTTCCCAGGGTCTTCAGAAGCAGAGCAAAGGTGGGGGGGGGTGCAGCTCAATGGTGTGGTGCTTGCCTAACACGCACGTGGCCTTAAGTTCATCTCCAACACTACCCTCTCACCACCACCACCACCACCACCAAACCCCGCAAAAAAGAGGAGACAATGGTGTCTAGAGGATTCTTAGTCCACTAGGACCAAATATGAAGGGGTTCCTGAGAGCTTGAACTCTGAAGAGAAGGCTGGAGATGGGTACCTGAGAACAAGGGGTGCATCTGGAAGGGGCATCCAGGAGCCCTGGTTTCTAGACTTGAGTAGTGGTGACAGGAGGTGACTAGCTCTGGCTTTTACCCTCTTTGCCCCAGGAAGTAGAAAGAATTATCCACCAGATGATTCGAGTGGCCGAATATCTAGACTGGGATGTGTCCGAGCTGAGGCCGGTAAGACAGTTTGTCCCTTGCCTTTTCGTGCCCTCTTCCCCACGGTCCTGCATCTGCCTTATCCCATCTCTAATGGGCACTTGGGTCCCTCTGCTAGGATGACTGTGCTGCATGTCCTGAGAGACACCTGAGAGAGTGGGGAGGTGTCTGGGGCCACTCTCAGCCAGGGCTCCCTCTGGGTGTCCTGAGAGACAGCGGGGAGGTGTCTGGGGACACTCTCCGCAAGGGCTTCCTCTGGGTGTCCTGAGAGAGCAGGGAGGTGTCTGGGGCCGCTCTTGGCAAGGGCTTCCTCTCTTCTCCATTCAGATCCTCCAGGAGATGATGAAGGAGATCGACTACGATGGCAGTGGCTCTGTCTCCCTAGCTGAGTGGGTCCGGGCTGGCGCCACCACTGTGCCGCTGCTTGTGCTTCTGGGGGTAGATATGGTGAGTGGGAAAGACTGGTAGGGATGGTCAAGAGCTGTCTTGGCTATACTCACCGGAGAACTGGCCTTCTAAGAAGCTGGCATCCTCTGTGACCCCCCTAGACGCTGAAGGATGATGGGGTACACATGTGGAGACCCAAGAGATTCCCCAGACCAGTCTACTGCAACCTATGCGAGCTGAGCATTGGCCTTGGCAAACAGGGCCTGAGCTGTAACCGTGAGTGATGATACCCGGGGTGTGGGAAGAGGGAAGCCCAGCAATTAGTGGGAACATGATGTTATGAACTCAGAGAAACAAGGATTAGAACTGTAGGCTCCGACACTCCCTCTCTATGATCCTGCAAAAGCAACGTAACCTTTATTATTAATTATTATTTGTGTGTTGTGCTTGGACTCAAACCCAAGTCTGTATGTCTTTTTCTCTTTTTTCAAATAATCTTTTTTTTTTTTAAATTATAAGTAAAAAGACAGGCTCTTGCGCTGTAGCTCAGGCTGGCCTGGAACTCACAGAGATTCTCCCGCCTCTTCCTCCTGAGTGCTGGCACTAAAGGTGTACACCACCATATCTAGCTTGCTCAGCTTCCTGAATGTTGGCCTTAAAGGGGTGAGTCAGCATGGCCAGTTTCATGTATTTTCTTTAAGCTTTAGTTTCTTTGACTCAAAAGAGGAAGTAATTGTAAACAGTAGATATGTTCATACAACTAGCCTTTGTAACACATGGTAACACATGGTTACAGCACTCTTCGGCTGCAGGGAGGGGGATCAGGAGTTCAGGGCTGGCCCCAGTTACAGAGGAAGTTTAAGGTCAGCCTTCTGTACAGCCTGGACTACAGAAGACCCTATCATCTCAAAACAAGCAAATAGCGGTTGGGAAGATAATTCAGTGGGCGAAAGCACTTGTTGCCAGACCTGCTGTCCTGAGCTCAATCCCGAGAACCTGTGAAATGAGGAGAAGATGGACTAGAAAGTTGTCTATGACCTCTTCGTGTACACTGTGGTAATGCTACCCACACACACAAATAAATTCAATTAATTAATTAAAGGGAGACATTGCATCAAAGATTCAATTATTTTATTGATACAAGGTTTCGCTGTGTAGCTTTGGCTGGCCAGAACTTGCTATGTCAGTTCCAGCCAGCCATGGGGACAGTGTAGGGACCGATAAGAGGTGGCATCATTTGCCTTTTTAGGAGACTGAGACAAGGCTTGCCCTTGCAAACTTTAATTCTCTACCACAACCTGGCAGCAAGGGTTGCAGGTCTTGCTCCAGCGAGTGACTCTTCTTCACTCCCAAGAAAGAAGAAGAGGGGGAAAGGCCACAATTAAAGCTCTGCCCTTCTTCCCTCTCCCCAGTCTGTAAGTACACTGTTCATGACCACTGTGCCATGAAGGCCCAGCCTTGTGAAGTCAGCACCTATGCCAAGTCTCGGAAAGACATTGGTGTGAGTGACCCCACGCCCGGTTCGTTCCCACGCTGCCAACCCCTGGTCTCTGTCTTCATTCCCTCCCACACAAGACCCCTCCCAGACAAGGCCCTGCCCTTCTCCCCCAAGGTCCAGTCACATGTGTGGGTTCGAGGAGGCTGTGACTCTGGACGATGTGACCGCTGCCAGAAAAAGATCCGCATCTACCACAGCCTCACAGGACTGCATTGTGTGTGGTGCCACCTGGAGGTCGGTGCAGGAGCTGTCTTCTCCCCGCCCCGCCCAGTCCCGCCCCGCCCCGCCCAGCCCCGCCCCAGGCCGAGACCAGAGCACCCCACCTCTCTGTCACAGTCATTCTTGCTCCCAAGGGCTCTCTTTCCTGTCCAGACTCTCAGGTTGAGAACTGATAAAGCCTCCTGCATGATTTGTTCCCGTTTTGTGCTCCTAGATCCATGACGACTGTCTGCAGGCTGTGGGGACCGAGTGTGACTGTGGGCCGCTCCGCGATCATATCCTGCCTCCGTCTTCCATTTATCCCAGAGTTCTGGTGAGACCGTCCACAGCAGCTGGGAAGGGACAGCCTATCCCTGCTTTTCCGTGAACACGTGAACTGCTTTTCCGTGAACATGTGGGATTTTGTTATTGTTTCTCACTATGTAATCCTGGCCTGCCTGAAACTTGCTGTGTAGGCCAAGCTAACCTTGAACTCAGATCTGCCTACCACTCCCTCCCAAGGGATGGGATTATAAGATAGGTGTGAGCCGCCTTACCCAGCCAGAGGGACATTGAGAACAGAGAGCCAGGACATCCATGCATTTGGTTCCTGCATAACCCACCTTTTTTTTTTTTTTTTTTTTTTTTTTTTTGGTTTTTCAAGACAGGGTTTCTCTGTAGTTTTGGAGCCTGTCTTGGAACTAGCTCTTGTAGACCAGGCTGGTCTCGAACTCACAGAGATCCGCCTGCCTCTGCCTCCCGAGTGCTGGGATTAAAGGCGTGCGCCACCACCGCCCGGCTTATAACCCACCTTTTCTTTCCCTTCACAGGCATCTGTACCAGATCGCAAGCTGAAGACCGCAGATGACGCAAGCCTGTCTACCATTGATGCTCTTCGGGTACAGGGATGAGGGGCTTGGGCCTAAAGGTCATGCCAGCTTTTGACTGGAGCCTTCTTGGAAGGAATAGAAAGCAGGGCTGCTGACTAAATGGTTCACCTTGTTCGCGGAGGAGAGGGGAGATGAAACAGGAGAGGGAAAGCGGCTTAGGAAATGCAAGTCATGCCTCTGAAGGCCCCACCTTTAGCTTTGACAAAATCATGCTTTCTTTATTCTTATGTTCTTTGCCCACTGCAGATTGACCCTGTTTCTAACACCCATCCGCTTCTAGTCTTTGTCAATCCTAAGAGTGGAGGGAAGCAGGGGCAGAGGTGAGCAGATGTACACCGTACACCGTTCTTCCTAGTAGGGCAGGGAGAACCGGAGTGTGGAGGGAGGAGGGAATGTGTGCGGAGGGGTCCTTTGGGGGTGCCATGGAAACAGCACAGAGTATCAGTGCTGTCAGCCAGGCCACATTGCCTGTCTTCTCCTTTCACACAGGGTGCTTTGGAAGTTCCAGTATATGCTAAACCCTCGGCAGGTGTACAACCTGAAGAATGGTCCAGAGCAAGGGTGGGTATAGATGAGGGGCTGTATCTCAGGGCGAGAGGTGTGTGTGTGTGTGTGTGTGTGTGTGTGTGTGTGGTGTGGAGAGAGAGAGAGAGAGAGAGAGAGAGAGAGAGAGAGAGAGAGAGAGTCTGTTAGAGGAGACCCAAGAGCTCGGATTCCCAAATGCTGTCTTCCCTTCAAGTCACTATGATCCCATTACTTCCAATTTTCTGATTCTTGGTTAAGCTCTCAAAGGACAGAGAGAATCCTCTCTAACCACTGAATGATTGCGAGAACTTGTTCATTCTCCTTTCTCCACCCTTATTAAAATCTCAAATCTTTTTTTTTTTCTCAATTTTTCACAGTGGTAGGTTTCCAGGAGCCTATGGTCACCCTTGCTCTTTGTATTTTGTTTGTTTGTTTATTGTTTTAGCATGGGTTCTGGGGATCAAAACTCAGATCTTTGTGCTTGATGAGAAGAAATTTTACCTGGCCACCTGCCCAGCTCTTTACAGTTTCATTTAATTTATTATTATTATTTATTATTATATCATCATCATCAATGTGTGTATATGCCACATGAATAGAGGTCACAGGACAACTTTTGAGAATCGAGTCGTGAGGATTGAAGTCGGGTTGTTGAGCTTGCTCGACGAGCCTTTTTATGTACTTTAAAAATGGCATGTGTGCCCACAAGTGTGCATGTGTGTGTGTGTGGGAAGGAAGGGGAGTTGTTGGGGGGCGGGTGTTTGGGTGGATCAAGGCCGTGGAACAGTTTGAGGTGTCACCTTAGGAATGCCATCCTTCTTTTGAGACAAGGCTGGACTGGTTGACCCTCCGGCTTGCTTCCCTGGCAGCACTGTAGTGAGAACACACACCACCATGTCTGGCCTTTTTATGTTGGTTCCGGGGATCAAATTCAGGTCCTGGGGCTTGGAAAGTCAGTGCTTCCCCAGCTCAGTTAGCCTGTCGGCCCCAAGCTGATGTCTTTTGGCAAGGGGGGAACTGTAACTGCTTCCTTTTGGGCCACTAACCAGCTCCCAAATCATGACACGGAGAACTTGTTATTAGCCATGAACGCTCAGTCTTATCTTACGCTTGTCCCACTAGCTCTCACAACTTAAATCAACCTGTTTCTCTTCATCTACATTTTGCCTTGAGTCTTTTTATCTTTCTTTCATTCTATGTGTCCAACTTTCACGGCTTGCTCTGTGTCTGGTGGCTGACTTCTCCCTCCCTTTCTCCCTCATTCTCCTTTCTTATTGCTCAAGCCTAAATCCCTCCTACTTCTCTCTGCCTACCAGCCCCGCCTATCCCTCTACTGCCTAGCTTTTGACTGTTCAGCTTTTCAGTAGACCAATCAGGCGCCTTAGGCAGGCAAGGTAAAACAGCAACACATCTTTACATAATAAAACAAATGCAGCATAAACAAAAGCAACACACCTTTACACAGTTAAAGTCTGTTCCACAACAGGAAACAGGGTCATAGGCATGAGAAGTGACCTATCTGCTCAGGACCTGGTAGGTTCCAGTTTTCCTTCATTTTCTCTCTTTCCTCCTATCTCAGGCTCAAATTTTTCAGAGACGTTCCTCAATTCCGGGTATTGGTGTGTGGTGGAGACGGCACAGTAGGCTGGATTCTAGAAAGCATTGGTCAGTGCAGGGAGAGGTGCCTCTGGGCAGGGGATGGGGAAGTAGTGTTCCAGGGCCAGCCCCCTCCATCTCTTCTCCTCGCCTGCCTTCTCAGATAAAGCCAACTTTCCGGTTGTGCCTCCTGTTGCTGTGCTGCCCCTGGGCACTGGAAATGATCTGGCTCGTTGCCTAAGGTGGGGAAGAGGTAAGTGATAGTGAGGGGTTTGGCTGGAGCATGGGGGGGAGGGCTGGAGAGATGGCTCAGCGTTAAGAGCACTGACTGTTCTTCCAAAGGACTTGGGCATAGTTCCCAACACCCATGTGGTGGCTCACAACCTTCTGCAACCACAGTGCTCAAAGACCTGACACTGTCCTCTGTGGGCACTGCATGTACGTGGTGCAAACACCCTAAGGGTCTGGTATAAAGAGAGGGCTGGGGAAGAACGAAGGAGAGTCAAGGGTGACAGTCCCCTTCCCTAATCACCCCAAGGTCCTAGGGCCCAAAGGATAAGGGAATGCGGTAGGGTAACAAGGCACAGTGTGGGGTGCTGAAGGGTGTGTGACCACTGAGTGAGCATCAGGCAGTCTCTTAGTTGCTTCTCTTTCTAATTATTGAAAATTCCATACAATACACATATGCTTGTGTTACAGTGTGCTTGCAGAGATCAGAGGACACTTTTCTCCTCGTCCTCTCTCCCCCTTCCTTCCTCTTTCCTTTCCTCCCTCCCTCTGTCCCTCGCTCCTTCCTTCCTCCTCCCTTCTTTCTCTCCCTTCCTTCTTTCTCCCTTTCTTTCCCCTTCCTTCCCTCCTTCCTTCCTTCCCTCCTCCCTTCCTTCTTCTTTCCCTCCCTCCCTCCCCCCTTTCCTTCCTTCCTTTCTCTCTTTTTTGAGATGGGCTCTCTGCGTAGGTCTGGCTGCCCCCGAAACGAAACTCTCTCTGTGGATCAGGCTGGCCTTGGCCTTGAACTCTCCAGAGGACAATTTTCAAGTTTTGAGAGTCAGGTCTCTTCTACCACGTGGGTTCCTTAGATTGACGTCAGACTTGGCAACAAGTGCTTTTACCCACTGAGGCAGCTCACTAATTTTTTTGAATGTTTTATTTTATTTTTTAAATTTTTTCTGAGGCAGGGTTTCTCTGTAACTTTGGAGCCTATCCTGGAACTCACTCTGTAGACCAGGCTGGCCTTGACCTCACAGAGATCCACCTGCCTCTGCCTCCTAAGTACCGGGATTAAAGACAGACGTGTGCCACCACCAAGCTCTTCATTGTATTTCTTTTAAAATATTTATTTATTTATTATGTATACAATATTTTGTCTGTGTGTATGCCCGCAGGCCAGAAGAGGGCACCAGACCCCATTACAGATGGTTGTGAGCCACCATGTGGTTGCTGGGAATTGAACTCAGGACCTTTGGAAGAGCAGGCAATGCTCTTAATCACTGAGCCATCTCTCCAGCCCTCTTCATTGTATTTTTAAAACAATTATTACTCTGTGTTTTACCTACATGTATGCCTGTGTACCATGTGCTTGCCTGGCGTCCATGGAGGTCAGATATTCTAATTGTATTCTCTAGCTCACCTCAATCTGTCTGGCTTCCTGCTATGTTGGCAGAGGCTGCTTGTTCCTTTCCAGCAGCTCAGACCCGAAATAATCACACAGAAACTATATTATTTGCAATACTGCCTAGCCAATAGCTTAAGCATATTTTTAGCTAGTTCTTATATCCTAAACTAACCCATCTCTACTAATCTGTGTATTGCCATGTGGCTGTGGCTTCCTGGGTAAAGTTCTGTTGGGCATCTGTCCGGCGGGGTCAAAGGCTTCTCACTCACTCTGCCTACTCTCTCCTCCTCTGTCTACTTGGAACTCCTGCCTTGTCCTGTTCTGCTAAGCCACTGCCTGAGTCAGCTTTATTCATTAACCAATAAAAGCAAAACATGGACAGAAGGACTTCCCACACCTCTGCGGGCTACTCACCACTTTTCCTTTGCAGCCACTGAAATATTTGAATGTGTAAACCTTGAACCACAGATAGTTCTCAAAAAAATTAAGAATAAAAAAAACTTTCTGACTTTATTTTATAATGTAAGACTTTTTTAGTTTTATGGTGTGTGTGTGCGTGTGTGTGTGTGTGTGTGTGTGTGTGTGTGTGTGTGTGTGTTTACATGGGTACAGCAGCATACAGATGAGGCCAGAGCATGACTTTGGGAGTAAACTTTCTCCTATTACCGTGTGAGTGCTGGGATCAGGTTGGCAGACTTGGCAGTGGGCACCTTCATGCACTAAGCTTCTCTCCAGCCCTCACCCAAGCCTCGTGTGTGGGTGACCAGTTTTTATCTGACTTCTCCATTGTTATATCTGGCACTTCGAAATTATACATTTGAGTCCTCATTGTGTTCTGTCAGTGAGACACTCCTAGAGTTCTGTTTACTCAACCTGAATCATGACCACAAGAATATACAGAACTAATGTAAATTTATGTAGATACTAAAAGCTATCAAAAGGTTTGAAGACCAGGAGGTAAAAGGAATATCGCTATGGGAGCTCTGAGGAGGGTGAGTTGCCTGAGGGAGACAGGGACTGGTAAGGTAGAAGCCACAGTGCTTGGTAACTGGTGGAACAGAGATAAAGGAGGTAGCGATAAGTTTCCTGGTTTGTCTGATCCGATGGGGACGCCTGTTATGATGATGGAGATGTAGAGGGAAGTCCATTTCCAGAAACCGTGATTCAGTTTGGTGCTTGTTAAGCTAAGGTATCAGTGGAACAGCCAGATGAAGATGCCGTGGTGGGTGGTTAGAAATACATCAGGAGCCTGGCGATGGTGGCGCACGCCTTTAATCCCAGCACTCGGGAGGCAGAGGCAGGTGGATCTCTGAGTTCAAAACCAGCCTGGTCTACAGAGTGAGTTCCAGGACAGCCAAGGCTGTTACACAGAGAAACCCTGTCACAAAACAACAACAACAGGGTTGGAGAGATGGCTCAGAGGTTAAGAGCACTGGCTGCTCTTCCAGAGGTCCTTCAGTTCCCAGCAACCACATGGTGGCTCACAGCCATCTGTGATGGAAATCTGGTGCCCCCTTCTGGTGTGCAGGCACACACGCAGGCATGCAGGCAGAGCACTGGATACATAATAAATAAATAAATAAATCTTAAAAAAAAAACCACCAACAACAACCAAACAGTTAAATGGAGAACTATATATGAAGTACTGAATTTGGCAAGAGTCCAAGATAATCTTAAACACACAAACAAAAACCCCCTCTGTGTACGCAATAGCACAAGCGTGGAGGTCAGAAAACAACTTTCGGGAGTCTTGGGGATCGGCTCAGGTTGTCAGGCTTTGTGTCAAGTGCCTCCACCTGCTGGGCCAAGAAGCTTCGCTCAGTAGAGCTGGATGAGTGGGAGAAGAGCTATAGGAAATGCTCTTTCCTAATCATCCTCGGTACAAAAATAAGAAACAATAGAAACAAATTAATATAACCATTCCAGATACGCATGCCCAGGAAGTTAGAAGTTCCTTATACTCCCCGAAGTTTTGGGGTCTATCCCTCTGTGTCATTCTGGATACACGGGTGTGTCAACATCTCAGCTTCTGTTTTGCTTTAATTTACGTGTGTTTACTTAGTGGCGGGCAGGATGATGTCCTGCTGTACGTGTGCCTGTCAGACGGCTGCTTGCAGGAGTCGGTTCTTGCCTTCTAACATGTGGGTCTCAGGGATTGAACTCAGGTCCTCAGGCTTGGCAGCACGTGTCGTTACCCACTGAGCCATCTCGCTGGTGCCATGTGTGTATATATGTGCAGGCATGTTTGCCCACACATTTTTATCTTGGCATAGTGTGTGTGTAGAATGCATGGGCGTGCCTTTGTGTGTGTAAGTACAGGCATGTGTGTGCCACAGTGTGTGTGTGTGGAGGTCGGAGGACAACCTCCATGATTGATCCTCACCTCCCATCACCTTTGAGATTCCTGGCATCTTGTCTTTATCCTGATGGATGTCCCAGGCTAGCAGGTGTAAGCTTCCAGGTGTACAGTAGCCAGCCCTCATCTCCCTAAAGAAGCCCTGGGGATATCTTCATGCAACTGTGTCTAGCTTTTCTAGGTTCTGTGTATTCAAACTCTGGTCACCATCCTGTGGGCAAGCATTTTACCCTCTTGAGTCGCTTTACCCCAGCACGCGTGGCATTTTAACAAACGCACAAGGTCATACTATGTCTAGATTGTTCTAGGACTTTCTTCATTAATTATGTGTCTTGATAGTCTTTCCATATTATTCTATTTCACTGTTTCTAATACTTCTATTGCATTTTTGTGGCATAGATTTTTCTTTTGAGAGACAGGATTTCTCTATGTAGCCTTGGAACTCGCTCTGTAGACCAGGCTGGCCTCAAACTCACAGAGATCTACCTGCCTCTGCTTCCCAAGTATTGGGATTAAAGTCATACACCACTACCGCCAGCATTGTGGCATGGCTTTTTTTTTTTTTTCTTTTAGGTTTTACAAGACAGGTTTTCTCTGTGGAACAGCCTTAGCTATCCTGGAACTAGCTATGTAGATCACGCTGGCCTTGAACTCACAGAGATCTGCCTGCCTATGCCTCCCAAGTGCTAGAAATAAAGGTGTGTGCTGCCTGGCAGTGGCATAGGTTTTTATACTGAGGGATACTTAGTTTTTTTTTTCAATTCGTTCCAAGAATACTTCCATATACATGTATTCATGTATGTGTGTGGAAATTTTGTGTCAAAAAAAAGTTTTAAAGGGCTAGAGAGAAGACTCGGTAGTTAAAGATGCTGGCTGTTCTTACAGTGGACCCAAGTTCAATTCCCAGCACACACATGGCAACTTATGTAACCATATGTAACTCCAGTTCCAGATGATCCAATGCCCTCTTCTGGCCTCTGTAGGCATTAGGCATGAATGTGGTATACAGACATATATGCAGGCAAATAGCCTATGCACATAAAATAAACATTAACAATAGTAAAAAGAAATAGCTAACTAAATTTAACGGCACACGTTTAGCTTTTAGCATTTGTTGGATTGGGGCCAGGAAGGATTAGCTAACTGTATTTACTGTGACGGTTCTGAGGTGTCAGCTCAGGCTGACCTTGAACTCCCATGTAGCCTAGGGCGGTCTTTTGACCAGCCTCCCAGGTGCTGGGGTTGCAGACGTGAGCCACCACAACTTGCTGTCACTCGTCTCTCAGCATTTTCCTGGTGTATCTTGCACTATTCAAGACGTATGTGGAATAATGTCTATATGGACACACATTGGGAATGTTCATTTTTCATAGCAGGCAGAGACAGCCAGAAGCTGACTTGCTCACTGGTTCCTGGGGCTTGGGCATCTTGCCATTTCACTGGCAAAGGCCTGGGGGCTGCTATAGAGCCGAGGCAGAGGATCCCTGGGAATCCATGCAGATGGGCTCAGAGTGGGCTCTCAGAGGCCCAGGGATCCATGCAAGCCTGTCTTTTCCTCCCCTAGGTTATGAAGGTGAGAATTTGGGAAAGATCCTCAAGGACATAGAGACAAGTAAGGTGGTATATCTCGACCGGTGGCTCCTGGAAGTAACACTCCAAGGAAATGAGAAGAGTGACCCCGTCCCCTCTCAGATCATCAATAACTACTTCTCCATTGGTGTGGTCAGTGCAGTAGGGTGGGGGAGAAGTGTGGGCAAAGCAGGCAGAAGCTGGAGATCAGAAAGGAAGCAACACGGGGGGGGGGGGACCACTGGGAGTTAGGTACGTAGGGATTGTGTTGCTGAAAGAACTTGGGATGGGCCTTACTCCAGAGGGGAGGAAAGGAGAGGGGAGGGGCGGGGAAAGGGAGAGCAAAGGGGAAGAGAACGTAGCAGAGAAAGAGTTCTGAGCAGGGAGGAGTCTGGTCTCTAAAATATGCTTGTAACCCTCCAGGATGCTTCAATTGCCCACCAGTTCCATGTCATGCGAGAGAAATATCCCGAGAAGTTCAACAGCAGGTGAGGAAAGAAAGAGGGGAGAAGGGTCGCTCAGCGGGTGTCTCCCTCTAAGCCTGAAGACCCACCTGAGTTTCATCCTTGGAACCCACATGGTAGAAAGAGGGGATCTGACTCTTGCAGGTTATCGCCTGGCCTCCATATGCATGAATGAGCGCACACACAAAATGAATAAGATATTTTTAAAAAAAGAGACAGGGAATGGACATTCAGTGTGGAGACTGGATTTGTGCCAGGCACGGTGAGCACACCTTTAATCCCAGCACTTGGGAGGCAGAGACAGGAGGGTCTCTGAGTTCAAGGCCAGCCTGGTCTCAGATGAGTTCCTGGACAGCTGGGCCTGCACAGAGAAATCCTGTCTCGAAGGAAAAAAAAAAAGACTGGACTTGTGAGCAATTTGACACCGAATGGTTAGGTGTAGGCAGAAGCACCTGCTAGCAGCCCCTCACCAAAGCTGCCACTGTCGCCCTGGAGTCGGAAGTTGGCCCCCTTTGTTGTCGCTGTCAGCACTGTGTGTGTGTAACTTTTCTTTTCCCTTTTGGGCCTTCTGTTCGGGTTGATGAAGAATGAAAAACAAGTTGTGGTACTTGGAATTTGCCACATCTGAAACTATCTTCTCAACATGCAAAAAGCTGGAAGAGTCTTTAACAGTTGAGGTGCGTATGATAAAACCAAGGGAGCCACGTGTTTTTTTTTGTTTGTTTTTTTGTTTTTTGTTTTTTTTTTTTTGACGTAGGGTCTCACGCTGTATTCCAGACTGGCCTGGAACTTGCAGCAATTCTCCTGCATCAAATCCCTAAGTTTTGCGATTGCAAGTTTTTCATTTTCTTGTATTCAGGTTTTGTCCTACACAGAAGCCCCTGGGAATGAATGTCACACATGTGTGGACCTATTACTCCAGTTTACTAAGTCCTTAAGATATACTAGTCTCAGGGCTGGTAAGATGGTTCAGCAGATAAAGGGTTTGCTGCCAAGAATAACCAGAGTTCAGTCCCCATAACTCACATGGCATAAGGAGAGAACTAACTCCTATAAACTGTCCTCTTTACTATAAATGCTCATATAATGCCCCCATTCCCTCACATACAGACAAATAATAAATACATTTTTTATTTTTTTTAATACAAGGTCTCTATTATGTAGATCTGACTGTCCTGGAGCTCTATGTGGACCAGGATGGCCTCAAACTCATAGATCTATCTGCCTCTGCCTCCCAAGTACTGGGATTAAAGGCGTGGGCCCATGCTGGGCTACTAAATACATTTCTTAGGTGACACAAGTCTTTAATCCCGGTACTCAGGAGGCAGAGGCAGGTAGAGCTCTGATTCTCAGGCCACTCTGGCTTACAGAGTGAGTTCCAGAACAGCCAGTGCTATAAAGAGGAAAAAAAAAAAAAACCTACTATCTCAAAAAGCAATTACATATATATTAGGTCTTCTTCCTCCTTCCCTCCCTCCCTTCCTTCTTTCCTTCCTCCCTCCCTCCCTTCCTTCTCTCCCTCCCTCCTTCCCTTCCTTCCTCCCTCCTTCCCTTCCTTCCATCCCTCCCTTCTCTCACTCCCTCCCTTCTCTCCCTCCCTTCTCTCCCTCCCTTCTTCCCTCCCTCCCTTCCTCCCTCACCCCTCTCATCCATCCTTCCTCCCTCCCTCCCTTCCTTCTCTAGCACCTCTCAGTCCCAGCAGGAGCAGCCACATTACATGAGGGTGCTATCAGGTGAGACTCCACACCCTCTCCAGCTATGGTTCTGTCCCTCTCCCCTCAGATCTGTGGGAAGCCGCTGGATCTCAGCGACCTATCCCTAGAAGGCATTGCAGTACTGAATATCCCAAGCACACACGGTGGCTCCAACCTCTGGGGTGATATCAGGAGACCTCAGGGGGATACTTCTTCTATCAACCAGGCATTAGGCAGTACCGCCAAAATAATTACAGACCCCGATATCCTGAAAACCTCGGTGCCAGGTGAGACAAGTCTCCTTGGAGCTAACATCGTCAGATCTGAGGAGGTGGTGTGACTTCTTTAGGAGAACCTGTTTCTTTCTACTTTTAACCCCCAGACATGAGTGACAAGCGGCTAGAAGTAGTAGGAATAGAGGGTGCAATTGAGATGGGCCAGATCTATACCAAGCTCAAGAATGCTGGACATCGGCTGGCCAAGTGCTCCGAGATCACATTCCGGTAAGGAGGACTTGGGCCAGGGCTCCTGAGGAAGGGAGGTGGTGGCTCACGGGAAGGGTGGGAATCTCTTTCCTAGGTCTTTCTCCAGGACAGATGGTCTCAAAGCCAACCTGGGAGTGTTAATGTTTTGGTTGGTAAGAAAACCTCAAACCAGTCTTTCTTGAACTCCCACAGGACCACAAAAACCCTCCCCATGCAAATTGATGGGGAACCGTGGATGCAGGCGCCCTGTACAGTGAGTATTCTATGCCTGCAGAAGCTGGGCCTAAGTCTCCATTTTACAGCTGCTGCTTCCTGGCGCCCTAGGTTCCCCTGTGCACCATTATTCCCAAACTCTGGATTCTCAGGACCCCAACAACTTACCCCAGAACCCTAATGTATGTCTCAGCCCTAGGGCACCAGGACAGGCTTTCAAATACGTTTCCTTCCCTTTCAGATCAAGATCACCTATAAGAACCAGATGCCTATGCTTATGGGCCCGGCCCCCAACTCCAACAATTTCTTTGGCTTTTGGAGCTGAGGATACCCTCTGCCTTGAGCCCGCCTCGTTGTTCCTGGAGATTTCCCTCTATGCTCTGTACATTGCTGCCATGCCCTCCTGTCAGCCCAGAAGGATGTGTCTTCATTTCCACAGTATTTATTACCCTGTACCACCTCACTGTTCCCACACGCTCACTCACACAGAACCAAAAGCGCATAACACTGGAAGTGCCTCAACCAATGAAGTATTTTTTCCACCACTGGGATATCTGTCAAATGAGTAATACATCTCTTTATGTCTTCACCCCTTTAGAGGCAGATTTAAGAGCAGACAAAACAAACAAAAACCCTAGTGCAAGGTTCTGAGAATTTATTTCATGTATTGGTAGTCTCCTGAAGACTGCAGGAGTGCAGCGGGCATCGCTGTCAACCCCAGGAAACTCACAACATGGTGAGGGCGCTCAGACCTGCTGCCCGCTGAGGAGCGGACTGTTTTCACCAAGGCGGGAGGTGCGGAAGACTGGGGGCAGGCGCAGCCAGTGGGTGCTACCATGTGGCATTTGGGAAACAGGACGAACCGAGCCCCGCTTCATAAGTCTGTGCCTAGTATGGAGAGAAGAAGGGAGAGTGGTCAGCAGTGGCAGCGGCCTATCCAGGTTTACCTGGCCACGACCACAGCTCTCTCCCCTCTTCTTTACCCTACCTAGCGTTCATCTTCGTTTGACTCTCTAGCCTCTGCCATCCACTCCCCCTTACCCCTATGTTTCTCCACCTTGAGGTCCTTGGCACCGCTAGCTAGCTGGGGAATCTGCCATCTGCTGCACCCCACTTCTGAGACAGCGTCTACTGTGTAGCTCTGGCTGTCCTGGAGCTCACTCTACACCAGGCTCTAGCCTCACAGAGCTCCATCTCCCTCTGCCTCCCAAATGCTGAAAGAAACCAAGGCATGTGCCACCACATCCTGCTGATGGTTCCTTTCTCACAGGCGAATAACTTGCTTCACCCTACTGCCCTGGTTTTTTGTTTTGTTTTGTTTTACACTTTTAAATTTACTTATGAGGAGTGGGGCAGCATGTGCCATGGTTCACATGTGAAGGCCAGAGGGAAATTTTGGGGAATTTGTTCTTTCCTAGCCTGTGGGCATTGGGGATTGATTTCAAGTGGTCAGCCTTTGGCAGCGAGGGCTTCCCCACTGAGCCCAATCACTGACCTCTGACCCACTCCTAATATGTACAACAGCTCCACATCATTGGTTGTTTCTGCCCCAGGAGGCTTGCCCACGTACCTTCTAATACCAATAATCCTCAGAAGCTTCAAACCCTCCCCAAAGGTACCACAAGACGATAGCCCAGGCCTGTCTGACGTCCCCACGGGGGCTCGCCTGGATACCATGCTTCCTCGAAGGGAGTGATGGTTCCTTCACCCCTAAAGGAAGAGTGGTTGGTGGTAATAACGGATGGGGATCAGGATGGCAGGGCTCTTACCGGTATATCAGAGATGCAAGGACTACAGCCATCAACACCAGTAAGACACCTACAAGCAACGGAGCTTGCCCAAGGCCACCTTCTTGACCTGTAAGCAGAATCCCAGGTACTGTTTGAGCATCTCTTCCCTCTCAGCAACCCTCTGTCCATTCCCTTCCTCCTAGTTCTTGTCAAGTACCTACCAGGAACAACAATTTGGGTGCTGGCCACTGCCAGGCTATTGGCATCAGTCAAAGACACATTGAGGCAGTAAGTCCCTGAGCCTCCTTTCAGTACTTGGTGTAGGACCAGCTGGCAGTCTGGGCTTGGTGGCACAGGTTGGCACAGCCTCTGGGCAGGGAGCTGGCACCCTGGCGATGAGACGTCCACGCAGGCTTCCTTGGGGAGCCTGTAAGAGTATCAGTTTGCATCAAGAGATCCGCGAAGGGGCAGGACAACAGAAAGGATGACAGTCACTCCAGAGAGTGACCAGCAGGACACTCACCCGCCTTGGCAGGACACAGTCAGCTCAAATGCATCACCTCTACTGGATGGTACAGCCTGCAGGATCTCAGCATTTTCGATACCCTCTGTGAGGTTGCAACGTTTTAAGTTAGTGTTCCTCTACCAAGACAATACACAAGAAAGCCCAAGGGATGCTCTTTCAATACTATCTCTGCCGTTAGAGTATTCTCAATTATTTTCTCCCAAGATATGCTACTACTGGCCAGCCCTGGCAGCTAGCTTATACCCTCCCTTCCTCGGTCCCCAACATAGGCAAGACTCACGGACAATGTCCAGGGTGAGAGAAAAAGAACCATATCGGTAGAGAACACAATCCAAGGGAACTTGTCTCTTCACAAGCATTAAGGTGTCTGTGCCATCCAGGAGAGGGGTGATGGACCCTGGCAGGAAAAGATTTGAGGGGGCAAAGTCAAGAGATGTAACGCTCTTGGAGACAGACCAAGCAGGCATTGCCCCAAGTACAGCCAAGGCTACAGGCTCCTGGAGCTTTGAATCAGTGAAGAGGTGGTAGGTCTCACTTTATATATAAGAAAGCTGTGTGAGAATGGGAAAAAATGCTGCTTTTACCCCCACACACAGTCAAGGAAGGAGAAAACACACACACATACACAAATCCAGGGCTGAAAAGATGTTTTCTTGTTACTCTTGTAGACACACACAATCCAGGGCTGGGGAGATGCCTCAGTGGTTTAAAGTACTGGTTACTCTTATAGAGAAACTGGGTTTGATTCCCAGCACCTACATAGTGGCTTACAACCACCTGTAACTCCACATCCAGGAAAGGGGATCCAATACCCCCTTCTGATCTCCATGAGCACCAGGCACACAAGTGGTATACATCAATGCAGGCAAAACATCACACACATTAATTTTTTTTATAAAGAAAGTCTCCAAATATTGGTCATGTCCCACACTGGTCAGGTCCTGGACTAGACGGCTAGCCTGTGTTGATCCATTCAGCGTCAGATCTCACTCCTTTGTTTTGCTTTGGGGTAGGAATCCCAGAGTGGGAAATGGAGAACCAGGCTGTCAGAACCTGGGGCATCTCTGCATTTACCCTTCAGCAGAACGCGAGTTTTGTAAATGACCACAGGCTGTTCAGCTCCCCTGGCTTCCTAGCTGTTCTCCTTGGAGGAAGGACCAGCTCATTCCTTTCCTTGTGGCTAGGGAAAAACTCATTTCCTGAACTCCATGTCTCTTGCATGTGGTTGAGACACTCTGGCTTTCGAGCTAGCGAGAATTCCAAGGCAGCCGCAGTGCTACAGAAAGGACTGGTTAGCATCTAGATCTTGGGGGCAAGACCACCTCATTCACGTGTTCTTACCTGTAGAACTTTCTGTAGGCAGAAATGGGCTGGCATCTGGACCCTCAGGTTCAGGAGTGGATAAGTCTTCAGTGGTAGTTTCTACCAGCACCATGGTCGTTACTTGTGCAACCGTGGTTGCAGAGGGCCTTGTGGCTGTGGTACTGATACCCTCTGTAGTTGACATCTCTGCCAGTGTGGTATCTAGGACCGCTGAGGTCAGTGGCTGCTCAGAGGTAGTAGCTGTACCCTCTGTGGTTGGCATTTGTACAACTGTGGTTCCAGAGGGTTCTGTAGTGGGCATCTGGCCAGCTGTCGTACCAACTTCTGAAGTGGTCCCTTGCCTAGATGTGGTTCCGGGTATCTCTGCAGTTGGCATGTTGCCATCTGTGGTACCTGGGACTGGGGAGGAACCACAGGAAACCAGGGGAATGGCAGCCTGCACTACAACCTGGGCAGTGACTGAGCCGGACTCCAGGTAAGTGTGAGTGACCTCAACTGCCCGAGAGATCAGGGTCCCAGTGTTGTCTCCAAAGTCCCAGGTGTAGGAGAGGTCAGCCTCAACCAAATACCCGCTGGGATCATGGAGCTTGACGGCAAAGACGAGAGGCTGATTTCTCAGGAAGTGCTTGTTTCCTCCGTCCAAGGCCTGCAGCTGGGACACACTCACGGAGAAGGGGACCTGATCTGGGGTCAGAGCCAGAGAAGTTAGGAACCACGTTCTCCACACACAAGCTGCCTAGCCAGGCCTTTATCGTCTCTAAACCCCACACTTCTCCGCCCAAGTCTTTCTACCCCTCCCCTTTGTAGGTTTCGGACCACTTCCTCTTTCTAGACCAAACCAGCCTTCCCACATCACACCCCCTGCCTTCCTGGCTGTGTTCCTTTCTGATATCTTACCAGTAATGGTGAAGGTGGAACTGGCGTGAGCAAGGGGCACGTAGCTCTGGGCCCCCCGTCGGTGGTACACAGTCACTTCCATGGTGTGTGTGCCCAGCCTCGCGTGGCCTGTTGCAATGCTCAGCCTGGACACTGGGCCCCCCAGAACTTGCCAGTATCGTCCTGAGAGGTTTCGAGACAAAAGCAGAGGAGAGGAGGCAACGGGGTAAAGAAAACTGGGAAGCAGTTTGAAAAAGGCTGGAGAGACAGGAGGTTGAGAATTTCTTCCTGGGTTCCCTGGGTTGGACTACATTGGGAAGGGGCTACTAGGAGACCTTACCCCAGGTCTTCCAAACATAGACAAAGCTTCTTCTTGGATGCTGAGGACCAGACGGGCAGGGTCCGCCATCAGGGAAGATGCAGGCATCATCAGTTTCCTGTGGATACACGGGCTGTCCTCCCCACACCTGGCTCCCTGGAAAGTAGACAGTCAATCTCAAGCCCCGGCATTCTTTCACGTGTGCTCACACGGCGCTAAAATACTTCCTCGTGGGTGTGGTACCTCGACAGATTATTACAAAGATGAAAACAGTCTCGTCTATACAAAGTACTCCATAGAGTTGCCCGGACCTACAGTAAATATTTAATGTGAGCTGCTGCTGCTGCTTTTAATCTCACGAGGGTCATCGTAAACATTCTATTCTGTGCATAGCCAATCTTTTACTTATGTTCTATATGCAGCTGTATCTCAAGTTGTGGTTTCCGTACACCCCCCACTCTCTAACTGCCGTCCCACACCCACTTCATAGGCAGGAGAACAAACACAAAGACACTTGCCTGTCCACGGTCATATCTAGTTATGGATTTATATCTCAGCCCATGCAACTTGAGGAATCTGCTGTTCTCCAATTTGGAAACTACAATTTTATCTGCATTTTCTAATTTTAGTGCAATAAATATATATTACCTTGTATATATTTACAGGATGTATTGACTATAATGAGTATAAACATAATTTTTTAGAGTCTGTGAGGGATAAAGGCCAATGGAATAGCATTTGAGGCCCTAGGTTTGAACCCAGCACTGTTAAAAAATAGAAGAGGAGCTGGGTGGTGATGGCACACACCTTTAATCCCAGCACTTGGGAGGCAGAGGCAAGGGGATCTCTGAATCTGAGGCCACTATGGTCTATAGAGGAAGTTCCAGGACAGCCAGGACTACACAGAGAAACCCTGCCTTGCAAAGCCAAAAAGAAGAAGAAGAGGAGGAGGAGGAGGAGGAGGAGGAGGAGGAGGAGGAGGAGGAGGAGGAGGAGGAGGAGGAAGGGGGTTTCCCTGGGTTTGCTGGAGATACCTGGGAATCTGAGCCCCGGGAATAAGGTTCAGGAGGTACCGAGAGAGGAACTTACCATTGAGGACGGTGTTGTTGGCCCAGATAACCTGCCCATCTGGCAGTACCTTTTGACTCTCAGGGAACTGCAGGGCAATGGAAAAGGAGGCATTTGCACCAACCAGCGTAGGCCCGTCATTTCTGACCTCCAGAGACACCTGGCCCCCTGGGAAGGAAAGCTGAATTAGCTGGGACTCTGGCTTCTCCTCTCCAAGTCTCTCTGCCAACCTGCTTATATTTAGCCCAGTACTCACTCTCCTCCTATCCCATTCCTACAGGGCCTTTCCAAGGAAATCTAAATCCTACCTCTCCAGCAGTCCGGCCACTGCACCTCCGTCCACTCGGGGTACAGCTGCCTGTTCCAGGCATTAGTTCCAAGTTGCCGTGGGACACCAATCCAGTCCTGGTCCCTGGATCCTAAAAGTGAAGTGTCGTAAAGATCCTGGATCCTTAGTCTCTTCTCAGAAGACGGCACATGCCCCGTGTGATCTCACTACTACATTCGAAGCACTGTGTGTTAATTTGGTGGGATGGAGGGCGACACTGAGACCGAGCACAGGGCCTAACACCTGTAAGCACTCTACCGTTGAGCTGTATTCTCAGCCCTCCTCTTTTCCCTAAATGCTTTGATTAAAAATTTTTAGCTAGGCATGGTGGTGCACACCTTTAATCCCAGCACTCGGGAGACTGAGGCAGGTGGATCTCTGAGAGTTTGGGGCTGGCCCAATCTACAGAGCAATTCCAGTACAGCTAAGGATACAAAGAGACCCCGTCTTAAAAAAAAAACACAGAAACAAATTTTTTTTGTGTGGTTTTTTTTTTTTTTTTTTTTTTTTTTTGAGATAGGGTTTCTCTGTGTAGCTCTGGTCATCCTGGAACTTGCTCTGTAAGACAGGGTTGAACTCGAACTCATAGAGATAGATCCTCCTGTCTCTGCTTCCTGAGTGCTGGGGTCAAAGGTGTGCACCATCATATCCAAAAGGTTTTTTTCTATTAAAAAAAACCCGTTTTATTTATTCATTTCTTTATTTAAATGATTTATTTCTATGTGTGTGCTCACGTATATACAATCACACACACACACACTAAGCCTTGGGATATGTGTGGAGGTTACATAAATTTAATTAAAATTTGAAAAACTTACAGTACTATAGATTGAGCCCAGGGTTATAAGCACACTAGGGAAGCACTTACTTTTGGTGTTTCTTTTTTAAAAATAAGGTATCGTGTAACCCAGGTTGACCTCAAACTCACTGTGAAGCCCTGGCTGTCCTGGAACTTGTTTTGTAGACCTGACTGGCCTCGAACTCACTGAAATCTGCCCGCCTCTGTCTTGTGCCACCACACCCAGCTTCAGATTTTTTTAAAAGATTATTTATTTTTGCCAGGCAGTGGTGGCATGTGCCTTTAATCCGAACACTCAGGAGGTAGAAGGAGGCAAATCTCTGTGAGTTCAAAGCCAGCATGATCTACAAGGCTAGTTTCAGGACAGTCAAGGCCACACAGAGAAACCCTGTCTCAAAAAACTAAATTGTAGGGCTGGAGAGATGGCTCAGTGGTTAAGAGCATTGACTGCTCTTCCAGAGGTCCTGAGTTCAACTCCCAGCAACCACATGGTGGCTTACAACCATCTGTAATGAGATCTGGTGCCCTCTTCTGGCCTGCAGGTATACATGGGAGGAATGCTAAATATATAATAAATAAATCTTTAAAAAAAAAACTAAATTGTATATATATAATGTGTGTGTGTGTGTGTGTGTGTAATTGTTTTCTTGTGTGAGTGACTTGCCTGCATGTACGTCTGTCCACCAAATGCATGCCTGGTGACCCTTGAAGTCAGAGAGGGCATCTGCTTCTTTGGGTCTAGAGTTACAAACAGTTATGAGCTGCCATGTGGATGCTGGGGATTGAACCTGAGTTAGAACATCCACTGAGCTAACTCTCTAGCCCTTCAGAGAATTTTTTAACATGGTGGTATTTGTATTTTAGAAAGGCCACTGTAACATCAGGATATGGTGGTTCACAAACGTAATTTCAGTCAGGACTCAGGAGTCTTTGGCCAAAGGCTCGCCATGAGGTTGAGATCAGCTAATAGGTAGTAAGTTCCAAACTAGCTGGTCTACACAACCGTGTCTCAACAGAAAAAAGAAGGAAGAAAAGAAGAAGAGGAATGAGTAGACCTAGGCACAGGTTGGAGGAGGGGACAAAGCAGACATAACTATTATAATTGAATTGGGTACAGTGTCTCACGTTTGTAATCTCAACACTCAGAAGACAGAGGCAGGAAGATCACTGCAAAGTAGGAGGCTAGCCTGGTCTACACAGCACGTACCAGGCCAGTCAGGGTTACACTGGGAGACCAGAACTAAAACATATAGATCTGACAAGAGGAGAAAGAAATATAATGGGCTTCGACATCCCTTCATCCAAACTCAATGACTAGCAACATTTTGATAAATTTGCTTTATCCTCATTAGTTGTTCTTGTCTAAAATATGTGTTCAGAAGAAAATCTCAGGCAAGTGAGATGGCTTATTTGGCAATGATACTTTCTGCCTAGCCCAACAACCTGAGTTTGATCTCCAGACTCACATGGTAGAAAAAAATAATAACTAAAGTCAGTCTTCAAAATGTAAGCACAGTATCGTAAGAGGCTCAGATGTGTGGGTATGAACAGAACATTTCAAAAAATACATTAAGAAACTTAGAAAAAGAAAAAAAAAAAAACCTGGTAGCACACGCCTCTCTGTGATTCCGTCCCCCAGAAAGTAGAAGCAAAAAGATCTACTACATAGTAAGTCTAAGGCCAGTCTGGGATACAAGAGACTCCCCATCTTAGAAAAGGAATGAAAAGATGAAAAGAACAACAAAAAATTAATAAAAAGCCTGGAAATTGCAGGACATATGAAGACGCCAGAGTGAGGAAATTTCTAGAAGCTGGTGAGGCCAAGGATCCAGAGAGAGAAAGGCGCTGTGATATGATGGGAATCCTCTAACAGAGCAGAAACTGTCCTTATCCTGATTCTAACGCCCATGGCGAAGCCAGAGATTCTGCTGGGGGGTGGTCTGTGGTCATCTCAGAGAGTGTTCGAGCACTGAAGCAAGAGCAATCATAAGATGCGCCATTCTTTTCTGACTGCCCACCCTCCCTCCTCAGCAGCACGCGACATTCCAGACCCTCTCACCACCCTTTCCTCCCTCCCCTTGCTCCTATCACGAGGCCTCAATCCCCCAGAGTCCTTTCATGTGATGCTCAGCTGAGACCCTTCTGCTCAGCCCTCCCAGAACATAAGGCCTGGCCTGTATTCAGCCATACCCAACCCAAGTGCAGAAGGTGGTATCAGCTTGGTCTTATTGAATACCATATTCTTTCTGTCCACCTTAAATCTCCTATCACAAGCTCTTACCCACAGGATCGCCCACGCAGTTTTACTCTTTGGAGGCTCTGTTTCAGCTGACTGTCCTCCAAGGCCTCAGAATCACTGCAGTGCCTTTTGCCCCTTGCGTCAGATAGGAATACTTTCATGCCCAATCCTAAACTTCACTATTTGTTACAACTGATTACATTCGGAATCCTAGTACTTAGGAGGTAGAAGCCTGAGGTTCAGGAGTTCAAGGCCATCCTTGAACAAATGAAAGCAAACGAAACTATGTCCTCACTAAATCGAATAGGACAAGCCTGAAATATTTTGATGTCTCGTGTGAAGGGGAAACCCGGAGCAGGTGTCCAACTGCTAATGGCACTTGCTCTTGCTCACACTTGCACACTCACCTTCTATGGCCCCCACAGCCAGCACAGCACTCAGCACCAACAGAGGGAGGCAGCACCTTGGCACATCCATCCTGTTCTTCCCTTCAGCAGCCAAAGGTGCCAGGGTGGTGGGAAGGAGCCCTTTATAGGAAGGGATGCTCATTTGCATAGCCCTTCCTCCTGATTTCAGCCCCCGGAGGTCCAGGGCAGGTTTTCTGCTTTACTGGGGTCACATTCGTCAAGACACACTATCACTCTGGAAACAGTTGACTGGTGGGCAGCCACAATCCACAGACATCAGTTACAATTCAGCAAGAGAGAGTGAAGCCATGAATTGAGTCAAATCCCTTAAGACAGAAACTGCTTTATCCAAAATCGGTCCAAAGGGGCTGGGAGTGTAGATTTCCAGCAGTGATTCAACAAAACCAATCAACGAACCACGAATCACTAAAACAGTGAGCCGGGATTAAGCTACAACGACTTTGTTACCTAGCCTAAAAATCCTTTACAGTAAGAGCCCTGACTTTCTGAACCGCATGATGCAGGAGGCCAAGCCAGAGGGATCTCTGAGAGTTCGAAGTCAACCTGAATTTTTATTTTTTAAACGCATTCCAGCTGGTCAGGGTTGCATTAAGAGGAACTGTTCAAAAAAGGGATGGGAGAGCAGGAGAGACAGCTCAGCAGTTAAAAGCATATGCTGCTCTTGCAGAAGATCAGAGTTTGCCCCAGCTCCCAAGCCTGACACCTCATAACAGCCTATATCTTCAGCTCCGGACGATCTGCTGTTTCTGTGAAAGCCAACACACATACACATAATTGAAAAAAATATAATATAAACATACTAACATATAATATATAAATTATTTATGGGGGCTGGAGAGATGGCTCAGTGGTTAAGAGCACTGACTGCTCTTCCAAAGGTCCTGAGTTCAATTCCCGGCAACCACACGGTGGCTCACAACCATCTGTAATGAGGTCTGGTGTCCTCTTCTGGCCTGCAGACATATACACAGACAGAATATTGTATACATAATAAATAAATAAATAAATATTTTAAAAAATATTTATATATATTTTTTAAAAGATTCCCAAGTTTCTGCTTTTCAAAGGAGGCTCTCTTGACCAGGTGGAATGTGAAATCCGAAGACCAGAAACCACACCAGTTCCGGCCGGCGGAGCCCGAACCAGGAACTGGAGAAAGTTGCGCGGCCCGCCCTCAGCTCGCCCGCCCACGGCGGGGAAGCCGCGGCCGGAGCGCGGGGTCCCGCCCACTCTCATGACGTCAGCCAATCCGAAGGCTGGAAGGCGGAGCCAGGGAAACGCGGGAAGGAGGGGCGGGGCCTCGGTTGGCCTTCTGGAGAGGTGGGGGAGGCGGCAACATTGTTTCAAGTTGGACAAATTGTCAAGGGCTGAGCTTTCCTTGCGTTCCATCCCGAGCTGGGGTTGCAGTGCTCACCTTGGCCCCCCAGGTCCTCCGCCCCGAGTGTCGGGCCCGCTTTCTTCAGGGTTCCCGGGCCCCGCTCCCGGGAGCCTGAGCCGCCTCGCTAGCGCTCCATGGAGAACTTCCAAAAGGTGGAGAAGATCGGAGAGGGCACGTACGGAGTGGTGTACAAAGCCAAGAACAAGTTGACGGGAGAAGTGGTGGCCCTTAAGAAAATCCGGCTCGACACGTGAGTGGCCTCCGGAGCCGGAACTCCTTTCCCGCGACCTCTCGACTGTCGCCCCCCCCCCAACCCCCTACCCCAACAGGCGGATACCCGGCGGGACCGGAAGGTGGCGGGGAGGCACTCAAGTGAGGGGTGGGTCGGCGGACGGTAGGCGCTCTCTCCGAGGAGACTGTCGGGGGCTGGAATTCAGAGAAAACTTTCTTCTCGGGTGCGCTTCACCCGGTGTGCTCCCAAATCTGTAAGCGGAGAGACTTGGGAAGAGAAAGTGGGGGGCTGGGGGCTGGGGGCCGTGGCAACGTCCAAGAGTGTTCATAGAGTTGGAGTAGGTGGGAACGAGAGAATAGCTCCTTTCTGAATGGAGAGCTCCTCTCACTGCTCCAGCCCCGTACGTAGAACCCTGCCCCTCTTTCAAAAGAATGGCAGTTGAGACTCACTGGCCTCTAGGGAGGCTGGGAGCTACTCTCAACGCCCCCCCCCCCATAACCTTTCCTCTGCTTCACATTCACCTGGAGGTTCTCCTTACCTTCCACTGGAAAAAGAGGAAACAATGACTTTAAATATGTCTAAAAGCCACACCCTGACTACCCAGGAATTAACTCCTGATAGTACCTTTCCTTTCTGACTTCCTAAGGGGTTTGGGGGATGGTGTCTCCCCGAGAGAGCAATGTTTGTAACCATATTCTCACCTCTGTTTTCCCAACCTCTCCAAGTGAGACTGAAGGTGTACCCAGTACTGCCATCCGAGAGATCTCTCTACTCAAGGAACTTAACCACCCTAATATTGTCAAGTAAGTGTAGTCTGGGAGATGATCACCAAGATGGGTTCTGTTTGTTTACTCTCTCAACTCCTGGACCTTCTCTTACAGGCTGCTGGATGTCATCCACACAGAGAATAAGCTTTACCTGGTTTTTGAGTTTCTGCACCAGGACCTCAAGAAGTTTATGGATGCCTCTGCTCTTACTGGCATTCCTCTCCCCCTCATCAAGGTAAACCTCTCCCACCCCAGCTCACATATTCTAGGGGAAGCTAAAGGCAGGTGATTCTGACTGGTGATGATTTGTGTTGCTTTTCCTGTTCATTTTAGTCATCAACCGTAGGACGGACAGAAGAATCAAAATTGAGCTCCTTGGAGCCAACCTAGTAGCTCAGGCAGATCTGATAACACTCAGATAATGGGATTGAGGGTGGTTGGTGGGTTCCTCCAAAAATATTTCCCAGCAGGACGGAGATGGCACACATTTTTTTTAATCCCAGCACTCTGGAGGCAGAGGCAGATGGATCTCTGTGATACACAGTAAAAGCCTGTCTCAAAAAAAAAAAAAAAAAATCCACCTATGATGTGGGAGAAATAACCAGAGCTGATTGGCTGCTGGAACTAATGGATGTATCAGCAGGTACATATTCATTCAGCACATAGTTATTTAACACCTTCAATGTGCTAGGCACAGAGTTGAAAGGGATGCAAAAAGTGAGTAATCTGGTTTTTATCCTTGACAGACTGAAAATCTAATGAAAGAAATAGCTATTAAGTGTGGTTATATTGTAGTTATGTGTGTTGGCTCCTGCTTATAATTCTGACACTCAGGAGGCTGGGGCAGGAGGATGTCTGTAAGTACAAGGACAGCCTAGGCTACACAGTTCCAGGCCAGGAAGACACTTAAAAAACAAACAGGGCCGACAAGATATCTCAGCAGGTAAAGGTGCCTGCCTCCAAGTCTGACGACCTGAACTCTATTCCCAGGTCCCACATGGTGCAAGAAAACCAACTCTTGCAAGTTGTTCTTTGACTTCCTCGTATGCACGATGGCGTGTTCCCCCCATAAATAAATCAGTAAAAATGTAATTAAATAAACTCCCCCAAATACATAGTGACATTATCATCGAAGTTAAGGCTTTGTTGCATCTGGAGGGCAAAGAGCAAGTTGTATCTGTTCACCATGGTGACTGAACAAACCTCCCTCTCTCCTTTGTCAGAGCTATCTATTCCAGCTGCTCCAGGGCCTAGCATTCTGCCATTCTCACCGGGTCCTGCACCGAGACCTCAAGCCCCAGAACCTGCTTATCAATGCAGAGGGGTCCATCAAGTTGGCTGACTTTGGACTAGCAAGAGCCTTTGGAGTCCCTGTTCGTACTTACACTCATGAGGTGAGTCCTTCCACGGTTTTCTTCTTTAAGGATCTTGGAAGATGCTTCTAACAGCATTCACAGATTAGCAAAATCCCAGGATGGGAGTTCCTGGGTAATGGAATCTGACAACCCAAAGAGCTTCACTTATATATTTAAAGTGTATGAGTTTTGCTTGCATGTGTGTCTGTACTGCATGCCTGCCCAGTGCTCACAGAGACCAGAAGAAAGTGTCTGGTCCCCTGGAACTATAGTTATAGATTGTTGTGAGCTGCCATATGGGTGCTGGGAATTGAACCTGGGTCCTCTGCAAAAACAAGTACTCTTAACTGCTGAGCCATCTTTCTAGCCCTTAACCAAAGGGTTTTAGGATATGCGCTAAATTCATACTTCGAGGTTACCTGGACTAAGATATTAAGCCAGGAAAGCTTGTTGGCATACCATTTAAATGTCTCAGAGAGATCCACCTGCCTTTGCCTCCTGAGTACTGGGATTAAAGGTGTGCACCACCACCGCCTGGTTATATACACATTACTAAAGTTAAAAAAAAATCCTTTTAAAAAAGAGCAGCTGGAAGGTAGCAGGGTTTTGTGGAGCGAGGTCTGTGACCATATTGTTCCCTTGCTCCCCAGGTGGTGACCCTGTGGTACCGAGCACCTGAAATCCTTCTAGGCTGCAAGTACTACTCCACAGCTGTGGACATCTGGAGCCTGGGCTGCATCTTCGCTGAGATGGTATGGAGGCTTGCCAGGTTCTATCCAGCCCACCCTTGCCCACAACCAGGAGCAAAACTCTTTTCTTGGCCTAACTATGGCCCTTTATCACAGTGTTCTCTCAAGTGCCAGCACCAGAGAGGGAGCTGCCCTGATACCAACCACAGTTTTAGACTGTCCCTAAATAGATTTAGCTATCTAGTGTATCTCTTATCCCCAAAAGGAACTCCGTCCATTCTGTACCCAGCAGCTGTTTCATTTTATTTTTTTGTCTCTGCTGTTTTGTTTTGAGATCGTCTCACTGTGTAGCCACGACGGGCTTTACATTTTGATCTGCTTCAGCTCCGCTTCCCGCCATTACCAGCTAACCCCTGGGACTGAGCTGACAGGCATGAGCCACCATGCTGGCCCCACTCGTTCAGCTGTTTCAGCTTTAATCCTCAAATATTTGGAAGAATGGATTCCATTTAGTGCAACAGGTGGCCCACAGGCCACATGCTTCCAATGATAGTTACGAATGTGGCCTCAGCACGCAATCATAAACGTATTTAAAGCAGAATGTGGTTTTGTTTCCCTGGTGATGGGGTATTTTTGTTGTTTTGTTTTGTTTGTTTGTTTATTTATTTATGCATCCCGACCAAAGTTTCTCCTCCCTCCCCTCCTCCCAATTCCACCCCTTGTTTGTTTGTTTATTTATTTTTTAAAAAAAACTTGGTTTTATGGTATTTAAGCTTGAGCTTTGTCACATTGTCAAAAGTTTGGACAGGGTCGGGTGGTTGTGGCGCACGCCTTTAATCCCAGCACTTGGGAGGCAGAGGCTGACGAATCTCTGTGAGTTCAAGACCAGCCTGGTCTACAAGAACTAGTTCCAAGACAGGCTCCAAAACCACAGAGAAACCCTGTCTCGAAAAAACCAAAAAAAAAGTTTGGACAGGTCTGGTTTTTGTCCTTTAATTTATACACCTGTCCTTGAAAACGAGGAACGAAGTAAAGCTGAGTGCATCTATCTATCATTTTTGTGGACTTGGTCGTGCCCTGCCCCCTCGACCTCTGGCTTTCCTGATTCAAGGCCCTTGAAACCTAGCTTCCTATGGGAGCTCCCATCCCATTTAATGCAACAGTGAATGAGCAGATTAAATTTTTTTTGGTCTTTTACCTGGGTTGAAACTGGGGCCTTGGAGACCATTAGCCTAGATATAGATAATACATATAGAATGTGAATTTATCCACCAGTACCTTACAATTGCCCATATTCCTCTCTCAATTCATCAAAAAATATTTGTTAAGCACCTAGTGTGTACCCAGCACCATGCTAAGTGCTGTGGGGAGCACAGAAGAAATGGAAGACACAGTCTCTGCCCGCTGTGCTCCTATCTAGAAGTGGCTGCATCACAAGGAGGGGGGATGACCGCAGTGTCTACCCCATACCCCGTGAGTGGCTTGGGATCCCTTTGCTACATATCAGTGGCACCCCAGACATTCACCCCCTCCCAGCCCCACCCAGCCTTGGGGATCTACAAAGCCATGGTTGGGGGAAGGAAGGAGGGGGCGAGGAGACCGATGAAGGGACTTCATTGTCTCAAGCTCTGTATGACCAACCCCATGCAAAGCCCCGGGGAGGGGAGTCATGGGGCCCCGATGACCTTCTAGTGCCTGTGGGAACCTCTGTACAAGGAGCCGTGTTGACTGACGTCAAGTGGGTCTTGGCCTTTCCTCTTTCCCCATTTTCAGGTGACCCGACGGGCCCTGTTTCCTGGAGATTCTGAGATTGATCAACTCTTCCGGATCTTTCGGACTCTGGGGACCCCAGATGAGGTGGTTTGGCCAGGAGTTACTTCTATGCCTGATTACAAGCCAAGTTTCCCCAAGTGGGCTCGGCAAGATTTTAGCAAAGTTGTGCCTCCCCTAGATGAAGATGGACGGAGTTTGTTATCGGTAAGAGCCCGGAGTAGTTGCCTGTATAACCCCCTCTCCCATTCCCTGGAGAAGAGAAGCTGAGCTCCTGAACTCCGTTAGAATTCCCCTAGTCCTTGATTCCTCTCCTCCTCAGTAGGCTGGCTCAGACGTGGGAGGAGGGAAATGAGAGCTAGGTAAAGGATGCCAGTTTCCAGGCCTCTGAGTCCCCCTGAAGTCAGACTGTCTTTCTCCCTCCAGCAAATGCTGCACTATGACCCCAACAAGAGGATTTCCGCCAAAGCAGCCCTGGCTCACCCCTTCTTCCAAGATGTGACTAAGCCAGTACCCCACCTGCGACTGTGATGTCCTTCCCAAAGCCCTCTTCACCCTTGGTCTGATTTGACTCTGGGCCTTTTGGACACAGGTCAGCCTTCTTCTCTTCTCTGGCTGTCTTAGCACTTTCTCTTGACCAGCCAGTTCTGGGGATTCAGAGTGCAGGGAAAGATGAGATGGAAGGAAAAAGTTTTGGTATTAGATGCACTTAACCCAGCTTCCACTACCTTCTCCTTCTTCATTTCTGAGGAGGATTGGTATTCAAAACAAAACTGACCATCCCTGCCCTCCCCCAATGTCAAGTTTTGTCATCCAAATCTTAGACTATCTCATAATTATTATGTCCCATATTTAGGAAAACAGCCCAGACCTCCTGTTTTGTAAAGGCCAACTGATAAGCAGAAATCGAAGTTGGGACATTTCAAAACCAAGCAAAAGGGGTCTGTTGTGATGAATTAGATTTAAAAAATAGATCCAAACAGTTTATACCTTAGTTTTAGTGTTTGGCCTCACCTGACAATCAAGGAGGCCCAGCTGGAAAAGCAGAAATGTTTCCCTTGAGTGCTTCACCTACCTTCTGCAGGCAAGAGTGTTAGGAGGGGACTGGGATCGGTGTGTTCACCGTGGGTCACAGGGCAAGGTGAAAGTCGCTGGGATCTTTCCTGTTAGCAATTTTCTTCTTTTCTGGTGCTGACGACTGAGCCCAGGACCTTTTCCTCACTAAGCAAATGCACCACCAATGCCGGATTTCTAGCCCTCTTTTTGGAACTCTTCAGTTGTCAGAGGTCCCTGTTGCCATTGTCTTCCAAGAGTCACCCCTCACTCCATAGTGGAAGAGAGGCTTTAGATGTCATTTTGAATTGCTAGTACTTCTTAAAGGCTGTGACCTGGTCAGGTCATTGGGGGAAATTTTCTATAAAAAGAGTTAACAATTATATTTATATTTCAAGTTATAGTAGTTTGGATATTTTAGTGTTTTGTTTTTTCTTTTTGTCAGTGTGGATGGATTTGTTACCATGTGCACTTTGGAATTTTGTAATTCAATTGTTCAAAGAAAATATTTCTTTTATGATCTCCCACCACCTACCCCTTGTCCTCCAGTGTTCTGTTAATATTATTTGTAATTTAGTTTGTAATTCATTAAAAGAGAATATTCTCAGTTGTATAGTGAATCTCTTTCATATTTTGTCATTTGTTTATTTCCTGGAAGAATGGTGTGGGGGACAGCCTGGATGTGAGTGGTGATTTCAGAGCCCTCTTCCTGATGGCTGTGTATGCAGAACATCCTCCCATGCATTTGCCGTGGGATGGTTGTAAGGGTGAGCAAACTGGGTGTTGTCCCCACTTGACGGGTAAGGACACCGAAGCTTCCTTCCTACTCTTTCCTACCAACCAGCTAGCTGTGCTTTTCCCTGCTCACTCATTCACGTGAACAGTTGCTAACTCTGGGCAGCACCCTGACTGAGTGGCCTTCAGGAGGACTCACCTCAACACCCCGTTCCTCTGTAAGCTTTTACTGTTTGTGTAGGGTTTGTTGGTTTTGAAATTACGTGGGCATGTGTAGGTATGTAAACGGGAGTGTCAAGTGCTTGCAGAGGCCAGGAGAGGACACTGGATCTCCTAGAGCTAGCGACAGGCAGTTGTGAGCCTTGTGGAGTGAGTACAGGGAGCAGTTTTCTGCAAGAGTGGTATTTGCGGAGCCATCCCTGTAGCCTAGCCTGTCTGACGCCCGAGTTTCAATCCTCCGTACCACAAAATATCCTCAGCAAAGTTGTCCAGCTAGTTTATTCACGTTTACATACAATTCAGAAAATATCAATTCTATGAAAATTTAGGTTTAAAGTGTCTTCAGACTACCACTTTTTTAAATTGTAGTTTTACACACCATAAAAAAAAAAAATAGGCAGTCCACCCAAAAACTCCTGTTCTTTAATCTTCATTAAAACGAATCGAGGAGAGAAGTTTCCCTGGTTTCAGGCCTTAGGGAGGTAGGGTGGCTTTACTTTCTCAATTGACATCGAAGGCAGGACACTGGGATAAGCCCCGCCCAAGTCCAGGCCGAGGGAAGGAAAGGTTAATACCGGTCTCATGTTTTGTTTTGTTATTTAGACACAGTCTCACTACGTAGCTTTGAACTCACTGTGTAGATCAGGCTAGTCTGGAACTCATGAAAACTGCTAGGGTTAAAGGCATGGGCCACTAAGGTCAGGTTTTTGTTTTTCTTTCTTTCTCTTAAACTGAGACCTTGTCTCCAGGAGCCCAGGCTAGCCTTAGACTCCCTAGGTGAAGTAGGATAGCCTAGAACTCCTCATCCTGCCTCCACCTCCCAAAACTGGGATTCGACTGCGTGCGAAACCACACCCGGCCGAAAGCCTTCCTAGGGCTTCTTTCGCGCTCGCTTTGCCTGTCACTCAAATTCGGAAGTTCCCTGGCACTGGTTAAGATTTCCTTTTGACCCGCCTCCTTCACTCACCTGATTAGATGTTTACGAGTCAAGAGGCGGGGGAGGGGTGTCACGGGTGTCGAGGTCTTATTGGATGACACGGATGTCTGTCAATACTGTACCGCCCTCTTTCTCAGGAGCCCTCTCTTTAATGGTTCTTCCTCCCGTCCATCTTCGGGGCTTCTCGCTTAGCTATTGGCCTGCGGCCCCGCCAGTCAAGTCTCTCACTGTACTGGTTGGTGACAGCCCCCAAAGCCCGCCTTTCTCCAGGAGAATGGCGGATAGGCGCGCATATAGCCCACCTTCCCCAGGAGGCGGGCGGTGTTGTGATTGGCTGGAGCCCTCGCCCGGCGAGGAGGAGGCGGAGGAGAAGGGGGCAGGAGGTTTGGTTGAGCAGCCGCTGTTTGTCTGTTCCACACAGGCTCGGGCCCGACGGGGGAGACGGAGCCCCAGGTACCGAGCTGATGGAGCCCACAAGGGCAGAGGCGGAGGTCCGGAGAGGAGCGCAGCCTGGCCGGCAGCAGAGGCGGCTCGGGCCTGGGCCTGGGCTAGCCAGGCCCCTGGAGAGGGCAGCAGGGGCGGCCCCGACAGGCCTGGGGGGGGCGCTGAGGAGGTGATCGGCGGGGCTGGAGCCGAGCCTCCGCTGGGGGAGACGGCTGGCTTCTGGCTGCGGCCGCTCGGGGGGACGGGCGTGGGGACCGGAGCCGGGGAGGACCAGGGCCGGCCTTGGTGCTCTGAGCTCGGCGGTGTGGAGGAAGGAACTGGGTCGGGGACCCGGCAGCCAGGGAGGGGAAGCCCATTTGGCAGGAGGTGTGGAGGGGTCAGTGCTACGCCCAGCCCCGAGGGTAGCTGAGGCTGGGTCCCCAGAGGCGGCCGGTGTCGGGGCTTCTTAGCTGAGCGAGAGGCGATCTTTTCAGGAAAAGGGAACTGAGCGGCTCCGGTGTTGCCGAGAGGGATCCGGTCGCAGTGAAGGAAGATTGTCAGTAAATGAAGAATGCTTTACTGAGCTAGAACGGCAAAGTAAGGGAGTAGAAGCAGGGCCTGGTATCAGTTATGGGAACTTCTGGAATGATGGTGAGGAGAGGCCCTGAATCTTGGAGTTCCTTATTCCTTACTCTTTTGTTCTTTAGATGAGATGATTTGAAGTTTGGGGGTACTTCAGGAGTAGGGATGAAGACAGGTAAAATCCTGTTTTCCTTGGCTCCTGGTAGCTCCAGGTTCACCTCCCCCCAACTTTGGTTTGCCCTGGCCTCATAGCTGATCTTTACTGCATCTGCTGTCCTTTTGGTTTGTTAGGTTGGTTTTTCCTATCGCATGTACTGTGAAAGAACTAAGAATCTGGGGGTGCTTTGCCCAGTCTTTCCCACTTCAGAATGTGGTCTGTGATGACTACTTTCAACTTTGACCTAGAATCGGGGACTCTGTCATCTGCGTGGAAAGGGGTTTAGGGATCCCCGGCCACTAGAAAAATGAACCATGTTTGTTGAAACTTCTTTGAAGTTTCTGTGAAATGCTTGGGCATTTTCTAGACAGTTAATGGAGGTCTCCAGGCCTGGAACTGTGAGGTGATATCCCTAAGGGGATTTGGGGGAAGAGTTGAGAAGCTGCCTCCCAGAAAGTTGGCATCGGAGCTTTTCCTTTGTCCACCTCTTCAGGAGGAACTGTTGTGTGATTAACTAGTGAGGTCAAACCCTGAGGTAGTTAGGAAAGGATTATAGAGAATGAAGATGACTTTAAAATTTAGTGTGTGTGTGTGCGCATGTGTGCGTGTGTGTGTGTGTGCGCGTGTGTGTGTGTGTGGAGAGAGAGAGAGAAGGAGGGAGAGGCCTACCAACCTGTCAGTTTTCCATATATCATCGGACCCTGTTGGTTTCCCCTTAGGGTCCTACCTCCTCTTTCCTTCCTATACTAATGCTTCCTATACTAATGCTGTTTATCACTGCACATCTTTTTATTTTTATGTGTGTGTGTGCGTGCACATATATACACACATACATATATATGTATACGCACACATATACACCTGCATATGTATGTGTGTGTGTACATATATGTATAGAGAGAGAGAGAGAAAGAAAGAGAGAGATTTAATTTTATGTGTATGTATTTGTACCAGAGTGTGTATGAGCACCACATGTGTGCAGGAGCCCTCAGAGGTCAGAAAAGGTATTGGATCCCCTGGAACTGAGTTATGGACAACTGGGAGCTGCCATGTGAGTGCTGGGAACTGAGGTTGCAGGTCCTCTGCAAGAGCAGCCAGTGCCCTTAACCACGGAGCCATTTCTCTAGTTTGTATCACTACATTTCTTAATTACCAAAGTAATATACACATATTTCAAAATGTTTAAGCTGTACAGAAATGTGCAAAATCTGAATCTTTGCACACGTAGCTTATTTCATTGAGGGCAGTTAGAGATATTAAATAAGACTGATCTTCCTACTGAACGATGTCCCACCAAAGACAGGGTTCTTCATGTTCTCCCTAAATTCTCTTCTGTCATTCTTTCCACAGTATTCTCCTTTTGGATGATAACTCTGTTATTTATTGTGTTTCTTCTGCAGCTCATCTTGTCTTCTATCAATTCAGAACAAGTGTAGAGTTGTCCTCTGAGTTATCATTTGCTTTCTTCAGTGCATGCACGGTTGTGCACTGGGTGGCCGGAAAACTGCCCAGATACATGAGCAACACTTTTTATGGGCAGGAAAGCAACATTCGTGGAAAGAGTTTTGTTGGGGACGGTTATCAGCATCTCTGCTAGCGTGAGAACCGAACTCCTCACGCCACGGCACTGGGCTGCCTCTCCCTTGTCAGAGAGGGATGGTGATGGTTTTGGTCAAGGGTCCAAACAGTGTGTTTGGAGACGAGGGCTTTTTCTTGTTGCCCTTGAAATCATGTCCTGTATCTTCTCTTGCTTTGCTTTAGCACAGAGATTACTCCTTTGTGGTTTCCTTGTCAGTGTGTGTTGATAGAAATTTGCTTGCTTCCAAATCCTAAGGCATTTCGGGTGGGAAGGGATCAGTGGTGTAGATCCTCGTATGCGTGAAGCCAAATGTAACTGCAGTGTGGAGCAGTGGACAGTAAGGAAGTGCCGTGGCTGTCTGGGAGGGAGGGTGCTCTGAAGCCACACATGATATCCTACCTCCCAAGAATATCGCAGGAGAGATTCAGCCATTCACTGAACAGTAACTGAAGTGAAAAAGGAGTCTCCCAGACGGGAAAGGTTGATTTCTGGGCTAGAATGTAGTTTTTGTTTAAGGGTTATGGGTACATGGCTGTATGGTGGTATGACTTTTGTTCCTAAATTTGTTTCTCAGGGCCACGGATAAACACAGGTATACTGACTCAAAACTTTAAAAAAAAAAAAAAAAAAAAAAAAAAAAACGGAGAGAGCTTTGTTTTTAGGCACTAGGAGTTGCTTCAGTGTTATAAAGACACACTGGGTGCGATTAGGCCTGTGAGACAGGAAGAGCAGTTAGCCCATGAGAATTACAACAGTACACCTTGTAGGTGGGGTTCCTCTATCCTAAGAAGAAGAGCACTGTTTCTGAAGCCTACCTGCAGTCCCTAAGCTGAACTGCGGTCTCTTCGGGTGGCACTGAGGGTTGGGAAGGATCACTTTGCCCTTGATTTCAGGAGTACTTAGGAACAACTACTACTGCTCTGAAGATTTATGGTGACATAATTTTTTTTTAAATCCGACTTTTTGAGAAGTTAGTGGTTTAGCAGAGCAAATGGATTGTAACTCCATGTGATGGAAATGCAGTATTGCTGGCTGGGAGATAGCTCCGCAAGAAAGGGCATTTGTCCCAGGACCCACACTATGGAAGGAGAACACACAACTCCCAGAAGTCGTCCTCTGACCTCCACAAATGTCCTGTGACATTCAAGCACACACACACACACACACACACATACAACAAATGTTTAAAAGATTTTTAATGAAATACAATTTTATCTTCCTTTTAAAAATATGTGTAAATATATTATTAGATACATATTTATAATGTGTACATGCTATATTACCATATGCACACATGTGTGTATGTGTTCGAACAGTAAAGAGTTAGTATAGTAAAATACAGCATGTTAACCATGCTGTACCACTGAGCTATATTTCCAGCTCTTGGCTTTACTTATTTAAAATTTTTTAAACTTTTTGCTTTGAGATAAGTTGCCCACACTGGTTTTGAATTTACTGCCTAGGGAAGCCTAACTTTTTTAGAAATTCATCTACTTTTATTTTATGTGTATGGGTGTTTTACCTATGTGTACGTATGTTTACTACAAGCCTACCTGGTGCCTCTGAAGGACAAAACAGCTTATATCCCTTATAATTGGAGTTATAGTTGTAATAACCCAAGTTCTGCAAGAGGCAGTGGTGCTACTAATGCTTAGCCATCTCTCCAGCCCCTCAGTCTTGGTCTAAATTAGCTTTTCTTCTTTCTTTTTTGGTTTTTAAGACAGGGTTTTTCTGTGTAACAGAGAAACAGCCCTAGCTCCCCTGGAACTCACTTTGTGGACCAGGCTGGCCTCAAACTCACAGAGATCCACCGCCTCTGCCTTCTGAGTGCCGGGATTAAAGGTGTGCGCCACCACTGCCCAGCTCTTAGCTTTTCCTTGGGACTCTAGAGCAATGATGAATTTTGCTGTAGTCAGAAGATAATGACACAGTGTCACCGGTGACATTTATACTCAACCCTGTAAGTTAAGTGTTTGCTAGGCAGACAAATTAAGGAATGGCATTCCAATCTTTCCCAGGTCAATAATAGGGAGTTAGTACTACCATGCTGATAAGCGATAAGCATGCTTTTTGCCTTTTGGACAAGTACAAGGGGGCGGTTGGAGGAGGTAGAACTCTTGAGCAGTGACTCACTGGATAATGTTGACCCAACAGAATTAAAGAGCTCAGCTAAGTAATGCAAATCTCAGCTCAAGATTTTGGTGATTTGGGTCTGAACCAAGTTGGAAGAGAAATGAGGGTATCTTTTGGCTTCTGTTCCATCATCCTTTAGAAAAGCTCACACTGACCCCAGAGATCACCAGCTCCTACAGATTGCCAGTTTTCCCTTTGCCAACTATCCAGGCAGGGCTTGGTCAAGACCCGGTAACACAGGAGTAGTTCTCGTCCTATAGGTACAGTGTGAGACCAGATCCTAGGGAAAGCCTGCTTTCCTAACTTGTTTTGAGTTCCATTGAGACAGAAGCTTTATCCAGTGTACACTGATATTTGTATTTTGGTACACTCTCCAAAGTTAAGCATTTCCTGATTGCTTGAGAAGTACAGTGGAGGCATGGGGGAGATAGCTCAGTGGGAAGCATGCTTTCGAAGTCTTGATTTTGGTCCCTAACACCCATGTGAAAGCAAAAACAAAACTGGTATACAGTTGTAATCCCAGCACTAGAGAGGTATAGAGATAGGCAGGTTCCTGAGGCTCACTGGCTATCCATCCAGCCTAGCCTAATTGGTAAGCCAGTGAGAAACCCTGTTTGAAAAAGCCAATTGATAGTGCTGGAGAGACATCTCAGATTGTCCTCTGTCACCATATGCATGCATGGTACAGTAGAGGCTGGCGTGGAGGTGACTTTAATCCCAGCACTTGGAAGGCAGAGACAAGCAAGTCTAAGTTTGAAGCCAGCTGGTTCTACAAAGTGATTTCCAGGTCAGCCAAAGCCAAAGAGAAACCCTGTCTTCAACAACAACAGAAAGTTCAGTAGAGCTGGGTAGGTGATTTGCATCTATAATCCCAGCATCTGGGCAGCTGGGACAGGATGATCACAAGAATAAGACTCTTGTCTCCAAAAATGTTTAAAACAAAATACAGTGGAGGAGGCTGAGTGTGGCGGCACATCTCTGTATCCCGGCACATAGAAGGAAACACCCATGGGTGTTTTGCTGGTGTTCTTCCAGACAGGGTTTCTCTATAGCCCTGGCTGTCCTACTCTGTAGACCATACTGACTTCAAACTCAGAGATGAGTTCTGCCTGCCTCTGCCTCCTGAGCGCTGGAGTTAAAGGCAGGTGCCATCGCTGCTGGGCTGTGAATTGAAGACCAGCCTAGGATACACAGCCACAGGCAAACATTATCTCAGAAAAAAAGAAAAAGTAAGAAAGAAAAAAAGGAAGGAAAAAGTGCAGTGGTATAAAGGAAACAAGAATACTGTATAGCTCCTATACTTATTTAGAGTTTAGAGATGGTCTCTCTCTGGTTTTTTTTTTTTTTTACATATTTATTATATATACAATATTCTGTCTGTGTGTCTGCCTGCAGGCCAGAAGAGGGCATCAGATCTCATTACAGATGGTTGTGAGCCACCATGTGGTTGCTGGGAATTGAACTCAGGACCTTTGGAAGAGCAGGCAATGCTCTTAACTGCTGAGCCATCTCTCCAGCCCTAGTTTGTTTTTCAAGACAGGATTTCTGTATTTGGAGCCTATCCTAGAACTAACTCTTGTAGACCGACCAGGTTGGCCTCAAACTCACTGAGATCTGCCTGCTGTCATTAAAGGCATATGCCACCACTGCCTGTCTTGAGATGGTTTCTCTTTATAATAGATCTGGCTGCCCTGGAACTCAGTTTGTAGATCAGGCTGGCCACAGACTCTGTCTGCTTCTGCTTCCTGAATGCTATGATTAAAGAAAGACGTGAGCCACTGCTCCCCAGCCTGGCTGACTATACTTTTTTTTTTTTTTTTTTTTTTTTTTTTTTTTTAATTTTTGAGACAGGGTTTCTCCGTAGCTTTTTGGTTCCTGTCCTGGAACTAGCTCTTGTAGACCAGGCTGGCCTCGAACTCAGAGATCCGCCTGCCTCTGCCTCCCGAGTGCTGGGATTAAAGGTGCACCACCACCTCCCGGCCTAGCTGACTATACTTAATACCTGATAAATTGACTAATTTTATGAGCCTCAATCTCCTTACTTGCAAAGTGGAGATGGACTATCTGATGTATGGATTGGCTCTGACCTGCGTGACTGACTTACAGGGCTGGTATTTTGGACTGAGCAGAGTATGGCGGCCATGTACCGGCAACTCTTGTTTCCTGGTGGTCTTGTCCCTGAGTGCTGGGATTAACTGCTTGACCCAGGAGGCCCCGTCAGCTGCACTGAAAGTGAAAGGGAGGAATGGCCTCAGGCTTGAAGGTGGTAAAGATAACACCTGCTGCTGTGCTTTGGTTTACTTTTTGCCTTGAGACCTTGAGAGCTTGTTTGGAGGTCCTAGCAGGCAGCGCCTCACACCTTGACTGAAACAGTCCTCTCCAGGACTTGTTCTTTTTTTTTTTTTAATATTTATTTATTTATTATGTATACAATATTCTGTCTGTGTGTATGCCTGCAGGCCAGAAGAGGGCACCAGACCTCATTACAGATGGTTGTGAGCCACCATGAGGTTGCTGGGAATTGAACTCAGGATCTTTGGAAAAGCAGGCAATGCCCCCAGGACTTGTTCTTTAAGAGGGACTCCTCACTTTTAACTGTGAAGGAGGAGGATGGAGGTTGGTGGATGACTTGTTACAGCCAAAGCACTCACTTTTTTTCTTTGCCTTTAAGTGGATCATTTTCCCATTGTCAACTCTAGAAAAAACAAAAAACTGGGAATGGTGGTGCAGCGTGAGGCAGGGCAATTTGGGCTACATAATAAGATCCCCACTCAAAATAAATAGGGAAGACAGCTCAGCAGTTGCTAGCAGAGGACCCAGGTTCAGCTCCAAGCTCACAGCTTTATAATTCCAGTTCTGAGGCACTAGGAATACATACGGCATACATACATGCAAGCAAAACACTGAAACACAAACAAAAGCCAGGTGTGGAGGTGCATGTGGTGCACACCTTTAACTCCATCACTGGGGTGCAGGGGAGGGGCTCACACCTGTGGTGCACACCTTTAACTCCATGCTGGAGTGCAGGGGAGGGGCTCACACCTGTGGTGCACACCTTTAACTCCATCACTGGAGTGCAGGGGAGGGGCTCACACATGTGGGATGGGACACAAAGATACTGGGATCTGAGTTTGAGGCTAGCATGGTGTACAAAGAGAGTTTCAGCCCATCTGAGGCTATAATGAGACCTTTTTTTTAAAAAAAATTAGCAGAATAAGCAATCAGTTGAATTGATGATGGGGCCTGGTGCCCTATCTAGAGTCCTTGCACTTGAGAAAATAGAGGATTATGAACTCCAGCCTGGGCTACATTAGGCCCTTACTTTAAAAAACAAACAACTAAAGAAAGAAAAGAAAATCAATTGAATTTTTAAAAATATTTTTTAGTTTATATATATATGTATATATATAAACTAAAACTAAACAAACAACTAAAGAAAGAAAAGAAAATTGAATTTTTAAAAATAGATTTTTTTAGTATATATATATACATATATATATATATATATATATAGTGTGTGTGTGTGTGTGTGTGTGTGTGTGTGTGTTTAGTTCAGTGCAGGTTCCCGTGGAGGATAGGGGCATTGGATCACCTGAAATTGGACTTACAGGTAGTTATGAACCACTCAACATGGGTGCTAAGAACTGAACTTGAATCCTCTTGAAGATCAGCTGAGCCACTTCTCTGGCCCCAAATGTTTGGTTGTTTTAAGTTTTGGTTTTTATTGTTGTTATTTGTTGTTTTGTTTCTGGCTTTTCGAGACAGGGTTTCTCTGTGTAACTTTGGAACCTGTCCCGGCACTTGCCTTGTAGACCAGGCTGGTTTCGAACTCACAGAGATCTACCTGCTTCTGCCTTCTAAGTGCTGGGATTAAAGGCATGTACCACTCTGCCCAGCTGTTTGTTTTTTTTAATTTAAAAAATTTTAACCTTTATTTTTGGCTATATTTCTTGGGTATTCTGTCTGCATGTCTTTGTACCCCGTGTGTACAGTGCCCTCAGAGGCAGGAGGGTGTTGGTTTCCCTAGGATTGGAGTTACAGAGCCACAGTGTAGATGCTGGGAATTAAACCTCAGTCCTCTGGAAGAGCAACCAGTGTTAGCTGCTTAGCCGTCTCCCCATTACACAGGGTCTCATTGTGTAGTCTAGGCGAGCTTCAGTCTCATTCTCGTGCCTCAGACTCACAAATCCTAGGATTATAGGCATATGTGACCATGCTGAACTTGAATCCTACATATCCATTTCAGTTCTACACCTCTGATCTTTAAGTCTAGTTATTGCATTTAAGAATGGTGTTTTTATAATCACGATGAGATTAATGATGGTTTATAGTTTGGGTTGCCCGTCAGTTACAGTGAAGAGCAAAAACGAACAGATGGCTGAGGTCACCTATTGAAGTGAGAGGTGGTCTTTTCTAACTCCATAGTTATTAATTTCCAACAACCCAAGGTTGCTTAGGAGCAAGAAAGTTTGCTGACCTGTTTCTAAGTGAGCTATTGCTTGACTTCGGTCTCTGGGATATTAAGGCTCTGCAACCCAAGCGTTCTTATGACTCTTCTCCCCGCTCCCCCCTATGCTCCAGCTGTTTCCCAGGGCCAGAGTGACGCATCTGTCTGTGGCTATAAGAATTCACCTGTCGCCGGGCGGTGGTGGCGCACGCCTTTAATCCCAGCACTTGGGAGGCAGAGGCAGGCGGATCTCTGTGAGTTCGAGACCAACCTGGTCCACAGAGCTAGTTCCAGGACAGGCTCCAAAGCCACAGAGAAACCCTGTCTCAAAAAAAAAAAAAAAGAATTCACCTGTCTTAGTGCTCGTGTTTTCATATTTAAAAAGGTAACATTGAGGCTTAATGTTCTTCCCCTTGGATCATATACTTTTAAATAGATAAGTATGAGGGAATAACTGGGAACTTTTCCCTGGTGTGTGTGTATGTTGGGGGATATGTCACCTAGACATTGCTGTGGGGATATCTCTGTTGGTGTACAGCCCCCAATTTGAGAAAGACTGCACAGTTGTTTAAGAAGCAAACTAATTCTGATTTGCAGTAATCATTTTCAGATTTCTTGGGACAGTTAATTGTGTGTGCTGTGTGTGTTTTAAGTGTGTACATGTGTATAGGTGTGCACACATACACATGTGAAAACCTGACTAATTTGGAACTTGCTGTGTATACTAGGCTGGCCTCAGACTTAGAGCCACCTGCCTCTGCTCCCAAATGTGCAGCACTGCATCCACCAGAGTGTGAGTCTCTAAAGAGTGGGGTGAGGAGGATAACGAGGCTTCTGTGTGTAACAGCTCTAGCTGTACTGGAACTCTTTATTTGTAGATCAGGCTGGCCTCAAACTCACAGATCCTCCTGCCTCTGTCTCCCGGGCACTGGGATTAAAGGTGTGTGTCACCATGCCTGTTGATTTAAAAAAACGTTAATAATACTGTGTGTCAGGATTAGTAATTGTCATTTCCGTAGATTACTCTCTCAACCCTCTGTATAATTTGTATGATGATGATAGTGGGTTGTGGGGCTGGCCTGGCCTCAGTAATGCTGATTCTCCTGCCTCAGCGCCCTGAATGCCTGGATTCCAGGTCTCCGTCTCCCACACCTACCACTGAATGTCAGCTGTGGAGGACCTTATCAGAAGTGCAACCAGAGCTAGGCTGTAGGAACAGGGAAATGAAGTGACTTCACATACCTGTGATCACAGCACTCAGAGGCAGGGGCAGGGAGGTCACAGTAATGTCAGGGCCAGCCTGGTCTACATAGTGAGTTCCAGGCCAGCCAAGGCTATGCAGTGGATCCTATATCAGAAAACCAAAGTAAGCTGGACATGGGGAGCATGTGGGCCTGCAATTCTCGCACTTAAGGAAGGTAAAGCCAGAAGGATTAGAAAGTCGCCCTGAGCTGTCTAGATACTGTCAGAGAAACCCTGTTGAGTGTGGTGGCTCCTGCCTCTATCCCCAGTGCTTGGGAGACAGGCAGGAAAACTGTCACCAGTTCAAACCCACTTGGGCTATAGGCCAAAGTTTTTAGACCATTTCATAAAACAAAAAAGCTGGGCAGTGCTGGTTCACACCTTTAATCCCAGCACTCAGGAGGCAGAGGCAGGTGGATCTCTGTGAGTTTGAGGCCAGCCTGGTCTACAAGAGTGAATTCTAGGACAGCTAGGGCCATACAGAGAAACCCTGTCTCAACAAAAACAAAAACAAACAAACAATGCTAAGGGGAAAAGAAGTGACTGCAGTTTAAATGATCCTGTGTCTAATTTTATTTACTTTTTTCCTTACAGGATTGTTGAAGCCTGAAGTCCCTCCCCTTCCCCTCCCCCTTTGCCGCTCTGTGGCATCCCCCTCCCTCTACCCTTTCCTGCTTGGACAACCTGGATATGACTAGCAGAAGTACAGCCAGGCCCAATGGGCAGCCCCAGGCCAGCAAAATATGCCAGTTCAAACTGGTCTTGCTGGGAGAGTCTGCAGTGGGGAAATCTAGCCTGGTGTTACGCTTTGTCAAAGGGCAGTTCCATGAGTACCAGGAAAGTACCATTGGAGGTGAGTGTCTAACGAATGTTCAGTACTTAGTGGGGCTTGAAAGGGCCGTTAGGACTTGATTGTGGAATTGGCTCTCAGTACCATTTGGGAATCTCAGAAATGAAAACCCTGTAGAAAGATTAGGTATTCAAGATGATTCTTAGCAGTCTAGAGTTTGAGGCCAGCCTGGCTTACATGAGCCCCTGTGACAATTAAAAAAAAAAAAAAATTAGGCCAAGCATGGTGGCAGATGCCTTTAATCCCAGCACTAAGGAGGCAGAAGTAAGCAGATCTCCGTGTATTTCAGGCCAGTTTGGACTACATAGTGAGTTCCACGATAGTCGAAGCTATGTAAAGAGACCCTGTCTCAAAATAAATAAATAAATTGCAAATAAAAGCTGGGCCTGTAGCTAATGCCTCTAATCATAGTTCTCAAGAGACCCAAGCCAGGAAGGTTGCTGCGAGACGACAAAGGCCAGTGACATTCCTGCCTTCTTACCCTTTCTCTCGCTCTCCTTTATTTAGTTAGTCGGTTGGTTGGTTTTTCTAGATTTCTAGACAAGGTTTCCCTGTGTAGTCCTGTCCTATAACTCTCTTTGTAGACCAGGCTGGCCTCGAACTCAAAGAGATCCTCCTCCCTCTGCCTCCCAAATGCTGGGATTAAAAGTGTGCGCCACCACTGCCCAGCTCAGTGAAGCTCCATTGAGTGACATCACGAGATAGAAATAGAGCAGGCTGACGTGGGAACACTTTGGAAGCTAAGGTGGGGGACTGCTTCAAGTTCCAGATTAGCCTGAGACTACCTAACAAGACCCTATGTCAAAAAAACACCAGGGACTTGAGAGGTGACTGAGAAGTTAAAAGTACACACTTTTCTTGGCCGGGGGGCCGGGGGGGGGGGGGGGGGGGGGGGGGGGGGGGGGGGGGGGGGGGGGGGGGGGGGGGGGGGGGGGAGGTGGGGAATGAACGTGATGGGCAGAGACACACTGTGAACATACCAGGTTTGGTTCTGAACAAGCCTTTCTCAGGTGGCTCACAACCACCTGTCACTCCAGTTCTCCTCAGACACTAGCACTGCCCACACACAATACATGTCATTTATGAAAATGGGTATTTTAGAAACATATACATAATTTGAAATAAAACCCTTATTTTGTTTGTTTTGTTTTTTGAGGCAGGATTTCTCTATGTAACTTTGGAACCTGTCCTGGAACTAGCTCTTGTAGCTCAGGCTGGTCTCGAACTCACAAAGATCCACCTGCTTCTGCCTCACAAGTACTGGGATTAAAGACCACTGCCTGCTTAAAATAAAACCTTTAAGAGCAAAAGACTTAGGCCTATAATCTTAGCTCCCTGGTTGGCTAAAGCGGGAGAATCCAAGTTCAACACTTGTAATAGAGTGAGTTCCAGATCAATCTGCTTTACAAACAAGACCCTGACTGCAAAGAAGAAGGACTAAGATTACAGCATGCACAGCCTCAGTACCATCCCATCAAAATTTATTTTTCTGTTTTGGAACAGTAATTCGTGATCAAATATGTAATCAGATGAATCTTTTGATAAACCCAACATGCTCTTCAACAACACCACTCTTACTTAGTAACCTTGCAAAATCTGTATTAAAACCCCTTCTAAAAAATATTCTTTTTTTTTTTAAATATTTATTTATTATGTATACAATATTCTGTATGTCTGCAGGCCAGAAGAGGGCACCACACCTCATTACAGATGGTTGTGAGCCACCATGTGGTTGCCAGGAATTGAACTCAGGACCTTTGGAAGAGCAGGCGGTGCTCTTAACCACTGAGCCATCCCTCCAGCCCCCCTAAAAAATATTCTTGGGAAGCCGGAGATGGCTCAGTGGTTAGGTGAGCTTGTGGTTCTTTCAGAGGACCTGAATCCCCAGTGTCCACATCAGGTGGGCAGCTCACACCGCTGTAATTCTAGCCTGGGGTCTCCCATGCTTCTGATTCATGTAGGTGTCTGCATTCAAATGCACACACCCGTCATAGACACACAAATAAGTGGTAAACTATTTTAGAAAAGAAAAATTTCCAGCCGGGCAGTGGTGGTGCACGCCTTTAATCCCAGCAGTCGGGAGGCAGAGGCAGGCAGATCTTTGTGAGTTTGAGGCCAGCCTGGTCTACAAGAGCAAGTTCCAGGAGAGGCTCCAAAGCTACAGAGAAACCCTGTCTCAAAAAAGAAAAATTGACATTTTTACTGGGGGGGGGCGGGGAGGGGAGAGAATATGGGCCAATGAGATGGCTTAGAAGCTAAAGGTACTTACTTTGCTTAAGCTGAGGACAGTTCAGTCCCTAGAACCCCTGTAAAGGTGAAGGAAAGGACTGTCCTAGCACCTGCCCTCAAGCTTTAAAGTGTTGTGGGCTTTGTTTGTTTGGGACAGGGACTCATGTAGCCTAGACTGGTGTAGCACGAATGCTGTTGTTTTCCTGGTCCTCCTCCCTCCACCTCCCAAGTGCTGGAACAAGTGTGTCATGCCCTGAAAATATTCTCACTCTTCTTAAGTTATTACTTTTATTATAGGGTTTCTTTATATAGCCCTGACTGTCCTGGAACTCAGAGATCTGCTTGCCTCTGCCTCCTGAGTGCTGGACCACCCTCCGCCTAGCACTTCATTATTTCTTAGCCCCTTAAGGCTAGAACAGCTGGGCGCCGGTGGTGCACACCTTAATCCCAGCACTCAGGAGGGAGAGGCAGGTGGATCTCTGTGAGTTTGAGACCAGCCTGGTCTACAGAGTGAGTTCCAAGACTGCCAGAGCTACAGAAAAACCCTGTCTCAAAAAAACAAATAAACAACAAAAGGGTAGAATATGGATGACTATGCAAGTGCGAAACGTATTCTCTATCCCTCACAGCTGGCCATATTCTCCATTTCTTAGCTAGAAAACTTTTTTTAGGATTTATATTTATGTGTATGAGTGTTTCACCTGTATACCACGTGCATACAGTGTCTGTGGAGACAGAAGAGAATCAGATCCCTTGGACTAGAGTCAGAGACAGTTGTGAGCCATGTGGTTGCTGGGATTGAACCTCAGGTCCTCTGGAAGAATAGCGGTGTTCTCTACTACTAAGCTCTACTACTAATCCCAGCATTCAGGAAGCAGAAGCAGGCAAATCTCTTTGACTTCAAGGCCAGCCTTAATCAGTTCCAAGAGCCAGTGCTACACACTGAGACCCTTGCTTAAATGAATAAACAAACACAAGGTCTCACTTGGCCCAGACTGACCTCACACTTGTTAAATACCCCAGTATAACCTGAACTCCTGACACTCCTGCCTTTGCCAACAAATGTTGAGAGGCCATCTTAGTCCTGTTCCAATACACACACACACACACACACACACACACACACACACACACACACACAGAACACTAGGCCTATAATTGACGAACCTGGGTGGGAGCTGTAGGGTCTTCCCATCCATCCTCCCACTTACAGCTTCTTTATTTTCTTCTTCATAGCGGCCTTCCTTACCCAGTCTGTGTGTCTAGATGACACAACAGTCAAGTTTGAGATCTGGGACACGGCTGGGCAGGAGCGATACCACAGCCTAGCCCCCATGTACTACAGGGGTGCCCAGGCTGCAATTGTGGTTTATGATATTACTAATCAGGTAAGTGGACTGAGAAGATTGTTTATCAAGAAGACTTACTTATAGAAATTAAATTAGGTGGGGGAGAAGAAACGGGTTCTTGAAATAGCACAATAAAAGTACTGAGTATGTTTCCAGGTAGTCAACTAGAGGAGGTGAGCGAGAGCGGGAAGGGCACCTGGGGAGAGTAGTGAGACTGGGTTTTGAAGGTGGCAGTTGTGGATTAGCACTCATTCCAGCCCATTCTCTCTCTCATGTTTTCCTAGGAAACTTTTGCCCGGGCAAAGACATGGGTAAAGGAACTGCAGCGGCAAGCCAGCCCTAGCATTGTTATTGCCTTGGCAGGGAACAAAGCTGACCTTGCCAACAAGCGCATGGTGGAGTATGAAGTAAGATGGTCTACAGAGCCCCTCCCTAACACACACCACTCTTGAAAAGTCACATGAGGCACTCATTGTTCCGCTTCCTAGTTGTGCACCACATTACATATAGCAACACTGTGGCCATAACGGCAGCCAGAAGATTTTAGAAGAGTTAGAAGATTGCAGATCAGAGGGGTAAGGAAATTTCACTTGTAGTGACCAGGGTAAAAACAGGAAGAAGGGAGCAGTTAAATTTGCGGTAAGGAGGTATTGACATGCCATAACCCACAGATTCCTATCAGTTCACCCTTCTCCATAACGAGAACTCCTTACACTGGGGAGGTGGTTCCAGTTGTACAGTGCTTGTGTGGCCCAGCTGAGGACTTGGGGATCCCAGCACCCACATGAAAAAGGCTTGGTAAGGTAGCACATGCCTGCAGTCTCAGTGCTGGCGATGTGGAGAGTGGAGTATCACAGGGGCTTGCTGGCAGCTACTCGAGCCAAAACAGTCAGTTTCTAGTTCAGTGAGAGATGTGTCTTAAACACTAATAAAGTCCTGGGCGGTGGTGGCTCACACCTTTAATCCCAGCTCTGGGGAGGCAGAGGCAGGTGGATATCTTGAGTCTGAGGCCAGCCTGTTCTACAGAGTAAGTTCCAGGACAGCCAAGGCTGTTACACAGAGAAACCCTGCATCAAAAACCAAAAACAGTATAATAAGGTGGGAACTGGCAAGAAGTCTATCGGGTAAAGTTGCAAGCCTGGAGGCCTCAATTCGATCCCTGGAATCCACATGAAGGTGGAAGGAGAGAACCAACTCCATTGTTGACTCTGACCTTCACTAGTACAGCATGGCATTCAGGCCTGTATGTACAAACACATGCACACATGTACTACATGCATAGAAACAGTAAACTGAAAAAACAAGATGAAAAGCAATTGAGGAACATGTCCAAAGTTAACCTCTGACCTATACATGTGAACACATCTGAACGTTATCTACACACACAGGTTCCTGACATCTCTTTGTTGAACTTAGTGGGTTTATGTTGAGGGAAATCATTATGATATTATGGGCTGGGGCCAACTAGTAGAAAAGGGCTTTAAGTGGAGAAATGAAAAGTATTCCCTCACTCTAGAGTGCTGCATGCGAATGAGAAAGCAATACTACTTTTGTCCTTTTAGGAGGCTCAGGCATATGCAGATGACAACAGCTTATTATTTATGGAGACTTCAGCTAAGACTGCTATGAACGTGAATGATCTCTTCCTGGCAATAGGTAAGGGCAGAGTGACCCGAAGTCTTCCGTCTCTCCTTGTCTATTATGTAAAGCTGCCCTTAACCAGACCAAGGCTAGGGGGTTGTATAGATCACTGTAGGTGCGGGGCTGGAGATTAGCACGGTGGTGTATACCAGCTTGGCCTATGTAATTAATTCCAGGACAGCCAGAGAGACCATATCTCAGGAAATAAAAAGAAAGAAAAAAATACTAGGCCAGCCAGGCTAGCTATGTGTTTAAACTTTTCTCAAAAGAAAAAAAAAAATCCGGGCAGTGGTGGTACATGCCTATCCCAGCACTCAGGAGGCAGAAGCAGGCAGATCTCAATGAGTGCCTGGTCTACAGAGCAAGTTCTAAGAAAGCCAGGGCAACACAGACTCTGACTCAACAACCCTGACTCAAAAAAACAAAAGAAAAGAGGGGGAAAAGGTAAATCAAAACCCTTCAAGCTGGCATGGTAGTGGATGCACGCAGTCTCATTTGGGGCAGTGGGCTGGAGCAGAAAGATTGCAGCCTAAGCTGTTTGTGAAGACGGGGTGAAGCACACCCATAATCATAATTCTTGGAAATGGAGACAAGGGATCAAGGGCATCCTTGGATGTTTAGCAAGTTTGAGGCCAATCTGGCTACATGAGACCTTGCTTAAAAAACAGAAAGTGGGTCAGAGAGATGACTCAGTGGTTAAGAATACATTCTCTGTTTTTTTATTTGCTTGTTTTTGTTTTTTTAAGATGGGGTTTCTCTCTGTAGCTTTGGAGCCTCTCCTGGAACTTGTTCTGTAGACCAGGCTGGCCTCAAACTCAGCATGTATGCTGCAGGCCAGAAGAGGGCACCAGGTCTCATTATAGATGGTTGTGAGCCACCATGTGGTTGCTGGGAATCGAACTCAGGACCTCTGGAAGAACAGCCAGTGCTCTTAACCTCTGAGCCATCTCTCCAGCCTTTGCTCTTGTATTCATAATGATGTGGGTTTGTAAGCACCAAAACCAGGTGGCCAAAATCACCTGTAATTCAAACTTCAGGGGGTACAACAGCTCTGATTTCTGAGGGCACCTGCTCATACACATAGTTTAAAACATAATAAAAAGAAACCAAAGCCAGTGGTGATGGTGCATGCCTTTAATCCCAGCCCTTGGGTGGCAGAGGCAGGTGGATCTCTGAGTTCAGGGCCAGTCTGGTCTGTAAGAGCTAGTTCCAGGGCAGGCTCCAAAGCTACAGAGAAACCCTGTCTTGGGGCCGGTGGGGGGGGGGGGACCCAAAATTAAAAGTGGTGTGGTGGTGTATGCCTGTAATCCTGCCATCTGGGAGGCTAAAACAGGATCAAAAGTTTGAAGCTAGTCTGGACTACAGAGTGAGAGAAGCCAAGGTCAGAGACAGCAGTGGGTTCGCACCCCAGCACCATCAAGCAAGAAAATCTCCAGCTGTAGAAACAGCTTCGTTTCCTCTAGTAACTTCCATCCTCTGCAGCTTTAGCTCCCTGTGTTAGTGAGGTCTGCAAGTACTTGCGTCCTTTTCGGGTGATTATTTGATCTTACTTTGCCCCTACTCAGTAGTCTTTTTGTTTAGGGCAGGAAGTAGCTGAGAGTAAAATCTACCATGCTTTGTTCCATTCTCTTATTTTTAGCAAAGAAGTTGCCAAAGAGTGAACCCCAGAATCTGGGGGGTGCAGCAGGCCGGAGTCGAGGCGTGGATCTCCATGAGCAGTCCCAGCAGAACAAGAGCCAGTGTTGTAGCAACTGAGGGTGGCTAGCAGCAAACACGTGTGGAGTTAGCACGAGAGCTAAGACATAACCTCCATCCCCACCCCTCAGCACACAGCCCCACGGTAACAGCACACTGAGCCCTGGCTCCCAAGGGCTGCACCTGACAGCTCTGTCATGGCACTTTTTAATGCTTCAGCAACCAACACCAGGCAGCTGTTGCCACCACTATGCCCTACTCTGGGGTTTGGGGGTCAAATCTCCCCAGGACCTTCCTTCCAAAACAAACTTTCTTCACTTTGTATTCTAGGTGCAAGACAGTGGCCTCCTCATTGTTACTCCCCCACTGTGTTCTTCCCATGTTTCAGGGAAGACTTTTGTCTCCTGCCTCTTCCCTCTCCCACTTCTCATCACTCCCTGTTCTTGATCCTGTTTCCTCCTCTTCCCAAGATGATGAAAGGTAAACCAGGGACTGAGAAGGGAGACAGTGTAATTTTAGTTACATTAAGGGCCCTGCAAGGACGGTAAGGCTCAGAGCAGGAAGGAGTAAGGAAATACTTGTTTGTTTTATTTATCTGGTAGGAGTTTCTTGTCTGTGAGACACTGCAGCACCCATCATTTGGACTGGTGGACAGTGTTCCTAGGTAGGAGTGAGATAGGGAGGGAAGCCTGCAGGCCCCATCTGGGAGTTGAATTAGCTGACTGGATAAAGGTTGAGGTGCAGTGTCATCTGTGGCTCTGGAACTCATCCCAAAGCTGTTTTCCCTCACCCACTCACCCCCACTCCAGTGTGGGGATTGGACCTCCGAGTGCTCCAAAGAATCTTCACTGGTTGCCTGCACCCTTAGCTCTGCTGTGAGTAATTGGGGGAGGTACCAGTTTCTGGTACCCATCCTCTGGTTATACATAGGCATTTCCCTACCCTGGCCTTGACATGGCCTTCGCCCCAGACGCCATGCCCCTGCAGTTTGCACTTTAATTGATGGTAGTTCAGTCAGCATACATGTTTTACGGGGGTTTTGATTGATTTACCTATCCTTCAACCTTTTTAATTAAATGGAATGTACAATGTATGAGGTTTGGGGGGCACTATGGAAAACTCGAGCCCAGTCTCCACTGCTAGCCTCCTCTGACCGATTCATGCCTCTGTCTGAGCAACTGTGGAGTGGCCTCAGACAGCATGGGCCATGGTAGTGGAGTGAAGGAGGGTCAGGCAAAGGGAGTGTCTTATCTTCCCAGGGTTCACATTCACCTTGCTATATCTCACCGTGTCTTTTCTACTTCCCTGTAAATACTTAGTCTTTATTCCCACTGTACAGGCCGTTCTGTCCCGTTGCCCCTTTTTTCTTAGTATCTTGAGTTAGTTCCTCCTTCACCCACCCCCCCACTCTTACTCAATCCATGCACCACTAGAGGCTCCTGCCACAGAGGCCACTTGTCCTATGACAGGCGCAGCTAGAACTGAAGGTGCCTCATAGCTGCCTTGTGTCATCAGAGGGCGTGGTCCTTCTGAAGTCTCTGGCCTCTACATCCTTCCTTAGGTGTTTTAGGGTGTCTGTGGGAAGCCATCAAGGCAAGAGGGAACTCAGTTGTTTTGTGTGTTAGCCAGAATTTTTGGGAAATTTGCAGAAGGAAGGAAAGACCACAGTAACCTAGAGTTAGAGCCTTTCTGTCCCTTTGGCTGACAGACTACCTTTTGTTCCAGAGAGCTGAGGAATCCATGAAGCCAAGATTCTCAAGGACCCTGCTCAGGGTCTTCCGCTTAGGCTTCAATTCTCTTCCTTTTCCAAGGGCAGCCTTAGTTCTCACAGCCCTGAAACACACATAAGTCTCCAACTTTTCCTAGAACCCGTGAGTCCTCCAAAGCACCAGGTGCATCTGGAGACTCTGGGGTGGCTAAATCTTCTCTGCAGTCTCTATGGGACAAGAGTGAAGGTGTTTCATTGCCTAGGGGCTGGGAGAACAATTCCCTGGGCTTTTCTCCTCCTCCCTCCCTTAGGAACAGTGTTGGCCTTAGCTCCCGGGCCTGGCTGCTGCCTCCCCTCTATCTACTCCTACCAGCTCTTCTGCCTTCTTTTGAGCCCTGTTGGGCTTGAGGGTTCTTGTTGTTCTCTGCCCGCCCTCCTGTTATCTTTTTTCTTTTGATCAATTTTTTGGGGGGAGGAGTCCTTTTTTTTTTTTTTTTTTTTGCCTTCATTTTTTTTCCTAAGAAAGCATTTGCCTTTCTTTCCCTCTCCTTCTAACATAACAATCGTGGTAACAGAATGCAACTGCTGATTTATCGATGTATTTAATGTAAGTAAAAAAAGGAAAAAAAGAAAGTGCACTGGACTCTTGCTTTGTTTTTACCTCTGCCTGAAACAAAATCGGGAAGGAAGCCGGGCAGTGGTGGGCACCGGCACGTTTAATCCCAGCACTCAGGAGGCAGGCGGATCTCTTGAGTTCGAGGATAACCTGGTCTGCAGAGCAAGTTCCAGGAAGCCAGGGCTACACAGAGATACCCTATCTTGCAAACAAACAAACAACTGGGAAGAAAGAACCCAGTGAGATACTATGGAACCTCTGACATACCTTCCTCCCCATCTTATTAATGGCACCTCATTATTTTCTCTAACCTTTTCTTGGACACTTGAAGAACCAATTTGGAAAATAACCTTTGTTTTGTGAACTGTTCCCACTCAAAGACATGATAACCTATCACATCTGACTTCTATCGTTCCTGTGTGCACTGGGGTGGTCTGAGGATCTCTCTTGGAGTTTCTTGAGACTGGAAGAGGAATGGCATAGCTGAGCTGTTGGAAATGCTATGCAATATTTTTTGCGTTTTCCTAGGACTCGTTTGCATATTAGTTTCTGAATTGGAGCTGTAACCTAAACATGAAAAGTAAAGAGAGTGGAGAGATGGCTCAGCAGTGTAAAGCACTTGTTGCTCTTGCAGAGGACCTGGTTCAATAACCAGCACACAGGGTGGCTCACAGCCGTCCACAACTCCAGTTCCAGAGGATCTGATGTCTTCTGGCCTCCACAGGCACCAGGTACACACGTGGGACACATCTGTAAGACAAGACAGCTGTGTATGGTAACCTGTACCTGCTGTAAAAAGAGTGAGTTTGAGGGGATCCTCCTATTAGTTTAGCAAGACCCTATCTCCAAAAAGGAAGAAAAATGACTGAATTAGCTTAGCTTCAGCCCCAACACCCTCCCCAAAAAATCTTGCCTGGATCTGTTTCTTATTTCTGCTTGAAGTCCTTCCATTCGTCACAGGCTAAAGGAAGCTGAAACAGAAAGCAGTGAAATAGGAGAATGGGTAGAGTTACAGGAATCTCAGGTTAGAATGTTCAGAGCACTGGGGTCAGGCAGCCCTTTCTTTCCAAGCCGTCTCTCCATCTGTGAGATGAGTGTGAAGGTTGAGCCAGGTGTGTGGATCCTCAGGCACATCCCGAGTCTGAGACAGCTGAGCTACAGGAGATGCTAGCTTCATCAAGTAAAACTGGGTGGCGTTTGTAGATGGGGGGAGAAACTATACCAAGTAGCATTTACTTGTTTGACAGGGTCTTGGTATGTACATCGTCCAGGATGACCTTAGCCTCCCAAAGCTTACAACACCAGCTGAAACTTGAGCAGCCGTTAGGATGACCTCACAAAAGCTGGAACCTTTCCGTTCCAGAAACTTTAGAGCCAATATCACCTTTTCACCATCATGTCCCCTCTTAAGTACACTCCCTGCTCTGGGTCCCTGATTCCACTCAAAAATCCTGTTTGGAAAACTAAAGGAAAAAAATCTGGAATGTTTGCTTTAAATTGATGTCTGTAGCTCAACCTCTGATCTCTAGAGGGCAGTCTAAGAATGTTTGTACCGGGTGCACGGGCTAAGCGTCAAGTTTTCAGTCTCTAGTAACTGGTTAAGAGTAAAGGAATTTTTTCTATTAGTGTCCTTCACTTTGATATACAAGACCATAATGTTCATACTTTCGTTAAACTGTCATTTTTTTTGTTAAAGTGCGTATTTGTTTTTTGGTTTTTCAAGATAGGGTTTCTCTGTGTAACAGCCTTGACTGTCCCTGAACTCACTCTGTAGACCAGGCTGGCCTCAAACTCACAGAGATCCTTCTGCCTCTGCCTCCGAGAGCTGGGATTAAAGGCGTGCGCTACCACGCCTGCACCCACCCCCCAATACACACTGAAAAATTTAAAAGATGGTTTTAAGGATTGGGAATAGTGGTGCACACTTTTAAGCCCATCACTCAAGAATTCTGGGCCAGCCTGGTCTACAAAATCAGTTCCACGCTAGCAAAGAGCACAGAAAAACCTTGTCTCAAAATAAATAAAAGACGGATTTTCAGTGCTGTTGGTTTCGCACTTCAGAAATTCACTATGGGAGCCTTCGAGTCACCATTTTAAGGCGTCATTTCTTCTGTTATTCTTGGCCCTAAAACAAGCAGGGCTCAACAGTTGCAACGCTAAACAACTGCAGAGGCGAGGGACATACCCACAGACCTGGAGGCCTCCCGGGGAAACTAGCTTTGGTCCCCATCGTCTCGGTCGCCTTCGGGACCTTCATCACCTTCATCAGTGAGGTCTCTCATTGCCCTGCGTAGCTGCGGTCGGCTCTGGTCATCTGTGTGTTCACTGCCCTAGGAGGGAGAGGCCTACACCAACCAGGAGCCGGCGGCGCACCGCCCCCCCCTCCCCGCCCCGCCCCGTAACCGGCGACCCCGTGACAGCTGCCAATCCTTCTCAGGAGCAGCCGCGAAGCTAGGGGCCAATGGCTGCGGCGCGGGCGAGGGGCGTGAGGACGCCTGCACAACCGTGCACGTCACGGCCAGGCCCCGCCCCGCCCCGCCCAGCCGCGCGGGGAGCTCTTGCCCCGCATGGGGCGGGTGAAATTGTTCCGCTGCGGACACCGAGCCAGGTAAGGGGACCCTGCCACCGGGAGAGACAGGAGGGAGAGCAACGGTGGGACCAAGACGGTCAGTGAAGCTCCTAATCTTAGGAGTAGCAAAAGGACCAGTACCTCCTTTTATGTTGTCTGGGTGCTCCTGGGGTCGCAGGGCTACCTTCCAGGTCGAATTCTGGACAGACACACCCTCCCACTTAAAGTATTCCGGAAAGTAAGGAGCTTACACCAAAGAGTGGCATTTCAGTATTTAGCAGGCCACCGCTCCCAAGCCTCGGACCGAGCTGGTAAAATCGGGTTGCAGAAAGAGTACAGGTCCCCAGGACCCAGACATGAAGAGCAGTAGAATTCGCTTCTATTGCCATCTTCCTGACTTCCCCATCCGTAACAACCCCACCCCTAGCATCCCAGCAATCCACAGCTTCCTACCCCTCTCCTCTTTGACCCTCCTGGGTCAGAGAGGCACTGGGCTGTGAAGAAGACACTGTTGCCGGACAGAGAGCAGAAAAATTAACTTCCTCCTCTAGCCCATCCCCTGACACCCTAGCCATTGGCTTCTCTCAGTTCGTTGCGGACACTACCAGGTTAGGGTGGAGATGCTGCATTGGGGTTCAGTTCCTAGACGGGGTATTTATTTTAGAGGGGGTGGAGGGAGAGAACTGCGAATGAATGTTATTACTTGTTTACTCTTCATATCAGGTCCTCTGGGTAGAGATGATACAAGTTCAGAGAGGCCTGCTGTGTAGCCCGGGGAGCCAGTTAACAAGGCCTGGTTGTATAACCCCAAGGCAGTTTGCTTCAAAGAGTTGAACTCCTTCACCCCTTAGGTTCCTGCTGCCTCTCATCTCTGTTTTCATCAGCCACACTTTAGAATAATCACAACCTGGGGGCTAGAAGTACAGAAGCTCAGTGGTAGGGCACTTGTCTAACTAACATTCTCAAGGCCTTGGGTTCAATACCCAGTATCATTTCCTTTTTTTTTTTAATAATTGGCAAACTTTCATCTGTCCTTAGGTGCATTGGCCTGGGGCATTGTTCTAGAAACCGGTGTACTTTCCCCACCCCATTCCACCCCCACTAGCCCTGAAGTGCTCCAAGTTTACTCCCAGAACCCACTGGGACCCCGGATTCTCGGGTCTCCCAAATGTCCCCTCACAGGGATTTTCTTGTTTTGAAACCCAGAATCTTCTTCCTATAGGTCTGCCACGATGCTGCTGCGGCTGTGCAGAACGGTGGTGGTGGGATTTCCGCGGGCTGTCAGGTAGGCTGTCCCAGCCCAGCACTATCACCCAACCTATCTTTTAGTTACCTTATCTGGTAGATATTTATCTTATCTGGAAGATAAGGCAGTACAGAGATGACCCTGAAGGAACCAGAAAGCCGTGATTCACTGGTCCTACCCATCCGGAAGAAACTAAACCCCAACTGAAAACCAGTGACTAAGGAGGGAGAGGCAGCCGCAGACTTTCACTGGTTTTCACTGGACTTTCCTGAGGCTAAAGATCTCTTTCTTCCAGAGTCAAGCCAACCCCCTCGAGGCTCTGCATCCCAGCGTGCTCCACGAATGATTCATTTAAACCGCAGCACCCCAGCCTCACCTGTCCTGATGAGAACTCGCAAACACGGGGATGGAAAGTGGTGGGGGCCCTGCTAGGTCTGGGTGCAGCGCTGGCCTACCATGACCATCGTTGCAGGGTAAGCGGGAAAGGGGCTCTGACTTCGTACACTGCAGAGATACTATCTGCTCCCTCCATTTCCCGGGCTCAGGTGTGGAGGGGGTCAGAATGGCCTAGAGTGATTTCACGTCTCTTCCTTTTGCCTTCTCCCACCCCTGTCTGTAGGCTGCTCAGGAATCACCCCGGGTGTATACCAGAGAGGAAGTGAGGTCCCACAACAGCCTTGAAACTGGAGTCTGGGTCACTCTAGGCTCTGAGGTCTTTGATGTCACAAAATTTGTGGACCTGCATCCAGGAGGCCCGTCCAAACTGATGCTAGCAGCTGGAGGTCCCATAGAACCTTTCTGGGCCCTCTATGCGTCTCACAACCAGCCCCATGTACGGGAGTTACTGGCTGAGTATAAGATTGGGGAACTGAACCCTGAAGATAATGTTTCCCCCACCTTGGAGGCCTCTGACCCTTATGCCGATGATCCTAGCCGTCATCCAGCCCTGAGGATTAATAGCCAGCGCCCCTTTAATGCAGAGCCTCCCCCTGAACTGCTAACAGAAAACTACATCACACCAAACCCTATTTTCTTCACGCGGAACCACCTGCCTGTACCTAATGTGGACCCAGACACCTATCGCTTGCATATAGTAGGGGCTCCTGGAGGTCAGTCGCTGTCCCTGTCCTTGGATGATTTGTATAAGTTTCCCAAACATGAGGTCACTGTCACTATGCAGTGTGCTGGCAACCGGCGCGCGGAGATGAATAAGGTTAAGGCGGTGAAGGGTCTGGAGTGGCGGACAGGAGCCATCAGCACCGCACGCTGGGCTGGGGCACGACTCTGTGATGTGTTAGCCCAGGCTGGCCACCGACCCCGTGAGACTGAGGCCCACGTCTGTTTTGAGGGACTGGACTCAGACCCCACTGGGACTGCCTATGGAGCCTCTATCCCTCTGGCTCGGGCCTTGGATCCTGAAGCCGAGGTCCTCCTGGCGTATGAAATGAACGGTCAGCCTCTGCCTCGTGACCATGGTTTCCCTGTGCGGGTGGTGGTTCCCGGTGTGGTAGGTGCCCGCCAGGTCAAATGGCTCGGCAGGGTAAGTGTGGAGTCGGAGGAGAGCCACAGCCACTGGCAGCGGCGGGATTACAAAGGCTTCTCCCCATCCGTGGACTGGGACACGGTAGACTTCGATCAAGCTCCAGCGATCCAGGAGCTGCCTGTCCAGTCAGCTATCACAGAACCTCAAGACGGGGCAACTGTAGAATCGGGAGAGGTGACTATCAAGGGTTACGCGTGGAGCGGCGGCGGCAGGGCCGTGATTCGGGTGGATGTGTCTATAGATGGTGGACTAACCTGGCAGGAAGCCCAGCTAGAGGGAGAGAAGCAGTGTCCCCGGAAGGCCTGGGCTTGGCGAATATGGCATTTGACAGCTCAGGTGCCGGCAGAGCAGAAGGAATTGGAGGTTGTTTGTAAAGCTGTGGATGACAGTTACAACGTGCAGCCAGACACTGTGGCCCCCATCTGGAACCTGAGAGGCGTCCTCAGCAATGCCTGGCACCGTGTCCGTGTCCGTGTCGTCCCATGAAAGCATCGAGCAGAGCCACCTGTACCCAGAGAACCACCTAAACTTCTTTCTAACCCATCTTTAATCGTCGTCATAGAAAAACATTTCCTTCCGCCTCTTGGGTCACAACCCTGTGTTTGCTGTGTCTTAAGCTGTGCCCAAGCACACGCGCTCCTGGCCTCTGACCCTGTGCCAGGAGAGAGAGCTGTTGGAGACTCTGGAGGTAACAGCAGTTCTGAAGACATGTTTTCTCACCCAACGGCACCTTGGCTTCTGAGGCCTCCCCAGCCAAGTGTGTGGGAATGTGGAACAAGCGCACTTTCCTATCTTCTGCTGCCTGTGGGATGCCAGGGGTTCCCCCTTAGGGCTCTACTTTGAGAAAATACACCAATAAAGTGCCTGTTTAAGATTATGCCTGGGACCTCTTGAGTGCAGTCTCTGGAAATGAAGGAGCGGGTCTCAACCTAGCTGGTTGACCTGGCGATACCTCCGAAGAGAGGTGCGATTGTTTTCAAATGTTTGGTACCCTCAAACCGTTTCGAAGGTTCCTGCTCTCCCAGCAGGATTGACAAATAATGCCAAGAGGTTGAAATCAATATTATCTTGGGGAGGGCAGGGGCAAACCTTGGAACGAGGAGCGGACGTGCCGGGGCACATGGGGCTCCCGTGTGCACCTAGTTTGCAAATTAGATGCAGATGAAGAGATAGCTTTGGCTTAACCTCTGCACGGCAGGGCCTTTTGGACTTAAATCTTTCGGCGCTCGGCTATTCTCCCCTAGCTCCTCTCCCTTTTTTTTCCCTCAGCAGTCTCCCTGGCTTGGGGGCGCTCGGTGTTTGGCCCAGTCGCCTGTCGCCTGGTAGTGGGACCGGAAGTTATTCCGGAGGGGGGGAATGGCCGTAAGAAAGGGGGCTCTGTGGGGGGGCCGGTCCCTCCTCAGGTGAAGCCCCTGATGGAGATGGAGCCGCCACCCCTGAGCGCCCAGATCCCGGCTTCGGCCTGGCTGCCGCCGCCTCAGTGACCCCATCCCCCCCGCGCTGGGCCACCTGGGCCAGAGTGGGGGACTCGCCACCCCTCTTCCCACCCGACACCGCCCTTCTCCCCCAACCCCCAACAGCCTGCGCGCGCGCGGAGACGCCTCAGGTGAGTGAGGGGCGGGGCCCGCGAGGGGCGGGGGCGGGGCCTGGCCTTCGGGGCGGGGCTTTAGCTTGGAGTCGAGGGGGGAGTCGCAGCCTGGGGGAGGGGCGGGCTGGGTTCTGAGGGGATGGAACAGAGGGACCAGAGGGACAAAACAAAGCGACCGAGAACCAGAAAAAGCAAGGTGCCCGGGGGCTTCATTGAGAATGTTGGAGGAAAAGGCCAAGGCCTGCCTAGGACTATCTCCTGGAGGCCGTGACAGGGGGAGAAACAACAGAATGGAGCCTGTCTGTCCTACTGTTTGGGTGAGAAGCATAGGGAACCTGAGAAACAAGGCTGGGAAGGAAAAAAAATCCACAGACGAAGCCCTATGGTATGGCTTCCCAACCTCTGGATGGGAGCTACATAAACGGGTGGCAAAATGCCTCTTTCTAAATATTAAAACCATCCTCATACAGATCTATCTCGGCTTTTTACCCTTTATCTGCTAGAGTTGTTTAGTGGTTTGCTAGGTTGGTTGGTTGGTTGGTTGGTGAAGTAGCGTGTCTGTGTGTGTCTCTGTGTGTGTGTGTGTGTGTGTACAACTGTGTGCCAGCGCCAGGACAACTTTGAAGCTAGTTCTCTCTTCCCATCTTTATGTGAGTTCCAGGGATTGAAGTGATGTCTCCAGGCTCTCAAGGCAAGTGAACTGTGGTTGATTTTTTGAGACAGGGTCTCATGTAACCCGGGCTGGGCCTGAAGCATGAAACTCATGATGGCCTCTAACCCCGGAACTTGTGGTGATTCCCCTACCTTGGCTTCTGAATGCTACAGCTGCAGCTGTGATGTTTTTCTGTGGGGTTTTGTTTATTTGGTTGGTTAATCGGCTGGTTGGGGCTTTGGCTGGTTGATTTGTTTGAGACAGTCTCACTATATAGCCCTCACTGTCCGGAAACTCATGCTGTAGACCAGGCGAGCCTTAAACTCACAGAGATCCATTCATCTGCCTCTGCCTCCTGATTGCAGGAATTAAAGGCAAGTGCCACCATGCTCAGCTGTTGGGTTTTAGGCCAGGATCTCATATTTTCTAAGAAGGCTTCATTTTTGCTATAGCTAAGGATGGTTTTGAACTTCTGAGCCTTATGCCTCCATTTCCCAAGTGTTGGGATTACAGGCCCTCAGCATGTGAGTCTTGCTATTTGTCTTATTTAAATCATGACTAGTAGCCCTTTCGTGGGATAAGTGGAACACTCAATGGAATGTGGACTTTTTTTACGGGGGGAGTATTATTCTTTTAAAAGGCGGGTGAGGTGTGTAGACGAACACAGGATAGACGAGACACGCGGCTCCCACGTGGGTGCACTTTAATGGGGGGGAGGGGGACACGATAAGGGATGGGTGTATGAGACACACAAGGGTAAAAAGGGCCAGAGAGAGCGAGACCTCGTGGAAGCTCGCTTTTTAATGGGAAGCGCAAGGTTATCTGGGAGAAACGACCTGCACCTGTGCACGCCCGAGTGCGCAGGTATTCGTATCCAGGAGGAGTCTGGGAGCTGTAGTTTCCAAAGGAACAACAGGGAGGGGGCTCGAGACAGGGTTTCTCTGTTGCTTTGGTTCCTGTCCTGGAACTAGCTCTGTAGACCAGGCTGGCCTCGAACTCACAGAAATCCGCCTGCCTCTGCCTCCCTAGCGCTGGGATTAAAGGCGTGTGTCACCACCGCCCCACGGAATGTGGACTTTTTGATAAGAAATAAGGTACCCCACCTGCTCATCCGAGCTTGAGAATCTTCCAAGTGCTTCTAGGAAGGTTTGGAGGATCGCCAACTAGTGCCTGCAAAGTTTTGCCCCCCTTCTCTCGGCACACGCGTTTTTCTCAGGAGTGGTAGGGACTGAGACACGGCTCTGCACTGTTGCACACAGCAGCCCGAACAGTTCTTTAATCTCCGGGAAGCTTAAATTCTGGTAAAAAAAAAAAAAAAAAAAAAAAAAAAGAAAGAAAACCTTTTTTTGGTTTCAAGACAGAATTTCCAGATGAGCCAGTATGAAGAGAATTAATGACTGGCAACCAAACTTTTTTCTTTGCTTGATTTTTGGTGTTTTAGCTTTTTTTGAAAACAGGGTTTCTCTGTGTAGCCCTGGCTATCCTGGTGGCTGCTTTGTAGACCAGGCTGGCCTCGAACTCAGATCTGCTGCCTCTGCCTCCCAAGTGCTGGGATTAAAGGTGTGCACCACCACCCGGCTGCTATTACCAAGCTTTCATGACCTAGCTCGAGTTCAATCCCCGGGACTCACAGGGTAGAAGGTAGAGCCAACCCTGAAAGTTGTCCTCTAATCTCCAGATCCATGCTGTGATACACACATGTGCTGTGACCCACACACATGCTGTGATATAGACATGTGCTCTGACACACACATGCTGTGATACACACGTGCTGTTATATACACGTGCTTTGACACACACACATGCTCTGATACACACACACACCTGTTTGCCCTGTGTTTGCCCTGTAAGCCCAAGGACCTGAGTTTGAATCTCCAGCATCCGTGTAAACACCAAAGTCACAACACACCTCTGTAATCTCATTGTGCGGGCGGGGCACAGACCAGAGACAGGTGGATTCGTGGGTTTATTAGCCAGCCAGCCTAACCTCCAGGTTCAGTGAGAGACTCTGTCCCAAAAAATAGGGTGGAAGCTGGAGAGATGGCTCCGCGGTTGAGCGCACCTGCTGCTCTTCTAGAAACATAGGCTCAATTCTTAGCACCCACGTGGTGGCTGGTAACAGGTTGTAATTCCAGTTCCGGGAGTACTGATGCTCTCTCCAGGCCTTTTCAGGCAGTAGGCATGTACTTGGTGTACCGACATCCATCAGGAAAACACCCTGCCTTAGTCACTGTTCTACCGCTGTGAAAAGACGCCATGGCCAAGGCAACTTCTGCAAGAGAAAAGCACCTAACTAGGGTCTTCACTGGGTTTCTGAGGTTTAGTCTACTATCGTGGCGGGAAGCATAGCGGCATGCGGGCAAACCCTGGAGCAGCAGCTGAGAACTGCATCCAAATCCACAGGCAGAAAGAGAAAAACTGGGTTTGGCATGGGCTTTCGAAATCTCAAAGCCCAGCTGGGCAGTGGTGGTGCACGCCTTTAATCCCAGCACTCGGGAAGCAGAGGCAGGCGGATCTCTGGGAGTTCAAGGCCTGGTTTACAAAGTTCCAGGACAGCCAGGACTGTTTCACAGACAAACCATGTCACAAACAAACAAAGAATAGGAAGAGGATGGGCGCCTCAAACCAAAATTGTCCTAGGAGAAACTGAGTTTTCCAGAAGAAGCAGGGGAGGCCTCTCTGGAGCTTCTGCAGTGAACTCATAGGGTGATCAGAGCTGCCTTTGTGCGAGCAGCTTCAGAACTTCATCTTGCCCCTGTCAATAGAAATTGGTGCCACAAACACGCTGATGTCTGAGGGCAGTGAGTTCAAACGCAGCTTCTAAGCAACCCCCTTCATCTCAGAAAATTAAGAGTAATGCATATTTCAAGACGTGACCTTTTTTCCAAACTCATCACTTTTGAAGCCAAAGATTATCTCTTTCAGGTATTTGAAATTATGTAGAAGTCTGGACTAGGGTAGGGTGGCAGGAAATTGGGGGATACAGAAAATACTGTCTTCGGTGGCAATACCAGACAGAAATCCCTGATACATGCTGGTCCAAAGAGTCCACTGTTGTTGTGTTTGCAACTGAATTTTTCTTCTTATTTCCTCTTAGTTTGAAATCTGTGAACTTATACTTTCTTTTCAGCATGGGAGAAACTTACCCCATGTTTCCCCGCCCCCCATGTCCCACCCACAATCCACAAAAGAATTCTTCTCTCTCAAAGTGTCATACAGTTTATCTGCCTTACTTCCACTCCCTCTTTACATACAGTGTGTGGGTGTGCACATCCATGCTGCTCGCTAAGGACGCTAACGAAGGATTAGCCTTGTTGGCAGGTGCATCTAGCCTCGATTCATTCATTTTGCCTGTATAACAAATACGGTGTCAGAGGCTGGGGAGCCTCCCTTTCCCTATGGGTCTTATGCTTCTGCCGGCTGGAGACTCTGCTGGCTTTGAGTGCCAGGCTGTTGATTTGCCCCTTCTTCTCAGAAGCATCGTAGACTTTGTCCTGGAAACGGAGAGACAGGGTCAAAGTTTGCCAGACGAAAACATCTAAGAACGTGTGAGATGGACGTGAACCTGGTCCCTAGGAAAGACAGACCTTGTCGGTACTCGTCGGCACCCACCTTACGCTGGCTGGTGCTGATGTTAGCATAAGAAGATCCAGTGAGTACCGGTTTGTCATTGTTCTCGAGCCCACAGTTTCTGAAAAGACACAAGAAGACTAAGGGGGATTATTCTTTATAAATCTTGTGTTTCCAGTTCAAGGATTTAAGTCCCTGATCAGAGACCTAAAAACCGTCCACCGGCTAAGTGTGAGACTGAAGTTCCGCTCTCCAGTTGCCACAGAAACGCCAGCAGAGGCAGCTCACGCATAGTCCAGCACACGACACAGACGTGGGAACCCCAGGACAAATTGGCTCACACATTGGCTAAATTAGAGAGCTCTGAGTTTGACTGAGAGACCCTGACCCAGTACACATATGGGGGAGAAAGAAAGACACCCAACAACACTCTGGGCTCCATGCGCACGGTACTCACACGCATGCACCCGCAGGAATGTGAATGCGCATACATTCACACATACTGAGAAACAAAACAGAGCTCCCCAAGCTTTCCAGCTGGGACAAGATTAAACGCCACGGCAGAAACCTCTGCTCCATTTCTGCTACTTGTTAACCAGATAAGTGGCTTTGGGCTTGGTTTGGTCTCCAAAAGATTAGGGATCAACTTTCAGCTCTGTTCCCATCTCTAAGCTCTGGAGGCCTCTGCCTTGGGCCTGGTTCAGGAAGTAAAGAGGCTTACCAAAGTAGCTTACCCCAAGCAAGAATCTTCATTACCCAAGAAGCCTGGAAACGTCTTTTCTGGCCCAAGCTACAGTGAGCTCTTCGGAGCAGCACGCACTGAAGACGACGTTTTCCACCTTTTCTAAGCTCTACCACCCTGCTCCAATCAAGGCATCTATGTGATTCCAGCCACCTACTTGCGAAATCTTTGTAGCACAAATCAATGCCAGCCTACTGACACACAGCTATAACCCATCCGAATACTCAGGAGGCTGAGGCAGGACAATTGCTGTGATTTACAGGCCAGTGTAGGCTGTAAATCCCAGACTAGGTTGGACTCCATATCAAGACTCTGTTGAGCAGGTGAGACGGCTCCGCAGGTCAAAGCACATGCTGCCAAGCCTGACGACTTGCGTTCTGTCCTGGAGCCTGCACAGTGGAATGAGAAAACCAACTCCGCCAGTTGTCTTCCGACCTCCACACGTACTCATATACAGTCACAAAAGTAAAAATAAGAACAACGTAATTTAGGAGCTAAGAGAGATGGCTCTGCGCTTAACAGCACAGGCTGCTCCTCCAAAGAACCGGGGTTCAATTCCCAGCTCTGATGTTGTGTGGCTCATCTTCTGTAACTTCAGTTCCAGGAGATCTGACACCATCTTCTGCCCTCCTTGGACACCAGGCACATGTGTGGTGCACAGACGTACATGTATTCAAAAAACACATACACATAAAATAATAATTGAAAAAAATCTTACTGTAATTTAAAAAAAAAAGAGAGAATTCTGCCGCGGACCGTCCCTCTAGGAGACCACCACCCACGGGAGACCAGGGTGTAGGATAGGATAGTCAGGATACGACGCAAGGGAATGACAGACAGACACACTGGTAGTGAAAATCTGCTGCAATTTTACTTCTGCAAAGCTTCAGTTTATGTACAAAACAGATCAAAGAACTTGGCAGGCTCACTGCATCACCCCATTCAGGGTTCCAGACATAAATCAAGGCTAAGCATAATCAAAATAGAACTCCTTCTACGTGCTCAAGGTGTTGGCAAGGACTTTTAGTTTTGTCTCTTAGAATTCTGTCTCACACCACTAACCATATTCTACCGTGGGGGACTAGTTCTCAGAGTCCTGGGTCTAGCTTTTGTCTATATAGTCTTTTATTCTTCTGTTTTATTATTAATAAAGTTTCCAAGGCTCATGTGGCGTGGGGCATGCTTCAGTTCCTCAAGGACTGCTTAAAGAACGGTGGGGCCGAGCCAAGGACATACTTTGATTTCTTGGTGAGCGGTCAGCTGAAAACAGGAAAGATAAGAAATACAGAGAAAGATCATGCAGGGTGCCAGGAGGGCTCGCTCTCAAGGCCATTTCCAGATACGAGATCTGCCTAAGGCATCAGGTCCTATCTTGACCACTGATTGCCAGGGGACCACCTGGGGCTTCGCTCCAGGAAGCTCTAACCCCAATCCTTCAGCAGGCGAAAGCCAGCGCAGAGGCATTTTGTCACTACACGGCAGTCACTGCTGTGGACGTGGCAAGTCTCCCTTTTTTATTTTTAAAATGAAGCTCGAACACCTCCTGTTTCACTGCCTGTAATGAAGAAAATAAGCACTTTAAGAGACAGGGGAATAAAAAGATGACCAATACTATCAAGAGTATAATTACTCCAATGAATACAAAGTACTGCACCCAATCTAAGGGATTAAGGCTCTTAAGTCCACGTTCCAATTGCGAAGCCAAATCTTGCAGTCCCCCTAATTGTAAATGAGATTGACTCATAGCAGAAATATCCTTTTGTAATGCGGCTAGATCATGAGTAATATCGTTATCCCGCCACAATCCCTGTAGGTGAGCCTTAACTTTATCCCATGGCTGTGAAGTGTTATAAGGTAGTGGTGTGACACAGATTGATTTAAAATCATCGTGACAACGTGTTGATAGAGTTGTTTTTAAATTAGCAATGTCCTGACCAAGAACGAGCACTACTTCCTCTAGCACATTTAATTTTGCTTCCAACTTCTTATCTATAGCTTCTTGTTCTAATAATGCTGAAGTAATATTTTTATTCAAAGCATTCACATAATGGGCAGTATGAATTTCCTGCACCAGGGCTGTAGTAGCCATAGCAAAGGTGGTTAATATAGAAATTAATGTTGTAATTCCCAAAATTAATACTGCTACAAATCGCTTTGGCCTAATCAACTCATTTAGAGTGTTTAAAACCTGCATAGCAGAATTATCATACCAGGGATCATTCCCCAAATCTACAGGCAACATCACAAAAGGAGGGCGTCTAACAATGATCATAGTACCTAACTCTTTTTGTTCTGCCGATGTTATACAATTGGTCAATTTACAGGAATGACAAACTATTTTATACGACTTCCCTTCCTGAGAAATATTCACAAAAGTTGCCTGAGCTAACAGCAATGCATTAGGATATGCTATACAGGCTTTCAGTCCGACAGGTTCAGATTTTGTATGATTGGGCTTCTTTTCCAGAAACATATTGGCTGCAGCAACCAGTCTAAAAAGATCAGTATGTTTCCTTGTCTTATTTTCATGTTTTGCAAACCAGTAGGGTTCTACAAATCCTGGAGAAAACCATCGCCTAAGTGGCTCTCCTAATCCAGTCCACGCATAATTGTGGTACTTGTCTTTATGGGTATCAATGTAATCTTCATAAAGTCCTTTGCCATTGCTCCTTTTAACCCCTGAATTAGAATTTGAATAGTCCCATATCTCATAATCATAATCAACAGGCCTAACCCACATCGCAGAATCCGAAAAGCCACAAGCTAGCCATGTAGGAAACTTAGACAAAGAAGAGTCCCAAAATTGATTCTTGTCTCTATATTTTCCTATACAGGGATCTATAGGTAGATCATGAACTTTCGTAAAGTTGTCATGATAATTAGGATTTCCCAAGGTCTGCATCTGAATCTCCCACATCCATCTCCTACCTGCATTCTCTTTGTCTGGCCCGTCAGTGAGAAAAGTACTGTAGCGTGTACTCAGGCAACCCGAAGGCACTCTCCCTTGAAGCGAAATGCAGATCGGAAGCGAGTCTGCCCTTCCCTCAAAGGTTATAAGAGAGGACAAACCAGTTCGTGCGTCAGAATCCTGAGCACCACCCATTCTCACTGAATCATTGGTTAACACTTTCAAAGGCTCAGGATCTAACCACCCCACGGGTTGCAAGATAGGGGGATTCGGGACATACGCCCAGTAGGAAACTCCCTCCACCCTTTGGGGAGCAGAGATAATGGCCAAAAAGGCGAGGAAATACATAGACGCTGTCAGGGATTTTCCTTGTTCAGTGAGCAGCTGTTTCGCTTCTCGTGTCAGATGACGAATCTTCGTCCATGTTATTTCTGCCGTGGGCCGGCTTAGTTTCATTTTCTTCATTTGCTGCTGGAGCTGCTTTTTCTGCTTCCGCCACCGTCTTTTCCTTCTTCTGCTTTGCAACAGCAGGTCGGATGAGGCGATCTGGGATCCAGATGGGGGAGTCGGCATTCTGTGGAAACACACAAGCATACCCTCGTCCCGAGGTGATTAGAACATCCGGCCCCTTCCAGAGGCCGGAAAGGAGATCTTTCCACATTACTAGTGGCAATGGAGATTGTCTTCTATCCTTGTTCCAGTGCCTTATTGCAGCACTATTTTGTTGATCATTTATATTTAAATGATTTAATGTAAATAAACTGTGTGACAACACATGATGAGGAGTATAATACTTGTTGGCTTGCTGTAGCCTCTGTATTTGCATCTTCAAGGTTTGATGGGCCCTTTCAATAATCCCTTGTCCTTGTGGATTGTAAGGGATTCCTGTGACATGTTGAATATGCCACTGCATACAAAACTGCTCAAATGCTTTGGCAGTATATGCTGGCCCATTATCTGTCTTGATCTGTGAGGGAATACCCATTACTTGAAAACTCTGAATAAGATGCTGAATCACATCTTTTACAGCTTCCCCTGTTCGGGCTGAAGCATGTATGAAATGAGAATAAGTGTCTATGACCACATGGACATAACACAATTTTCCAAAGGATGGAACATGAGTCACATCCATTTGCCAAATAACATTAGCCTTTAAACCTCTAGGGTTCACTCCCATTTTTAAGGGATGGTAGGCAACTGGGCAATGCTGGCATTGCTTTACTATTTGCCTAGCTTGTTCTCTGGTAATATGAAACATTTGTTTCAAAGCCTTTGCATTCTGATGATGTAAGGCATGACTCTCTTGTGCTTCTTGCATTGAAAAGACACCTTGAGACCGAGTTAATAAATCAGCCATAGTATTTCCCTGTGCTAGAGGGCCTGGAAGACCTGAATGACCACGTATGTGGCCTATGAAAAACTTCTCTTTCCTTTGGTGTACAAGCATTTGTAATCTTTGTAACAAAGGTAATATAGGTGATTTCCCTGACAAAAGGGCAGTTTCCAATGCTGGAAACAAATTAACTACATATTTAGAATCTGTGTATAAATTAAAAGGCTGCTGAAATGTCATGAAGGCTAAAATTACTGCTCTTATTTCAGTCTGCTGGGCAGAAGTCTGCTCTCCTTCTTCCCAGTATGAGCCATGATGATATGTATAAACTGCAGCCCTTCCAGTGGAAGAACCATCTGTGAAGATTAATATCGCTTGATCTAGAGGTTCTGATGAATACCAGATAGGAAACACAATTTCCACGGTCTTAGCAAATTCTATGAGAGGATGTTTGGGGTAGTGATATTCTATCTGACCTGTATAATTTTGTAAAGCCAAAATCCAATCTTCATTATTTTGTAATAATAAGTCTACTTGAGCCTTCTTATAAGGAGTTATTATAAAATGTGGCTCTCGTCCAAATAGTTCTCTAGATCTAATTCTACCTTTTATAATTAAAAGGGAGCACAAATAAGGAAAGTCAGCCAACATTTTTGCCTGAGTATGTGGTAAATGTAACCATTCCAATACTCCGTGTTGCCACAAACAGGCAGTGGGAGTATAAGCGGTTGGAAACACCAGCAGGCCCCATCTATCTTGATAATTTATTTGGTGAACCCTGGCACAGGCAATGGCTTCCTCAACAATATGTAATGCATTTAATGCTTCTTGGGTTAATTGCCTAGGCGACTTAGGATTTGCGTCCCCATGAAGTATAGAATAAAGAGGGCTTAAAGTCCCAGTGGTAATTTTTAAATAAGGTCTTAGCCAATTGATATCTCCTAACAGCCTTTGAAAATCATTTAATGTTTTCAATTTATCTCTTCGAATTGACAATTTTTGTGAACTAATATAATTAGTGCCTATAGTTTGTCCTAAGTAGCTCAATGGTCTGTCACGCTGAACTTTATCAGGGGCAATAACAAGTCCATACTGGGTTAATTTATAAATGGCTTGTGTTAAAATTTTTTCAACTGTCCTTTGTTCTGGATGAGCCAGAAGGATATCATCCATGTAATGCATTATATAGGCTTCCTTAAATTCCTGCCTGACCTCCTGCAGGGCCTGAGCTACGAATTTCTGACACAATGTTGGAGAATTCTTCATCCCTTGAGGCAAGGTGACCCATTGATATCTTTTAAAAGGCTGCCTAAAATTCACTGAAGGTACACTAAAGGCAAAACGTTCACTATCTTCAGGATGCAAGGAAATGGTAAAAAAGCAATCCTGCAAATCTATAATAATAATCTTCCATTCTTGAGGTATGGCTACTGGTGATGGAAGCCCAGGTTGCAAGGGCCCCATATCCTTCATGACTGCATTTACGGCTCGGAGATCCTGTAACAATCTCCATTTTCCCGACTTTTTCTTTATAACAAATACAGGAGTATTCCAGGGACTGTTGGATTCTACTATATGACCCTTGTTTAGTTGTTCTTGCACCAGCTGCTCAAGAGCCTGTATTTTTTCTTCTGTTAGGGGCCACTGACTCACCCAAACCGGCTCTTGAGTCAGCCATTCTATTTTATCTGCATATAATTTTTCCGCAGTGGCCCCTATGTAAAATACTGCTCATTAAGGTTATCTGAAGTAACCAGTTTAACATTCATGGAATCCAGCAAATCTCTCCCCCAGAGTGTGAATGGTAAGGAGGGTAAAACATATGGTTGGATATGTCCTGTTTTTCCTTCATCTTCCCACTTAAGAATCATGGAACTTTGCATAACTCCTGAGGCTGATCCCAATCCAAGCAAAGATGATCCCGTCTTATGTATCGGCCAAGAGTTTGGCCAGTCCCTGCTAGAAATACATGTCCTGTCAGCCCCAGTATCCATGAGACCCCTTATCTTTTTACCATTTATTTTAATAGTTTTAAATGGTCTCTCATTGAGTTCCTTAACCCAGAAGATCCCTTCAGTAGATCCAAACTGCCCTTCACCTCTTTGTTCTTTTAATATTTTATTGGGTAAATTAATGTATGGTAATAGCAATAACTGTGCTATACGTTGTCCTTTGTGTATTTGTATAGTTTCAGCCAAGGGCCGAAGCATCACTTTAATGTCATTTTGGGTATCTGCATCAATTATTCCTGGAAGAACCTCAAAGTTCTTCTGGTAGTTAGAGCTTCGCCCTATGATTAGTCCCACTGTCTGAGGGAGGAGTGTCCCAGAAACCTTAGTAGGAACTAAGGCCACTCCATCCCATTTGGAGAGGAGCAAGTCCTCTGAGCTTGCTAGATCTAGTCCAGCACTTCCTGGAGTAGCTCTAGGCAAATCATGAATAGTGAATTCTGATGCCTCAGGGTTTAACATGCCCTGGGACGGAGAACCTTCTTCTCCCTTGGGTGTCGGGTTAGGAGAACACCCCTGTTCTAGTTTTTTGACTCTTTAGGTTCTTCCTCTCCTTCTTTAGTGAGAGGTGAACCATCTTTATGATATTTTGAGTTACACTCATTACTCCAATGTTTTCCCTTTTTGCACCGAGGACATATGCCCGGTAAACTTTTTCGTCCTGAGCTTTTGGATTTCTTGCAATCCCTTTGAATGTGCCCAGGTTTTCCACAATTATAACAAGTAGGAGTGGTGATGCCTTTTGCACCCCCTCCATATGTCTTTTTTACATAGGCGCTAAATCTTTGTCCTTTCATTGCAGCTGCATAGGCCATTCCTTGAACGACCGCTGGTGAGGCATCCATACATGCTTTGATATAATCACTTAATGTCCCTGTCTGTCTTAGAGGTCGAATAAGATCTTGACAAAGAGCATTGGCATTTTCCCATGCTAATTGTTTCAATAGCATATCTGTTCCTTCCGAAGGAGGCAGCATTCTGGTGACTGCCTCCTCTAACCTGGAAATAAAGTCCTGATAGGATTCTTCATTCTTTTGCCTAATGCTAGCCAATGCTCCACCCTTGGTTCCGGGAGGTGGGAGCTTGCGCCATGCCAAAACGGCATTACCAGTTATTATTGTCAATATATCACGTGGGATTTTTACCTGATCTTGGGGAAGAGCATAGTCATCTGTGCCCATCAACATGGACATTGTTGGCTTAGGGCCTCTCTTCTTTATAGATTGAACTATAGAATCTTTACATTTATCTTCATATTCAGTACGCCAGAGAATGTAATCTCCTGGACTTAATGTGGCTTTGGCAGTTTGCATCCAGTCATGAGGAGTGAGCCAAAGGCTTGCGACCATATCCAAAACCTGTAAGGTATAGGGGGCAGAAGGCCCCAGACTTTTAACAGCACTTTGCAATTCTTTAAGAGTTTTAAGGGGCATAGGCTCCCATATGGGCTCATCGTTATCTCCAATTTCTGTAACAGGAAATATCCCCAAGGAAGTATCACCTGTTTTACGTGCCTCAGCCAGCGCTCCCTGAAAACCTACAGGAGGTAGGGGGCGGCTGCGTGGCTTTGGAACAGGTTTTCCTTTTGTGATATTCCCAATTGCTGCCCTTACTGGAGGATCAGTGTGGTCTCTAAAATCATCCTCCCATTCTGTTTCCTCCTGCTGATCATCCAGACCCCAGTCGCCATCAAGATCATTCCTTGCTAAGGGCTGATGAGATGAGGCGAAGGGGGGAGCAGAAGGTTTTAATGGTCTCTTTTCTTCCACGTCCCCCTCCTCTTCCCCAACTTCACTATAGATAGGAGAAGCAGCTCCCGTTTCAGAGGCAGTGTCACGACACAAGCCTTCAAAGGGGGAAATTTCCGACAGCAGTTCTCGGATCTGAAACCATATTTGATAAGCATAGGTAGGTAAAGTTTTTTCCCCATTCTCACGCACATAGCGCCTCATTTCCTTACCCACACGCTTCCATTCATCTAGCGATAAGGTCCCTTCCTCCGTGAACCAAGGGCTGACCTTTTTCAGGAACTTGGTAAAAGTTACCATGTCGTCTTCTGCGACCTGAAATCCTGCTTTGGCTAACTGTCGCCGCAGCATAATTACCATCATTTTATCGCTCTTAGTCATATGTTGCCCCATGGTTCCCTTATACTTAGATTACTCACACTTAACCGGTGATCCTTTACCGGCGAACCTGCAGCGTCCTGGTGAGAGTCGTTCCTGACTATTGGAAAGAAAAAGAGAAGGGGGAAAAGCTTACCTATCCTTCACGTCCCTGTTCCGAGCGCCACCTGCCGCGGACCGTCCCTCTTGGAGACCACTATCCACGGGAGAACAGGGTGAAGGATAGGATAGCCAGGATACGACGCAAGGGAATGACAGACAGACACACTGGTAGTGAAAATCTGCTGCAATTTTACTTCTGCAAAGCTTCAGTTTATGTACAAAACAGATCAAAGAACTTGGCAGGCTCACTGCATCACCCCATTCAGGGTTCCAGACATAAATCAAGGCTAAGCATAATCAAAATAGAACTCCTTCTACGTGCTCAAGGTGTTGGCAAGGACTTTTAGTTTTGTCTCTTAGAATTCTGTCTCACACCACTAACCATATTCTACCGTGGGGGACTAGTTCTCAGAGTCCTGGGTCTAGCTTTTGTCTATATAGTCTTTTATTCTTCTGTTTTATTATTAATAAAGTTTCCAAGGCTCATGTGGCGTGGGGCATGCTTCAGTTCCTCAAGGACTGCTTAAAGAACGGTGGGGCCGAGCCAAGGACATACTTTGATTTCTTGGTGAGCAGTCAGCTGAAAACAGGAAAGATAAGAAATACAGAGAAAGATCATGCAGGGTGCCAGGAGGGCTCGCTCTCAAGGCCATTTCCAGATACGAGATCTGCCTAAGGCATCAGGTCCTATCTTGACCACTGATTGCCAGGGGACCACCTGGGGCTTCGCTCCAGGAAGCTCTAACCCCAATCCTTCAGCAGGCGAAAGCCAGCGCAGAGGCATTTTGTCACTACACGGCAGTCACTGCTGTGGACGTGGCAGAATTCTATCAGGGGACACCTGCAAGCCGGCTCAGCAGGTAGAAGTGTTTGCCGCTAAGCCTGACGCCCTGAGTTCAAGCCCTGGAGCCTACATGGTAGGAGGAGAAAACTGACTCTTAGGAGTCAGCTTACAGCATCCCCTCTTGTGCTGTGGCAGAAATGCCCGTGCACATACACACAAAACAAAAAATTTTAAAATAAAAAGATGAAAAACTGTAAAGATAGTCTCAGGGCTGGAGAGATGACTTAGCTGTTCTGAGCTCTGTCAGCTCTTCCTGATGACCTAAGTTTAGGTCCCAGCACCCACAGAGAGAGTTAACAGCCACCTGTCACTCCAGCTGCAGGGGGATATAACACCTCTGGTCTCAGGCACTGACACATAAGTAGACACATACATGTTTTTCTGAATTGTGTGAGGGTGTGGTATATGCATGTGAGTGCAGGCATGTGCGAAGGCCAGACGAGTTGGGTTTCCTGGAATTGTGGTTGCAGGTGGCTGGGATCTGTCTGATATGGGTGCTAGACACTCAGGTTTCTGCTTACCCATCTCTCCAGCCCCTCATATATATAATTTAAAATAAAAAATGGTCTTTTTAAAAATGAATTTATTTATTTTATCTTACGGGTGTTTTGCCTGCATGTCTGTGTGGTGTGTGCATGCAGTGCCTGAATAATCCAGAAGAGGGCAGCAGGTCCCCTGGAAGCGGAGTCAGCTGAGTGCTGGGAATCAAACCTAGGTCCTGTGGAAGAGTAGCCTGTGCTCTTGATCACTGAGCCATCTCTCCAGCCCCTAGAACATAACATATTCTTAAGAGGCTTACTTGGGACTGGAGTGAGTACTTGCATTCAAACCCCTAGGATCTATGTTTTAAAAAATTTAGAATAAACAAATCACCAGGTGAGATGGCTCAGTCCTAACCCCACCACTGGGAGACAGGGACAAGAGGATTCCCGAGGCTCATTGGCCAGCTACCCTAACTTCTTGCCCAGCTCCAGATCAACGAGAGGCACTGTCTCAAAAATCAGGGTACAGCTGAATCAAGGGGTGAAGGCACTTGCTGTCAAGCCAACATCATTTCACTTTTAGGGATCCTGCATAGAAGAAGGAATGGGCCAACTCCTTCAAGTTGTCCTCTGACCTCTACATGTGCCCCCACAACACACACACACACACACATGCACAGATAAATAGGAATGACAGCCAAAGTTGTCCTCGGCCTACCCAAGCAAGCACACATGCCCATGCCCAAGCGTACATACATGCCTAAGTGAGCACACATGCTCATGCCCAAGCGAGCACACATGCCCATGTCCAAACAAGCACACATGCCCATGCCCAAGCAAACACACATTCCCATGCCCAAGAGAGCACACATGCCCATGCCCAAGAGAGCACACATGCACATTCACCACACACATAAATAAGAATTAAAAAGGATTCTGCCATTGGGCAGTGGTGGCACACACCTTTAATCCCAGCACTTGGGAGGCAGAGGCAGACAGATCCCTCTAAGTTTGAGGCCAGCCTGGTTGACAAGAGTAGGTTCCAGGACAGCCAGGGCTGCTTCACAGAGAAACCCTGTCTTGAAAAACCAAAAGAAACAAACAAGCAAACAAAGGACTCTGTCTTGAAAACAAAAAATAAATAAATAAGAGGGCTGGAGAGATGGCTCAGTGGTTAAGAGCATTGCCTGCTCTTCCAAAGGTCCTGAGTTCAATTCCCAGCAACCACATGGTGGCTCACAACCATCTGTAAAGAGGTCTGATGCCCTCTTCTGGCCTGCAGACATACACACAGACAGAATATTGTATACAAAATAAATAAATAAATAAATAAATATTTTTAAAAAATTATTTGTTTGTGATTTATAAAAAAAAAAAGAAATAAGAACTAATCAAGCTCACATTGAGTTCCCCTGCTCTACTTTCTCTACCCCTCCAGGCTTACAGCTGAACAGTAGTGACCCTAAAGGGTTGTTCCATAAACATAGAGGCTGGATACTCAGAGGCATAGCCACAAGACTCAAAAGCGTCATGTCTTGTGCCCTTTACCCTGTGATTTTTTTTTATTTATTTTTTATTATATATACAATATTCTATCTGGCATGTGTGCCTGCAGGCCAGAAGAGGGCACCAGACCTCATTACAGATGGTTGTGAGCCACCATGTGGTTGCTGGGAATTGAACTCAGGACCTTTGGAAGAGCAGGCAATGCTCTTAACCACTGAGCCATCTCTCCAGCCCCTACCCTGTGATTTAAAGTAACTAGTTTGGCCTTTTTCCTTCGTTTCTTAAATTCCGAAATGAGATATGGATTGGGGGGGAGTTACAGTGGGAAGATTCCGTTCCTTCCAGTAAACCTGAGCTCTCTCTTCTGCAGTCTCCATGGCGAGGATAGGGAAGCAGAAGGAATGAGAGGCAAGATGCAGCCATCTGAGATCTAAAAGGAGACAGTGGGTGACAAGTCCCCCTGCCCTGGTGGTGTTTTTACACCCTCTGCTTCTTATTTTAAAGACTGGCTATTCCTAGCATGACCTGGGACTTTGCCCCTGCTGGCCTGCTCCTAAAGCGCTTGGATCCCGACTCGGAACTTCTTTACTGGTTTATACATAAACACACAGGAAGAGCCTGTTGAAGCTGGCTTTGCTCAGCCTGGAAAGGGGTGTGTGCAGTGATATTTCCTGTGTGCAGCCAACAACACAATACATTTGTCTACTTTTATCTCTGTCCTGTTCCGCTCCAGCCCGGTTCTGTGGAGCCCCCGTGGGAAGCAGAGCTAGCTTCAGCCTGTCTTTGCTCACAGTTCATTCTGTTGGGGAGGCACACACAGGGGAGGACAATGCTGTATGTCTGGTCTACTCAAGACTCTGGAAACTTGGTTTGAACTTGTTGAGAGCTACCAAACTCCACCGCAAACTCAGGTCCCAAGGGGAACCACAGAAAAGCCTCCACATCTCCCTGCTGCCCTTTGGAAGAAATAACCCAAAGTATAGCCTGTGGCCATCCCACCTGCCTGCCTTCCTGGTCCTTCCAGCTGCTTTTCTGCCCGTTAGACCACAAGGAGTGTGATTCAAATCCCCAAATTTTGATATCATTCCTTTAAACTGGATTCTCTGGCAGATTTGCTCATTGAAGATAACCTTACTATTTCAGCCTATTAAAGCTAGTCCATTGCAGGACAAAGTGGTTCATGCCTGTAAAATCCCAGAATTGGGATATGTTTGAGGCCAGCCTAGTCTTCATAGTGAGTCCTGGGATAGCCGTGGCTATAGAGTGAACCTCATCTGTAAACAAACAAACAAATAGGACCTGGTGACACACAGCCTGTATGTAACACCAGCATTTAGGAGGTGAGGGGGGGGATTAAGACTTCAAGCCTCCAGGCCAGCCGAGGGTACACAAAACCTTATCTCAAAAGTTTAACGAAAGACCACCAAAAAACCAGCCAGGTGGTTGCATTTAATCCTAACTCAGAAGCAGAAGGATCCCTGGGTTTGAGACCAGCCTGGTCTACAGAGCGAGTTCCAGGACAGCCAGGGCTACACAGAGAAATCCTGTCTCGAAAACCAAACAAGAACAACAATGTCAAGTTTGTTATTCCATGGAGAAAATTTTGTTTTCCCATATTGTTTTTCCTAAATAGTTAGAGCCATCGAGTATTTGGGGAACAGGAATGGTAGGGTGGACCTGCCCTAGGAAGTCAGACCTGGACTGACCTCACTGCCCCTTATTAGGAGTCAGTAGGGAGTTCTCTCTCGAAAGGATACCACTGTCAGCTGTTCCTGCTCACAGGTGGGAGGAAGTCAGTGCCGTGGAGGGCTTTGGTTATGTTGGCAAGTAATTCAGAACACGGTGAGAGGGCCCGTGAGATGCCTCTGTGGGTAAAAATGCTTACTGTCGAAGTTTGATGCCTGAGACCCACATGGTGGAAAGGGAGCCAGCTCCTACTGGCTATCCCTCTGACCCACATAGGCTCACCGCGGCCTCTCTCTCTCTCTCTCTCTCTCTCTCTCTCTCTCTCTCTCTCTCTCTCTCTCTCTCTCTCTCTGTCTCTCTCTGACACACACACACTCACCATACACAACACACTCCATACATGACGGGGGGCCAGGGAGGCTTGCCTGGCATGTCCGAAGACCAGGCTTTAGTCCGTAGCGTGGGGGGAGGGTTCCTCTCTTTCACCCTGAGATCACAGGACTGATATTCATCCCTTACAGAAGTACTTCCTTCTTAGCGGGGAGGAGGTGGGGAGACTGGCTCTTTCTAGTTGCTGCTCTGTATTCTAGTTGCACTGCAATTCACTGAGATGAACAATAATACACTACGCGCATCTCTCTCCATTGCAGCAATGAATTCTAATTGGTCTTAATAAAAACTCGGAGTCAGCTATCGGGGTGAAAGTGAAGGATCAGAGAAGCAGAGCGGCAGCCACTAGAGTTCTTGTCTCTACCAAGCCTGTCCTCAGGCTGACGGCCTAGACTGCAGCCTCAGACTGTTGCTCAGACTGCACTGAGCTCCTGTCTCCTCCCAATTTATATTCCTCTCTCTGCCCAGCCTTACCAGTCCTGTCTCCACCTCCCTACTGCTGGGATTAAAGGCATGTGAGTCCAAGTGCTGGGGTCTCCTTTGTGTGAGCTTTGTTCATCTTTTAGACAGGTTCAGTCTCCAAAGGTCCAGGGTAGCCTTGAACTAACAGACATCCCTCTGCCTCTGTCACCAGAATTCTGGGACCAGAGGTGTGTGCTGTTACTCCCTGGCCCCTAGTGGCTTAGCTCTGCACTCTGATCTTCAGACAAACTTTATCTGTTAAAACACAAACAGAAGGTCACTTCACTCCATCACTGTGTGGCATTGTGATTTTGCTTTGGTTTTGAATCAAGGTCTTGCTATGTAGCTCAGGCTGGCCCCCAGACTCATAGCACTTCTTTTGTCTCAGCCTTTCAAGTGTTGGAAACTCAGGGGTGTGCTGATGTGTGTGTACACGAGCGCACGTGTGTGCGTGTGTGTGCACGTGCGTGCGTGCGTGCGTGTGTGTGTGTGTGTGTGTGTGTGCGCGCGTGTATGGACAAGGCTTGCTTTGTAGTCCTAGTAATCACTATATTGTCCAGGCTGACCTAGACTCATGGCAATACTCTTGCCTCAGTCTCTCCCAAATGATGGATTACAGGTGTGTACCAGCAGGCCCAATGTATTCATGTTGCTTTAAACCATTTTCCTTCCCATTTGAGGTCTTTGAGCCAAGTTTATATTGGATTGCTATCTTCTCTTTCCATATACTACCTATAGCAGTACCTGGCAGGGTGTCTCAGGCAGGCTCTGCCTAAATTCACCCAGTTTCTCTAAGGAGACAGTTGCTTGCCTGCTGGCGTGGGGAGGAGGAGCTTTGAGGGGTGGCGAGTGGGAAAGCAGAGAGTCATGTGATGTGGGAGCTTTGGGCAAAGAGTAAAGTCCATCTACTGTTTGGCTCCTAGCTTTCGGAAAACAAATACCGAGTGCTGGGTGGTCGTGGCGCTCGCCTTTATCCCAGCACTCAGGAGGCAGAGGCAGACGGATCTCTGTGAGTCTGAGGCCAGCTTGGTCTACAAAGCAAATTCCAGGACAGGCTCCAAAGCTACAGAGAAACTCTGTGTTAAAAAAACAAAAACCAGGCCGGGCGGTGGTGGCGCACGCCTTTATCCCAGCACTGGGGAGGCAGAGGCAGGCAGATCTCTGTGAGTTCGAGACCAGCCTGGTCTACAAGAGCTAGTTCCAGGACAGGCTCCAAAACCAGAGAGAAACCCTGTCTCGGGGGAAAAGAAAAAAAAACAACAACAACAAAAAGAGAGAGAGAGAGAGAGAGAGAGAGAGAGAGAGAGAGAGAGAGAGAGAGAGAGAAATAGAGAGAAGAAAAGAGAAACCCTCTCTTACAAGGGTTTTTCTAAAAAAAAAATTATTTTTTTATTATTTTATTTATTTATTTTTGGTTTTTTTGAGACAGGGTTTCTCTGTAGCTTTGGAGCCTGTCCTGGAACTAGCTCTTGTAGACCAGGTTGGCCTCAAACTCACAGAGCTCTGCCTGCCTCTGCCTCCTGAGTGCTGGGATTATAGGCATGTGCCAGCACCGCTTGGCAAGAAAAAATTTTTTTAATGTATTTAATTATTTATTTGCTTACTTATTTATTTTGCTTTGCTTTGTTTTATATTGTTTGAGACAAAGTCTTCTGGAGCCCAGGGTGGCTGGCCTTAAACTCAGTGTTGTATCTGAGAATGACTTTAAACTTCCATCCTCCTGCCTCCATCTCCTGAGCGCTAGCTAAAATCACAGGTGAGCCACTGTGTCAGGAATTCAGCTCACAGCTTTGTGCAGGCTAGGCAAGCACTTCATCAACTGAGCTGTAGCCCCAGCCCTGGCCTAGCTTCTCAAAGGAAGCCATCCAGTGTAAAGGAAAGAGCGCACCTCAGGGACGCGGAGTGGTGAGTGTCTCCGTGGCTGTACTTGCAGAGGACCCAGCGCCTGCATTGGGTAGCACGCAATTGTAACTCCAGCTCCAGGAGAGTCCAGTGCTTCTGGCCTCCCAGGACACCTGCACTCACGTGCACGCGTGTGCACACACACTTTAAAAATAATAAAAACAAATAAATCTTTAAAGGAAGAGCGTGCCTCAGAGAACAGGAGAGTTGTGTTCTAACTCTAGTTTCAGTGTTGACGGACAAGCCTTGGGGCATCGGCTTAACTGCTTTAAGGCTCAGTTTTTCCAGACAGAAAACGGGAACAGCCTCTCCCTTCTGCACCAGGGAGGGGACATTTGAGGACAGTCATGCGTAACACTTTGATCTTTGTAGTTGTTTTTGAAAGAGATCCCAAAGGCCATTGGTGGAGTTGATGGTTTCTGAGCAGAGCCTGGTCTCCTGTGCCTTGGGATCTCTGACCACCTCGAGATTTGTGGTAGTTCCAAAGGGTGTGAGTTGTCTGACCGTGCACACTCCGATTCTTCTAATCATTGCCCCCTGGGGAAGTTTCAGCAACCACTTAGACTCGTGGTGGCTCGTTGGAACTGGAAACGCAGCTCAGAACCGTGGCTTGTTTTAAAATTCTGGTTCCAAAGTTCAGACCATCCCAGGAGGTCAAGACAAGAGGAGTTGGAAATAATCTTAGAATTGTTCCCACACCGCCAGGATCCCTAAGGTTGATGCTAGGAACCTCTGGTGAGATGAAAGGGAGAATTGCTTTGCAAGAGTAAACACAGCCTGCATTTCGTGCTTTAGCAGAAGGTAGGGGCAGGAAAGCAGACGCTTCTCCCTGTGAGCCCGACCGCGTTCCCTTAAGATAACATGACTAACCCACGCCGTCATCTACCTGTGCTCGTGAAACCTTTCCCCGACCCTGGTGCATCGCAGGTTGTTTCCAAGCTTCGGTTCACTTTCATTTCTACAGAGCTGCCCCTGAGGCTTTTATCTCTACTAGGAGAGTGGCAAAGCAATTTGGGATGTATATAAATTTCCTGGGGCTGGAGAGGTGGCCCAGTGGTTAGAGTACTGACTGCTCTTCCAGAAGATATGAGTTCGATTCCCAGCACCCACATAACAGCTCACAACTGTCTGTGACTCCAAGATCTAACGCCCTCACACAGACATACATATAGGCAAAAGAACAATACACATAAAATAAAGATAAATAAATTATATTTAAAAATAAAGTTCCACCACATAGATTATTTTAAAGATGCATTTATTTCATTATATGCATATGTGTGCTTACGTGTATGTAAAGTACACCGTGTGTGTGCAGTGCCCCTGGAGTTCCAAGGAGGACATCTGGGTTTTCTTTGGGGATTTTATTTTTATTTTATATGTAAGAGTGTTTGCCTAGATGAATGTCTGCGCTCCGTGTGTGCAGTGCCCACAGAGGCTGGAGGAGAGCATGCGATTCATGGGACTAGAATCACAGACAGCTTTGAGCAGCTATGCAAACACTGGGGATTAAGCCCAGGTCCTCTGGAAGAGCAACCAGGGCTCTTAACCACAGAGCCATCTCTCCAGCCCCAAGATCTTTTTCTATAGCATTTCTCTGTGTAGCACTGGCTGTCCTGGAACTCCAATTGTAGACCAGGCTGGCCTCAAACTCACAGAGATCTGCCTGCCTCTGTCTCTTGAGTGCTGGGATTAAAGGTATGTGCTACCACCTCCCAGTTTTCTCTCTCTCTCTCTCTCTCTCTCTCTCTCTCTCTCTCTCTCTCTCTCTTTCTCTTCCCCCCCCCCCCAACAGGGTCTTACTATATAGCCTAGAACTAGATTTCATACACCAGGCTAGCCTTGAAATAAGAGACCCATTTATTTTTGTCTCCCAAGTGCTGGGATCACAGGCATAAACCACCATGCCTACCTCTAAATATAATTTTTTCTTGTCCTCCTCCCAAGGACTCCACTGCAATAAATTATCACCTTGATTGTTTAATACTCTGCTATTTAATTTCTCAAAAACAAACTAGCATGCATTTTAAAATTCTCTCTCACCAGGCGGTGGTGGCCCACACCTTTAATCCCAGGACCCAGAAGACAAAGGCAGGCAGATCTCTGTGAGTTCAAAGCTAGCCTGGTCTACGTCTTGAGTTCTAAGACAGCTAGGGCTACACAGAAAAAAACAAAATCAAATCAAAACAAAAACCAACTCTTTCTTTCTTAATTATTTATTTTTTGAGACAGGATTTCATGTAGCCCAAGCTGGCCTCATACTCACTATGTAGCTGAGGTTAGTCTTGAACCCCTGATCCTCCTCCTTCTTCTTCCTAAGTGTTAACAGATGTATGCACTTTTTTTTCTTTAAAATAAACATAGTGGGGCTGGAGAAATGGTTCAGAGGTTAAGAGCAATTATTGTGTTCAGTCCCAAAGCCCACATGTTGGCTCATAAACATCTGTAACTCCGGTTTTGGGTGATTCACTGCCCTCTTCTGGCCTTCTCAGATACTGCACCCATGTGGTGCAAATACATACATACTGGCATAACACTCATACACACCAAATCAAAATTTAAACATATTTTTAAAAATTAAAAAGAGCCAGGCAGTGGTGGTGCACACTTTTAATCCCAGCACTCAGGAGGCAGAGGCAGGTGGATCTCTGTGAGTTCGAGACCAGCCTGGTCTACAGAGCTAGTTCCAGGACAGGCTTGAAAGTTATAGAGAAACCCTGTCTCAAAAAACAAGACAAAAAGAAAGAAAGAGAGAAAGAAAGAAAGAGAGAGAGAGAGAAGTTAAAAAGAAGCCAGGAGGCAGTGGTAGAGGGGTAGATGCTTTTAATCCCAGCACTTGGTAGGAAGAGACGGGTGAGGTGGGGGTTCTCTGTGAATTCGAGCCAACCTGATCTACAGCTCAAGTTCCAGGACAGCTAGGGCTACACAAAGAAATTTTATCTTGAAAAACAAACAAACAAAAATAAATGAATAATTTAAAAATAAAATAAATTGGGCGGTGGTAGTGCATGCCTTTAAACCCAGCACTTGGGAGGCAGGGACAGGTGAAGCTCTGTGAGTTTGAGACCAGCCTGGTCTACAGAGCTAGTTCCAGGACAGGCTCCAAAGCCACAGAGAAACCCTGTCTCAAAAAACCAAAAAAATAAATAAATAAATAAATAAATAAAAGCTGGGCGATGGTGGCGCACGCCTTTAATCCCAGCACTCGGGAGGCAGAGGCAGGCGGATCTCTGTGGGTTCAAGACCAGCCTGGTCTACAGAGCTAGTTCCAGGACAGGCTCCAAAGCCACAGAGAAACCCTGTCTCGAAAAACCAAAAAAATAAAAAAAAAGAAACCCTGTCTTGAAAAACAAAAACAAACAAAAAAAATAGAATAAACATCAACCGGAGGTGGGGGGGCTGGAGAGATGGCTCAAAGGTTAAGAGCATTGCCTGCTCTTCCAAAGGTCCTGAGTTCAATTCCCAGCAACCACATGGTGGCTCACAACCATCTGTAATGAGGTCTGGTGCCCTCTTCTGGCCTGCAACACACAGACAGAATATTGTATACATAATAAATAAATAAATATGAATAGGAAAACCTCTTACTCTGTATGAGACAATAGCAAAGGGGCCTGAGGTGTACGATCTCACACACCACAGTCTCCACACTGTGAAAACACACACACACACAAAAAAAACCCATCAACCAGGGAAAGCCTAGGCATGGGAGTCAGGTGTGGTGATGCAGGACTTTAATTCAGCTCTTGGGAGACAGAGACAGGCAGATCTCTATGAGTTTGAGGCCAGCCTGAAGCCTGGTCTATATAGAAAGTTCCAGGACAGCCAGAGTTATATCGAAAGCCTGTAAGTTTAGGCATGGGGCATAGAGGTGGTACAGCGTTTGCCTAGCATGGGTGAGGCCATGGATTTGATCTTCAGTACACGTAGATAAAATGTTTATTATACCTTCAACAGAGTTGTCAGTGAATCTTGAGGGGGGCTTCTCTCCTGTCCCCTACCTTCTGCTACACACACCCCAAAAGAAAAATACCTATAAATAACTGAGTTTGGCTTTTTCCCCCTACCTAAATCTCATTACATAGTCCAGGCTGACCTGGAACCCAGGATCCTGTAGCCCTCGCCTCCTAGTGTAGGCATTGCAGGCACCCATGGTCCATCCGACTCAGCTTCTTTTCCCTCCTACCCTTTAGCTGAAGTCTGCCCCTTCTGCCACGCTGTTTCTTTGCTTCTCTAGGGCAGAACTGTAACCCACTGAAGAGCAAGGGCACACCCCAAAATCCAGAGCCACTCAGCTAACATGACTGTGTCTATCTCAGAGGCTTAAGAGTCCTAAAGAACTTACAAGGCAGAGACAGGCATGCATACAGTGAGCTCCAGGCCAGCCAGGGCTGCGAGTCTCAGCGAATAGATAGATAGATAGATCGATCGATCGATCGATCGATAGATAGATAGATAGATAGATAGATAGATAGATAGATAGATAGATAAAACGTGAGCTGAAGGAAATCTCTGCGTTTATAAGTCAGGATGCATTGTCTACTTCCCAGGACCAAAAAAAAAAAAAAAAACCCAACCAAAAAAAAAACAGTTTTTGTTCTGTCCCTTTAGATTTATTTATTCCGAAATGTAAAAAACAAAAACAAACAAGCAAAAAAAGCACCTCATCCTTCCCCATCTATGGCTCTAACAGCCAGTCTCTCCTCTTTCAACAGGATCTTTTTAGGATGGACATAGAAGACTGCAATGGCCGCTCCTATATGTCTGGTATGCCTACTGTGTGTTCCGTTCGGATGGGCGTGGGAGCAGACACTGTCCTGTGGATGAAGGCAGAGAGCCTTCAGCCCCCGCACACGACTTCTCCTTGACTAAATGTCAGTCGCAGCTGCCCCTCAGGGCGGCCGTGCTTGGAGGTAGTGTGCAATCCCCTGTGGTCTTATATTCCTAATGGTGGTTCTTTTCTGTACCGTGGAGAGGGAACGGAATAAAGATGGGGACTATAAAATGGACGATCCAGAGCAATTGGGTGGGAGGAAAATGTGGTTCTTTCTCCTGTGTTATAAGGTCACCAGAACAGAATTCTGTCCCATCCAAGTAGAGTGGACCATCTTCAAAAGCCTTAAAGTGGGCTGGGCAGTGGTGGCGCTTGCCTTTAATCCCAGCACTCAGGAGGCAGAGGTAGATGTATCTCTCTGTGAGTTCGAGGCCAGCCTGGCCTACAGAGCAAGTTCCAGGACAGGCTCCAAAGCTATACAGAGAAACCCTGTCTCAAAAAACCAAAGAAAGAAAAGAAAAAAGAAAAATATTGGCGAGGCAGTGATGGCACCACACTCCTTTAATCCCAGCATTTGGGAGGCAGAGGCAGGCGAATCTCTGTGAGTTCAAGCCAGCTTGGCCTACAAAGCGAGTTCCAGGACAGTCAAGGCTACACTGAGAAACCCTGTCTCAAAAAACCACCATAATATTTGTATGGGTGTGTGTATACACATATATATGTGTATATGTACTATCACATATATATATGTCTTATATACATATATATTAACTTTTAGAGTCTCAGGATCAAAGAAACAGGTATGGTATGATATGGTATCATGCAGCTATAATTCTAGTATTTGGTTAACACAAGATCATGAGTTCTGAATCATCCAGAATTGTGAGCCAAGATCCTAACTAAAGTTAAAAATAAAATGGCTGAGCCTGGCAAGGTGGAGCAGAAGCAGGCAGATATCTATAAGTTCAAGGCCAGCCTGGTCTGCACAAGCAGTTCCAGGCCAGCCAAGGGTGTATCACAGCCCTTACCTGAAAGCATCAGCAACCAGCGACTGTGGTAGCCATGATCTCAGCACCCAGGAGCTAGACGTAGGAGGTTCATGAACTCAAGGCTTACACTGCATATTAAGAGCAGGTCTCAGCCGGGCGGTGGTGGCGCACGCCTTTAATCCCAGGAGTCAGAACACAGAGTCAGGCGGATTCTGTGAGTTCGAGGCCAGTCTGGTCTACAGAATGAGTTCCAGGATAGGCTCCAAAGCTTCACAGAGAAACCTTGTCTTGAAAAACCAAAGCAAACTAAACAAACAAACAAAAATCTGTCTCAATAAAAGAAGTCCAGATACTACTGTGGAAATGAACTATAAGGTGTTTTTACTAATTTTGTTTAAAGTGGAACCAATGGAGGGATTGTTGACCTGCACTGATGGAAATAGCAAAGTCAGTCAGACACACCTAAGACCCATGGTCCTCATCTGGGCAATCACAGAGTCAGTCAGACACACCTAAGACCCATGGTCCTCATCTGGGCAATCACAGAGCCAGTCAGACACACCTAAAACCCATGGTCCTCATCTGGGCAATCACAGAAAGATGCTGATTCCTGGATGTAAACTGGATTAGGTACAGGCATGCAGTGCTTGCCGCATGCTGGGCAGAATGACACAGTTCAGATGGGCTGATTCAATTGAAAGAGGCCCTTCAGACCTGGTGGTGTTAGCTTATCACAGCACTTGGGAGGCAGAGGCAGGCGGATCTCTGTGAGTTTGAGGCCATCCTGGTCTACAGAGCTAGTTCCTGGACAAGTAGGGCTACAGAGAAACCTGTCTCAAAACCAAAAAAAAAAAAGGAAGGAAAGAAGAAAGGCCCTTCTGAGGAACTAGCAAATTCTCCCACCTCTGGTTTGGTCAAGTCTATACTACTGAGCAAAAAGAGCATGGAGCATTTAGCGATGAATGGTTACCATCAGATGGATAAAACCCAATTCCTGCCGTATGGTAGGCAATGAGAAGCTGGGGAGCAGGCAGGGGACATGCCCCATGGGCTCTGCCCAGTGAGCAGTGTTTCTGGAGAACGGTGGACACCAGCAGGGAATTGTGGGATCATTTGCTTCGCTGCACCAGGAAACCTAGCTTTCCTTGCTTAAGGTGGTTGACATTGCTTAGCTGAGAAGTGGCCTCTGCACAGAAGGTTTGTGAGTAAGAAGCCCAAACCATGGCGCCTGTGTGTTTTGAGAACTCTAGATGTCAGTAGCTACCCTCTGAAAAGTCAGGGCAGGACTGACATTAAGTCTAAAGAGTGCCCCCTTCAGGGCTAGACAGGGCCAAGATGGAGCAACTGAGGTATCTAAGAACCCATTACTGATCCCCACCCCTCCCAGGCTGATCCAGAAACAGAGGGCTGCCTCCCCCCCCCCCCCATGTCTAGCCTTTAACCGACCCCTTCTTGGGTCATCATAGCTCTGCCTGCGGGTAGATGGATTTCCTTACTGGCCACCCTGATAAACGGGGAGTTCTCCTGTTCTTCAGGGATTTTTATCACCTCACAGAACCTACTGAAAGCCCCTGCCCCCTTCCTTTCTAAAGGTACAGATAATTCCCATGGGGAGGAGGGGGAGGAAAGCAAGATTTACTGCACAGATTCCCACCCTACCCCCACAACCCCCAAACCAGAAACTGAGTTGCCGAAATCAAGCAAGCAGCTGAGGTCTGAGGGAACAGTACTTGCCCTGAGTATCTTGGTGCTGGACAACATTTCAGGAGAACCTGAGGAGGGAAGGATGCAAGGATTGGTAACCCAAAGTTTCATGGCCCCTCCCACCCCCAGATTCTTGGAATCAGAAAATCCAGTCTTCCAAAGTAGGTCAGTTCAGTAGTGAGCAGTTTCTCTGGAAGGGAAGGGAGCAAGGACTTTATCCTGAAAGAGGACAGATTCATCCAGGACTCCAGCGGCTGGAGCCCCAGGGGCACAGGAGGGAGGAGAGGCAGGGAGACGGAACCAGGGAACCAGCGATCAAAAAGAGCTCAGGGTCACAGATCTCCACTAGCCAGGCTAGACTGTGATGCTGAGGGCGGAGGGGGGCCCGGGTGGGATTGTCAAGAGGAGGAGGAGATGGACAGGAGACTGAGTTTGCTGTTGGGGGTGGGAGGGGTGGAGTTTTCTGCCACTTCTAGAGCCTGGAGGCTGCCCCTGTGTCCTGGGCCCCATGACCTCTGGGGCCTTGGCTTCCCTAGCTGGCAGAGGATTGGGCCTTCCCTGGGACACCCCCCCCCCTTCCTCGTCCCCACAAGCCTGCCTCTTCTCTCTCTCTCTCTCTCTCTCTCTCTCTCTCTCTCTCTCTCTCTCACACACACACACACACACACACACACACACTTGCCTCCCTCTCAAGCATTTGTTGTGCAGTCCCTCTTTGTCTCCTGGGCAGGAGGGCAAACACATCTGCCTCCCCTCCTTGTGTGCCTCCACTCCCGCCCCTCCACTGTCTTAGAAAAGAAATGTTGTAGCCTAGCATCCCCACCACCACCACACACACTTGTACATTTTCTCCTGCCCCCTCCCCAAGCACATCCACGCCTCTCTCTCTCCAACACACACACACACACACACACACACACACACACACACACACACACGCCAGGCTCTTAGCACATACACCCTGGGCTGAGCGGTTCTTGCCGGCTGCAGCCGTGGGCCCCTGCTCACCGTGCGGCTGCCACTGCCTGCGAAATGACGGCGGTTCCCCTCACTTCCAGGAATCCACGCTTCCTGGAAGGTGAGTGGCTGGGCTCACCCCTGCCTGCCACCGAGACGCAGACATGCACACACCACCCGCACTCCCTCGCCGTTTCCAAGGCGGCGGCCGCGTTCGCACCCCAGGGTCTCACCGGCAAGGGAAGGATAATGTAAGTTCAGGCAGAAGGCGGCTAGCGGAGGGGGGAGGGGGGTGATGGGGCTAGGGAGCCAATTCAGTAACAACTCCCAAGCCTGAGGAGAGGGAAAGGATGGGAGCTGTGTGTGTAGCGGGGGAGGGGGCGTTCCTCCTTGCACTTGGGGAGGATGGGAAAGGGTGTTTGGTGTTGCTAAGCGAAGACGGTGACTTGGACAGTGGGAGCTTGTGGTGACATCTTGGCTAGGCCTTGGGGACAGAGGTAGAGCAGTCAGGGGTGGAATGCCGAAACAGGCCTGGGTGGGAACGGAGAGTAGAAAGACCTGAGGTGAGGAAGAGGAGCTTTGACAGCAGATGCTTCATCCTGGAACAGAGGTGTGAGGGGCCTCAGCCTCCTGCCCACAATAGAGCCGAGGATGGATGTCTTTCTTTGCTCATGTCCTCACTGGTCCCTGAGAGCAGGCTAGCATCCTGCCACCTGGAGCCCATGGTCAAGAAGAGAAAGCAGGAAGATGAGGTCCCTTCCAGAGAGGTGCCGAGGCTTGCCAGGCTCCAGGCTATTCCCCAGGGGCAACCACTCAAGGGATGCAGAAGAGGGCTGGTCTCCTTCGGTGTGTGAGATGCATTTAGCTGGTAGACTGCTTCCCGATCCCTTCCCTCCCTCTTTTCTGCCCTTTCCCCACCTCCTAGCTGCTCTGATGTGAACCTCACAATTTAGCTTTGCTCCCTGGGGGTTTCACCAATCCATGATGGCTTTGACCAAGAAAATGTCTCTGATACCTGAGAGCAGCCTCAATTCTTGGCTTTGACAGTCTGAGATTTCTTGGAAGTCCCAGGCATTTGAAATTCCCTCACTGGGGTTTCTGGGGCTGAGAGGTTTGGGAACTGATGAGTTTCCCAAATCTGACTTTTGTCCCTGTCAACCCTCAGGCTAAAAATCTAAATCCCTGGAGCCCCACAAAGACCTTCTGGCCTTTGACACAGATTCCAATTCTGTCTTAGATTTTAGTGCCTTGAAAATAGACTTGAGTCTCTCTCCCCTCTCACCTTTATCCTAGGGATGACACCAGCATCAAAGAGCCTCTGTGATTACTGGTGCGCCTCGAGGCTCCTGCATTCCCTCCTGTTTCCAGCCCTTCACTGGGAGGGCCACAAAGAATGCTTTCCTCTCAGTCCCCAAGTATCCCCCAGCTAGCTAGCCCCTAGGCTCAGAGGCAACCTCAGCTCCAGGAGGAGGCGGGGACCAATATGGATCTCCAAGAGGCTCCCTCATCACTTAGGACCAAGGTTTTAACAGGTCCCTCCTTACCCATGTTGAGTGATCTGGAGCAAGCCAGCACCAGCCTTTGGAAAGGAGTGAGAGGCCGGGTGTGGTGCATGTCTGTCATCCCAGCGCTTCGGGGGAGGCCGAGGCAGGAGGACCGTGACTTAGCCGTTTCCAGCCTGTCTAGCCTTCCAACAGCAGTAAACTCAGTTGAAAGGGCACGTGTTAAAACTGGGCCTGAATTGACAATGGTTCGGGGCTGCTCACATCATGGTTTATGTCTGGTGCTGGCTTCAGGCAACTTTTAAAGAAAACCATTATTCGCCTAAGGAGCCTCAGCTGGGGAAAGTCGGACTCAAGCCATACGGCTTTTTCTGTGGCTGGTGAACAGGGTTCCTCGGGCTTCCGTGGGCTAGAATGGGGAAGGGGACTTTAGGAAAAGATGTGAATGGGGAAATGGTCCCAAAGTCCTGAGTGGTTGTTTTCTTCCCACTAACCAAAGCTGGAGAGGGATCCCTCAGGAGGGTGTGTTCCGGATTTCTTGCCTCAGGCCCAGGACTCCAACCATTTTATAATGGAATCTTTATTTTGTGAAAGTAAGTATGGGCATAGTCGGGAAGCGGGGTAAAGCGCTAACCTAGGTGGATTTTAGGGATGAATTTTAGGGTCTCTCTCTCTCTCTTTCTCTCTCTCTTCCATGTTTAGGCCTTTGTGCATATACCCATGCATGTTTATATTAGCAGATAATATAGACGGCTGTGATGTTTGCCCCAGTAGGTATGTTCTCTTTATGTGTATCTACCTATGTGATCTGTGTTTGTGTGTTTCTCTACATGTGTTTTTATTTCACGCACATATTTGTGCAGAGAATTGTGGGGAGGGGGTAGTTTTGAAGACAGTCATGTTTTCCAGGTATGTTATCAGATGTTTAAAAGACGTTAATTGCAAAAGGCATTTTTATAAAGTATTTGGTCAACAAGTTGAAATGGATGCATTTAGGATCATCAGTATTTAGTTGTCAAGAGAACATGAAATGGTAAAGATGGGATCAGTCTCTGATCAGCTAGAAAACTTTCTAGATTCCTCAAAGTTGATCCTGACTCACCCCCAGTAGGTAGGAGCTGGCCAAGCCTTGGCCAAGGACTCAGCACTCTTGTCAGTGGCTCCACCCCAACTTAGGCAGGTAGTGAACTTCTTCTGCATGTCCTAATCCAAAGAATTAAAGCGATACTATGGCCCCTGTTTCATCAGGTGGTCACAAAACATGAAGGAGAACGTGCGTTCTGAGCTCACAGACTAAGCCTGGCATAAGGATATACTCACTAGGTTAACGAGCGTTATCCTCAGGTTCTAGATAGTTCTAGATGCCCCCTGCAGGTTCCAAAGCTGCTACTGGGAGCCTCAGAGAGAGCAATAGGAAAGAATGTCCCATGCCGCCTTCTCGTCGGGTTCCTGTTCTCTGTTCTGCCCTGGCCCGCCCAGCCCTGGCCCCGCTTCCTGCAGAGTTAGGGCAGCGGGTGATGCTCTTCCCCCTCAGGCACAGATAAAGGTAGGGTAGGCCAGACTGCTGAGTTCACGGAAGTCACGGGCACCACTGGGCACCAGGCCTCTGGGGCACAAGGTAGGGTACTCCTGTTCGGCCTACCTTGTACGTGGCTATATAATAAATGCTTGCGATAGTTAACTGGAGCTTTTTAAAGATTAGTTCGTAGACTGTAACGGCTCCAGCCCAAACTTTACCTGAGATCTGTTCTCTCCTCCAAGGTAGCGGGGACTCATCTCTGGAGAAGGAGTTCCTCGGGGCCCCAGTGGGGCCCTCGGTGAGCACCCCAAACAGCCAGCACTCTTCGCCCAGCCGCTCACTCAGTGGTAAGTGTGACCCTCTCTCCACTCCTGGCACTGGGTGGCTGCAGTTTTGTTTGGCCCTCAACTTGCCTTCTCCTGGCCACTGTTTCCCCATCATCTCCTGCTTCCGTGCGCGGGGACTCAAGTGGGAAGGAGCCCGGTGCCTGCTGTTCTCCTAGCTTCTGAAAGAGTAAACGGCTAATGTCAGACCGGGGTGAAACTAAAAGACGCATGGGTAACATTAAGATAAAGGTTCCAGCAGGCACGGAGGCTCACGCCTTTAGTCCCTGCCCTTGGCAGGCAGAGGCAGGTGGCTCTCTGAGTTCAAGGCTAGCCTTGTCTACAGAGCGCTTTCCAGGACAGTCAAGGATACACAGAGAAACACTGGGGGGGGGGCAGGGGTGTGGAGGGGGGAATAATGGTTCCAAAGAAAAATTCTGGAACTGGAGACAGAAGTGGCCATTGGGTAGGGAGAGGTAGAAAATGAACCGTACCAAGATTCCCCCCCCTCCTATCCCTCTCCTGCCAAGCAAGATCCCCCCCCAATGCCCCTCCCCAGCTGGCCCTAGATCTGTGACATTCTCTAAATGGTTGAAATAGCCAAGAATGTAGGTCAGAGCGAGTGCCAAAGCTCTTCCCGCGTCCCCTGTCCCCTCAGGTTCCTAGGGAGAGGCATGGAGGTATGGAGTTCGGTCTCATAGGGGACGATAAGCCACAGCCGTCTTCAGTTCTGCTCAGGTGGCCTGCTGTCCCCTCAGCCTCCCCAGGGCCACTTTCCCGCCACTGTCACTCGCTGGCTTCCTGCCCGAGGCCAACCCAGGCATCTTTCTTTCTTTCTTTCTTTCTTTCTCTTTTCTTTTCTTTTTTCTCCTTTTTCTTTTTCAGACAGGGTCTTGCCATGTAGCCCTGGCTGACCTGGAACTCACTATGTAGACCAGGCTGGCCTTAAATTTACACAGATCCACCCGGCTCTGCCTCCCGAGTGCTGGGACTAAAGGCATGTGCCACCACCACCCAACCAAACATCTTTCTTAATGACAAGAGAATGCAGGCAGAGTTCCTCTAAGTCATCTCTTCTGCCCGCTGACAGAGATACCCTGTGTATTCCTCTCTCTCTCTCTCTTTTTTTTTTCTTTTAAACTCTAGTTGCCTGGTGGGTGGTAGGTGGGGAAGACTGTTTCCAGTTCAGGTGAGTTCTGGAACGACACCTGACATAATAAATAGGCAAGTGCCCTTCCTAACACTGTAAGTCTCTGAGTCTGCAGTCTCCCTGTTGACCTGTCAAAGTGTCATTCTGCCCTGGAAGTGGCTGTCCCTCTGCCTGTCCCTATTCTAAACGTCAGTCCCCTGACCCCCAGCCAACTCCATCAAGGTGGAGATGTACAGCGATGAGGAGTCGAGCCGACTGCTGGGGCCAGACGAGCGGCTCCTGGATAAGGATGACAGCGTGATTGTGGAGGACTCCTTGTCAGAGCCCCTGGGCTACTGCGATGGAAGTGGACCAGAGCCTCACTCCCCTGGTGGCATCCGGCTGCCCAATGGCAAGCTCAAGTGTGATGTCTGTGGCATGGTCTGTATCGGCCCCAACGTGCTCATGGTTCACAAGCGCAGCCACACGGGTGAGTGAGCGGGAGGGTGAGGCCGGGGCTACGAGGCAGAGGGGCGCAAAGGGGCACTAGGACATTGGTAGGGAGGAGTTGAAGAGACCAGACCGGCCGCAGGGGTGGGGGTGACTCAGGAGCATGTTTTCTAGATGACAAAGGAGAGAAAGGGATGTGAACCCTTCAGAACATCTGTACCTTCCTGGCCCTTCCCTTCAGCCGTTGTGACAAAGAAGCTACTCCTCTGCTCAGGATGGAGAGACAGTGGGCATTGGGCCTCTAGAAGGATTCCTGACGCTTCAGTATAGATCAGGGGTGGGGGGGCGCATGTTTAAGGCCTTGTGATTGATCAAAAAATGTTTGTAGACGTCGGGGAGAACTGCCCATAGTCAGTCCAAGAGGGACAGAGTTCCAGGGCCTTCTCATCTCATGATTTAAAAGGCGGTGTCGCAGGGAGCCTCTGCTTACCCTCCTCAGACTGTGAACTCCCTGGACAACTGGACTCTGAACTGATAAGCTTAAATAATTGTTTTTTATCAGTAAAAGATGAGGAGTCGGATATTGGGGTAACAACCTGAAGGATCAGAGAAGCTGTGGAAAAGCCACCAACCAGTCCCTAGTCACCTCCTAGCAATGTCTGACTCCCCATCTTTTTTCTTCCTTCTTTTTTTTTAACTGATTTTTATCGAACTCTACATTTTTCTCTGGACTCCTGATCTTTTACCGATAAAGAATCATTAGTTGGCCAGGCGGTGATGGTCAGGAGGCAGAGGCAGGCAGATCTCTGGGAGTTCAAGGCCAGTCTGGTCTGCAGAGCAAGTTCCAGGACAACTAGGGCTGTTACACAGAGAAACCCTGTCTTGAAAAACCAAAAGAGAAAGAGAGAGCGAGAGCGAGAGCGAGAGCGAGAGCGAGAGCGAGAGCGAGAGCGAGAGAGAGAGAGAGAGAGAGAGAGAGAGAGAGAAAGAATAATTACTTAAATGCTTCGCGGAGTATTTGGGTACCAGTCTTTCGGCAGGTCTTCTAGACTCTGCTCTGCTTTCACACCACACACCTGTAATCCACACCTTTCCAGGGTAAGAGGGCCCCAGGTACCTGACCTCTGTACAGTAGGCCTGGTTTGTGTGACACTCACTGCCCTCCACAGTGTGCTCAGAGAACTTTCCCTTCTCCCTTGGACACACCTCAAGCCAGTCCCCTGGAACCTGTTCTTCCCCCTGCAGGGGAAAGGCCTTTCCACTGTAACCAGTGCGGGGCCTCCTTCACACAGAAGGGGAATCTGCTGCGCCACATCAAGCTGCACTCCGGCGAGAAGCCTTTCAAATGTCCCTTCTGCAACTACGCCTGCCGCCGGCGTGATGCACTCACCGGCCACCTCCGCACACACTCAGGTCAGTGGCTTTCCAGCCGGAGCAAAGAGAGGGGCACCCAGCATGCTCAGAAAAGAGCTTCAAGCCCGCTCTGCCCTGGAGAAGGACAATGTCTTTCACTGAGGGCTGGGAGCACTCACGGAGCACTGCCAGCGCAGATAGCTGACTCAGGAGGAATTTGTGGGGCTCTTCACTGGTTTTTTTTGTTTGTTTATTTGTTTTGTTTTGTTTTTCCAGACAGGGTTTCTCTGTATAGCCCTAGCTGAGCTGGCCTTGAACTCACTGAGACCCTCCTGCCTCTGCGGTTCTGAGTGCTGGGTTTAAAGGCGCACGCCCCCCCCACAGCCTGGCATTCACTGGGGTATTTTACTGCCACATTCTGTGACGAGCATGGCTAATGTCCCTGGCTTGTCCCTGACCTTTGGTTTCTAAACATTTTAGTTTAGTTTAGTTTAGTTTCTAAACATTTAGTTGCTAACACCGTATGTGTCCCCCTCGCCCTAACTCTGAGCCCCTGGGCGGCTCCTTCCCACTCTCATTTGTGCCAGGACCCACTCTGGGACTATCTTTCCTCCCCCGTTACTTCCAGGAAACCGGAGGCCCTCCCCTCCACTTCCTAGTGCTCCCCATGAATATCCACGGGCCCCCAAACTGGAAGGAAGGGAGCTGCGACCTCCAGATAGGAAAGAACTGTCCCTTTTCTGCTCTGCATCCCAAGAAGTGGTGGTTTTCTCATAGACAAAAGCAAATCCAGAGGGAACCCAGGGGCCAGTACTGGAGAGGCAGAGGCAGGAAGGTCAGCCATTCAATCAGTTTGGGCTCTGTGAGACCCTTTCTCAAAATAATGAAATAAATGGAAGACTTTGAATTGGAATATTTTGGAAGGAACTGGAGAAACAGGGCTTTCTGGGTGTTTTTTTAAATAACTTATTTATTTTTACTTTTATGTAAAAATATGTACATATATATCTTGTGAGAGTGTCAATCTTGGAGCTACAGACAGTTGTGAGCTGCCATGTGGGTGCTGGGAATTGAGTCCTCCAGGAGAACAGCCAGTTCTCTTAACCACTGAGCCATCATCTCTCCAGACCCTCTTTCTGGGTGTTTTACTAAGTTTTGGACTCCTGGTTGGATTGAACTGGCAAGGAGAAGGGAGCTGAGGGTTGAGGAGAAGAAAGAGGGTAAAGAATTAATTGTTGGATCCAGGTGGTGGTGGCGCACACCTTTAATCCCAGCACTTGGGAGGCAGAGGCAGGTGGATCTCTGTGAGTTTGAGGCCAGCCTGGTCTACAAGAGCAAGTTTCAGGACAGGCTCCAAAGCTACACAGAGCAAACCTTCTCAGAAAACAAAACAAAACAATAATTAATTGTCTGGCCTCAGAATCTTCCACGGGCTTTTCTCTTTTCCTAAGCCCTCTTGAGTAGGACTTAAAGGGACAGAGAGGCACTGAAGCAACTTCTCTTTCCTTCTCCTTCCTCCATCCTGCCTCGCTTCCGATTCTCCCACGTAATGGGGACCTCTCTGTCTCTGCATGTGGAAGAAGAGGTCTGCGACGTCATAACTTATGCTCATCATAAGAATTTCAGATACAGGCAGGGGAGTGAGAAATGAATTCCAGGTGAAAATGCCCCACTTCCGGCACTCTGCTTGGTGAACTGGGGTCTCATGTATCCAAGCTGACCTCAAACCCCCTGTTTAGCCAAGGACCTTCACTTTTGACCCCGGTCTTCCTGCCTCTGCCTCTTGAGTACTGGGATTGCAGGGCACACCACCATTCCTGTGATTCACTGGAGATGGAACCTAAGGTTTCCCACACGCTAGGCAAGTGCACTATCAACCGAGCTTCAGCCTCAGCCCTAAAGCTCCCCCCTCTGCCCTGCCCATTTGTTTAACAAGGAAACCGTTGCCATGGAGAAGAAAAATCAGTGTTGTGGACTATAGCCTCGCCTGTTTCCATCAAGACCCCATGGCCAAACATGTGCTTCTTTTTCTAGGGGTCTCACTGTGTAGCTCTGGATAGCCTAGAACTTGCCATGTAGACCAGACTGGCTTCAAACCACAGAGATCCAACTACATCTCCCTCCCATGTGCTGGGATTAAAGATATGTACCACCATGTCCTGCAGTCCCCCAAACTCTTGACAACGTCAACTGACCATATGCCAAATGTTGTTCCGTAGGAGACTAGGGGGAGAGCAGACGTATGTGTATGTCCCATCTCTGTGAGATGCTTCTTGTTACAAATCACAGGGTAAGGAAGGAGGGTTAGAGGGCCAGTCCCCTCCTGACATGTCAAACCATTTCCCCCAGGGTCTCAGAGGAGAGGCCCTGTGCTCACTTCATCCCTTAAGCAGGCACTCCGCACTCCGTCTAGAGTTGAAGAGCAGCTGACCAAGGCTAACTGAGTTGTAGCTGTAGACGTCTGTAGGCGAGTGATAGTCACCAGCTTCCTAACGATGCCTCTGCCTCCCTCATCAATGATAGCAATAAACACAGATACACAGTACCTTGTTCCTCTTCGAGGTTTTCCTCTACACACACACACACACACACACAAAAGTGCCTCCTAAGAGTTGTGTTTAGCCAGGCGGTGGTGGCACACGTCTTAAATCCCAGCACTCAGGAGGCAGAGGCAGGTGGATCTCTGTGAGTTCGAGGCCAGCCTGGTCTACAAGAACTAGTCCCAGGACAGATAGGGCTGTAACACAGAGAAACCCTGTCTCAGAGAGAGAGAGGGAGAGAGGGAGAGAGAGAGAGAGAGAGAGAGAGAGAGAGAGAGAGAGAGAGAGAGAGAGGTGTTTAAACAAAGCTGCAGTCTGAGTTTCCCCATTTTTCCTTCAGAGCTTTATGACGCGTTCTTCTTAAAGCAGGAATTAGAACAGGGTCGTTCTCCTTGTCCTCTTCCGTCACCTCTGCCCTTTTGCTCTCGTCTCTTTCTCTCATCAGTGTTAGACTCTGGGGGCTCTCTCGGTGTCTCAGTATAGGGCCAGGAAGAGAAAACGAGGGTAAAAAAGCACAAGTCAAGGCCAGCAACCGCTCGCTGCCCCTCCCGCGCGGGCAGATCGAAGGGCTCTCATTTCTGCATCGCCTCAGCCCACCAATTTTCCTCCAGCCAAAGCGGAGCGCTTGCGAGCAGAAAGTCCCCTTGTCTGATAAACAGCTATTACACCCGCCTGCAGCATGGAAAGGTTAAACCGCAGTCTGAGCCCCAGACTCTGAGATCCTGGGGTGGGGCCTGCTGTGCTTACTTACAGGGAAGATCCCCTGCTAAGTCCCCAGGTCGTCACTTCCTTTCAGAAGCAGCCAGAGCATCTAGACTCCCACCACCAGTGTGAAGCTGTGTGCCATGGGTCCCCTCCTTCAGCTGTACCTTGTCACCCTTCCTCACATTTGGTTCACCTCTTCTTCGCTGTAGGTAGAGTTGGGGAAGGGATCACAACCCCACTCCCCCATCCCCCCCCCAAAAAAAAAGCTAACAAGATTCTTTCCTCTGCATGCCAGCATGCAGCTGCTCCTGCATGCTGCAAACTTCTGAGCCAGGTGCAGGCAGCAGTTACTCTCACGTTGCCTGTGCTCTCTCCTCCACAGTCTCTTCTCCCACAGTGGGCAAACCCTACAAGTGCAACTACTGCGGCCGGAGCTACAAACAGCAGAGCACCTTGGAGGAGCACAAGGAGCGGTGCCACAACTACCTGCAGAGTCTCAGCACTGAAGCCCAGGCTTTGGCCGGCCAGCCAGGTGGGGCTGTGGCGAGGACCTCACGGCAGCGGAGGGCGGGGCCGGGGGCGCAGGCGAGGGTGACTCTGGCCCCTCAGCCAACACAGGTTGCACTCATTAGACCTTCCAGGCACCCATTCCTAAGCACCCCCATGAATGCCCAGCTCTGGGGCAGTCTATAAGGGAGATCCAGACACAGAGGAAATCTGGATTCATATCTTCAGTCTAATGGGAAAGAAAGCACAAAGAACAAGGGGTAGGTGTGCATCAGTCTTCAAATGGTCTGAAGGGTTATCAGAGTGAGCTTTAGGTAGGGCAAAGAGCCCATAGTGGCCGGCGCCTTTAGTTGTAGCACTCAGAACACAGAGGCAGGTGGGTCCTTGTGGGTTCATTGCCAGCCTGGTCTACAGAGTGAGTTCAAGGCCAGCCAGGGCTGAATAGTGAGATCCTATCTCAAAAGAGAGAGAGAAAGAGAGAGAGAGAGAGAGAGAGAGAGAGAGAGAGAGAGAGAGAGAGCCCGGTTTCACAGGTGTGGCCTTCCTTGAGTGGCCGGCTTTCTCCAGGCAAAGGCCGCTGGGCCGGTGCCCTCATGCTCACCGGCTACCACCTGCCCCTCCCCTCCAGGTGACGAAATGCGTGACCTGGAGATGGTGCCTGACTCGATGCTGCACTCATCGTCCGAGCGGCCAACTTTCATCGATCGCCTGGCCAACAGCCTCACCAAACGCAAGCGCTCCACGCCACAGAAGTTTGTAGGTGAGCTGGGCGATGGTGGCGCACGCCTTTAATCCCAGCACTCGGGAGGCAGAGACAGGCGGATCTCTGTGAGTTCGAGGCCAGCCTGGTCTACAACAGCTAGTTCCAGGACAGGCTCCAAAGCTACAGAGAAACCCTGTCTCAAAAAAACAAAACAAAACAAAACAAAACAAAACAAAACAAAACAAAAAGTGAGAAGTTTGTAGGTGAGAAGAGCCCTGTTGGAAAGGAGACCCCAGCTTTAAGCCATGGCTCCAGTCAGTCACAGCGTTGATTGCTATCAGACCAGAGGCTTGGGTCTGGTGATTGGATTTAGCGGGGAGAAGCAGCCTAGTGGTCTCTGTGGTGCTCAAGAGGGATGGCACACTTCTCAGATGCCCCCTCAGATGGGAGATCACTCAGTCTGTGACATGTGTACCTTGCAAGTATGAGCACTGGAGTTTTCAATCCCCAAAACCTACATAAGAATGCAGACATGGGGCTGGAGAGGTGGCTCAGCGGTTAAGAGCATTGCCTGCTCTTCCAAAGGTCCTGAGTTCAATTCCCAGAAACCCCATGGTGGCTCACAACCGTCTGTAATGAGGTCTGGTGCCCTCTTCAGGCATACATGCGGACAGAATATTGTATACATAATAAATAAATAAATATTTAAAAAAAAGAATGCAGGGGCTGGAGAGATGGCTCAGTGGTTAAGAGCACTGTCTGCTCTTCCAGAGGTCCTGGGTTCAATTCCCAGCAACCACATGGTGGCTCACAACCATCTGTAATGAGGTCTGGTGCCCTCTTCTGGCCTGCAGACATACACACAGGCAGAATATTGTATACATAATAAATAAATAAATATTTAAAAAAAAGAATGCAGGGGCTGGAGAGATGGCTCAGTGGTTAAGAGCATTGCCTGCTCTTCCAAAGGTTCTGAGTTCAATTCCCAGCAACCGCATGGTGGCTCACAACCATCTGTAATGAGGTCTGGTGCCCTCTTCTGGCCTGCAGACATACACACAGGCAGAATATTGTATACATAATAAATAAATAAATATTTAAAAAAAAAAAAAAAAAAGAATGCAGACATGGTGGCATGTGCTGTATTCCTAGTCCTGGGGAGCCAGAGCCAGAAGGATGCCCTGGGGTCACTGGCCAGGCCAGCTAGCCTAATTGGTGAGCTCCAGGTCAATGACAGATCCTGTTTCAAAGGAGGTGGAAGGCCGCGCTCCTGAGGCTGACACCCAAGCTTGTCCTCTGACCCCACATTCATGCACACATAAATACACGTCTTCCAGCACAGAGATGAATATGCAGTCATGCACACACATATAAAAGACAGAGTAGAGAGTGGTCGGTATTGAGGACTCACAGGAAAGGCAAGCTTTTCCATCTTTTGAAAACGACGAGGATCAGCCTGTGTGGGATGGCCTTAGAGCCGGTGAGAGGAAGCGAACATGTGGTTCTCTGACCTGCAAACGGCAAGCTCTCGCTGAAGATCTGAAACTTCATAGAGACACCTTGCCCTAGACGCCAGTTTGCCTCGGACCTGACCCTCTGGGAAGTAAATGAGGTGTGGTAAACCATGTTACCTAGGACTACTGGTATAGCTCCCTGGTAGAATGTGTGCTTAGCATCTGTGATGTCGGCCCCATGGTTAGAAAACAAAGAAGGAATTCTGGGCATAACTTGGGGGCTTAGTCAAACCTAGTCCTGACGAGATCTTACTCTCCCCAGGCGAAAAGCAGATGCGCTTCAGCCTCTCCGACCTCCCCTATGATGTGAACCCTGGCGGTGGCTATGAAAAGGATGTGGAGTTGGTGGCGCACCATGGCCTAGAGCCTGGTTTTGGAGGTTCTCTAGCCTTCGTGGGTACAGAGCATCTGCGTCCCCTCCGCCTCCCACCCACCAACTGCATCTCGGAACTCACGCCGGTCATCAGCTCTGTGTACACCCAGATGCAGCCCCTCCCCAGCCGACTGGAGCTTCCAGGGTCCCGAGAAGCAGGTGAGGGACCCGAGGACCTGGGAGACGGAGGTCCCCTTCTCTATCGGGCCCGAGGCTCTCTGACTGACCCTGGGGCATCCCCCAGCAATGGCTGCCAGGACTCCACAGACACAGAGAGCAACCACGAAGATCGGATTGGCGGGGTGGTGTCCCTCCCTCAGGGTCCCCCACCTCAACCTCCCCCCACCATCGTGGTGGGCCGGCACAGTCCCGCCTATGCCAAAGAGGACCCCAAACCACAGGAGGGGTTATTGCGGGGCACCCCAGGCCCCTCCAAGGAAGTGCTTCGGGTGGTGGGTGAGAGCGGCGAGCCTGTGAAGGCGTTTAAGTGTGAACACTGCCGCATCCTCTTCCTGGACCACGTCATGTTCACCATCCACATGGGCTGCCATGGCTTCAGAGACCCTTTCGAGTGTAACATCTGTGGTTACCACAGCCAGGACCGGTATGAGTTCTCTTCCCACATTGTCCGGGGGGAACATAAGGTGGGCTAGCGAGCTCTTTCCCCTCACCTGCCCGCAGCCTGCCATCCACTGCCCCACTACAGGTTTCTAGCCCGATTCCTATTACACCCCGAGGAGTTTCGCGTTGTCGCCCCGCCCACTGGCCACCTCACTTCTCACCTGACTCTGACCCTCTTCGCCGGTTCCCTTCTTCCCTGACTGAGTTAAGCATTGCGACGAGACCAGTCTTTTGCTTATATTTCTCCTTCTGAACCCCTCTCTTCCCGGCATATTTGCTGTTTGTTAATGACTTTCCCATGGCCTTTGAAGACTTACTGCGACCTCTGGCCACTCCTTCACTCTCCCTTCTGCTCTAAGCCTTGTTTTCTTGTCGACCCCACATACTCCGACAGCCCCAGGGCCTGGAAGCTCCTCTTTGTACTAAGGGACTCCGAGCTTCTTGCTTTAATCCGCTCCCTTACTTATCCGACTCTTTGGATGTTGATACCTCCCAGCGGCCCCACCTGAGCTCTGTGGCATTATTATCTCCTCTCTGGGACCCTCCGACCTGGTACTTCATACCTCTTGTGCCCTCTCACTTTAGGCAGCTTGCACTATTCTTACACGAACGAAGAATTTCCTCATGGGAAGTAGGAGGGCTGTAGAAACTCTCCAGGAACTGTGGACTGAGGGTCCTCTTGACCTCACCTGGGAATGCAAGCTCCTTAAGCCTCCATTCAGGATCTCCCTCTCTCTGGCTCACTCCTCCACACCACTCTGGTCTCAACCTGCCAGGTCCCTCACTGGTGGCTTTTCCCTTCTTGGAACGCCCCCATTTTCTACTCTCAGGGGCTAAAGCTAGGTCCGCAACCCTGCCTGACACGGGGAGCCTAGCTGAGAACCAGGGCATGGGAAAGGGGGTGGGTAGAAGTCTCTCCTCCACCCTTCAAACTTGCTCACTCCAGTGACCTTCCTCGGCTCTCAGGGACCCCTGCTGTCCCCGCTGTGTGAGAAACTGGTGGGTTACTGCCCAGTGACCAGGGGCTCAGCCCCATCTGTCATGCTGCCTTTTCCTCTCCCTCCCAGCAGGATCCACCGTCTCATTCCCAGGCTCCGGGCCCTCTTATTATCAGTGGCAAGGAGAAAGGAATGTGTCTCTTCTCCCTGCTAATTTTCAGTGTAACCAAAAATTGTCCCAGGATGAATGGCATGTATGTGCCCGTCGACCAATCCGCCCTTGTTCTAGCAAGGATGGGATGGACTCAGCTAACTGGGAGCCACCCTTCACTGCCCCTCTCTGGTGGTTGCAGAGCCCCTGGTTCTGGATAATCGAGGATTCATGAGACCGTGCAGGAGAAGTCATAGCCCCACTGCACGGCTCTCTCTATAAAGAGTTCCCTGCCAAGGCCACAGCCATCCCACTCTCTGCTTCTTTGAGATTCAAACCAAAGGCTGTTTTTTCTATGTTTAAAGAAAATAAGAAAAAAAAAGTAGAAACCAAACACAGCACCTCATAAGTTATAAGTCTTGGTCTTCTCTTCTCTCTCTCCCTTTCCCTCCATCTTTCTTTCCACGTGCCCTTCCTCGGTTGGCTCTTTTGCCTCTCTCCTTTTCTCATTCCCTATTAGGGACATGGAGAGGCATGAGAGGGTTGGCTAGATCAGGATCCTGGGACTGGGGCTCTTAGCCTTCTGGAGACGCTACTCTCCCCATCATGAGAAGGGTGGGGTGGAAAAGCTTTCTTTTTCTTCCCTTCTTCTCCTGTGTTACCATGGCTTCCCAGAAGGGCCAGACTGGCAGGGAGGAGCTTGGTGGGGTGGTTCTTCCTCCTTGACAAAGTAGCAATAAACAGGTGCTGCCAAAGGTGGAGCCTGGGGTGCGAGCTCCCAAGGGAGTGGTCCCGAGAGAAGGGAAGGGTCTTTGCAACCAACCTTGGGACTGCAGCAGAGCCGAGGTTAGTATCTGTGCTTCTCCTGTGCTGTTCTGGCTCCTGAGCCTCTTCCTGCTCCCACCACTTGTGTGTCTGCCGTGTACCTGGGGATACCTCAGAAGAACTAGTTCCTCTGGGGCATCAGAGCCTTTGAGTACCCCATTTCCTCCCTTCCTCAGTCAGCCTTAGCACCTGTAACCCCCAGAAACCTGAAGGTTTCCGAGGCTATACTCTGTGCCCCCAAGACCAGGTGCTAGGGAGGAGAGGGACACCCCGTTTCTCTCCAGCCCATCACTGCACTTTAACCAGGGTCTTCGGTACAAAATCCTACTTTCCAGAGCCTTCCAGCTCTGGAACCTCAAACATCCTCATGCTCTCTCCCAGCTCCTTTTGCATAAAAAAAAAAAAGTAAAGAAAAAGAAGAAAAATCAACAACAAAACACCAAAACCCACACAGAGAAAAGAGGTGTTTTCTTTTTTAATTACTAATCGAAAAAACAACACCACAAAAAAGTAGGGGGGAGGGAGAGAATTTCTAAACAGACACTTTTCCAGACCTTTGTGTATGTGTGTGTCGGTGTCTAAGCTGCAGGTGGAATTTTGTAATACTTCTGGCAGCTTCTTTCCTTGTGTAAATAACATATATATATTTTTAATCAGAAATTATGAAGATCAAAAATAGGATAAACACAGAAGCAAGTGCAATACCACCTCTCCTCCTCCCCCAGGTTCCTTTGCAGCCTGTTTGGTGTCCCTTTTGACCCTCGCCCCTTCACCTCTTCTCTCTTTGTCCGGTTCCTTACCTACCCTCCCCCTTCCCTCTTTTTAAAGAGTTTTCTCCTTCCTCAAAGGGAGTTAAACCAGCTTTTGAGACTTCCTGCAAAGCATTTTATATATGTAATATACTGTAAGTAAATATTTGTGTAATGGAGAAATACTACTGTAAGTTTTGTACTGTACTGGCTGAAGGTCTGTTATAAATAAACACGAGTAATTTAACAGCTCTCTTTCTTCCTGGAGACTCCCTTCGCCTTGTTTTCCTTCTGGGACAGGCTTCATATGGCTATTTCTCTGTTCAAGGTACAGACAAATCTAAGATGGAGGGGGAGCCAGACAATACCACTTAAGTTGCTGGTCTAGCAAAGCAGAAGTTTATTTTTGAGACAGAGTCTATGTAGCCTGGCTGAGCTGGAACTCACTGAGATCTGCCTGCCTCTGCTTCCCAAATTAAAGGTGTGGGCCACAATGGGAGGCCTGGATTATTAATTTTTTGTGTGTGGTTTTTCGAAACAGGGTTTCTCTATAGCTTTAGAGCCTGTCCTGGAACTTGCTCTGTAGACCAGGCTGACCTTCAACTCACAGAGATCTGCCTGTCTCTGCCTCCCAAGTGCAGGAATTAAAGGCGTGCGCCACCACCACCCAGCAATTATTATTTTTTAAGATTATAATTTGATTACAACATTTCTCCTTCCCCTTTCTTTTTTTTTTAAATATTTATTTATTTATTATGTATACAATATTCAGTATGTGGATGCCTACAGTCAGGAAGAGGGCACCAGACCCCATTACAGATGGTTGTGAGCCACCATGTGGTTGCTGGGAACCGAACTCAGGACCTTTGGAAGAGCAGGCAATGCTCTTAACCTCTGAGCCATTCCTCCAGCTCCCCCCTTTCTTTTTTTTTAAGATGTTTTTATTAATAATGTATACAGTGTTCTACCTGCATGTATGCTTACAGGCCAGAAGAGGGTACCAGACCTCATTACAGATGTTTGTGAACTACCGTGTGGTTGCTGGGAATTGAACTCAGGACCTCTGTAAGAATAGTCAGTGCTCTTAACCTCTGAACCATCTCTCCAGCCCTCTCTTTTCTCTTTCTTTTCTCCAAATCCTCCCTGATTTCTTCCAAATTCAGAGTCTCCCTTTTTTTCTTATCATTTTCGTATGCACATATGTATTTCTGGATAATATATATGTATAGATACATATACATAGTCCTAGATATAGCCTGGTCAGTCTGTATAATGTTACACGTATGTATGGTTCAGGGCTGACCATTTGGCACTGGATAACCCATTGGTGTGCTCTTCCCTGGGGAGGACCACCTCTCTTGCTCCCAGTTTCTGATGTGGTTCATAGGCATCACAGCTTGTAAGGACTCTTAGTTGACTTCCTCCTTGAGAAGCATGCCTAGTGCCTTCTTGTCCCATGAGAGCTGGTCCTCAGGGAGGAGCTTTCAGGGCAGCTCCAGCACAGGGGTCTCTGGGCCCTTTCCGAAGTACATGCCGTCTTCAGCAATAATAAGGACTTACCCTCCAATGGGAATGAGCTGCATGTTTGGGAATGTTGAATGTCCAACAATTCAAAAGAGGGGTTCTCAGCCGGGCGGTGGTGGTGCACACTTTTAATCCCAGCTCTCAGGAGGCAGAGGCTGGTGGATCTATGTGAGTTCAAGGCAAGCCTGGTCTACAAGAGCTAGTTCCAGGACAGGCTCCAAAGCTAAAGAGAAACCCTGTCTTGGAAAAAAAAAAAAGAAAAAGAAAAAGAAAAACCATACACATGCAAAAGAGGGGTTCTCTTCTTGTCATTGTTTAGTATTGGGGTTTTTGCTAGGTGGTTTTCGAGGGAGCAGCATCTCTGATGAGAGACCCCATGTCCTGGCAAGGGTTCTGTTGCACCTTCCTGATCTCTGCACTTGCTCTAGGGTATGCGCTCACACCTGAGATTAGAGCTAGGAGCTTTCTACGTGGGTGAACTTTCAGGGTCTGTGATATCTCATTCAACAGGGCCTTTTCTAGTTTCATCCCTTTACCTGCAAAGTTCATGGTTTCCGTTTGTTTGCTTGCTTGCTTGCTTGTTTTTTTTTTTTTTTTTTTTTTTTTTTTTAACAACCGAATAGTATTCCATAGTGTATATGGACCACATTTTTGTTGTCCTCCTTTATAGGACATCTAGGATGTTTCCATTTTCTGGCTATTGTGACTAGAGCAGCAAGAAGCAAGGCTGAGCAAGCATCGTCAGAGTAGAATGTTGAGTCCTTTTGGTATACGCCAGGGAGTGGTAGCTGAGTCGTATGATTTCCATGGTGGCTGTACCAGTTTGCAGTCCCACCAACCATGAATGAGAGCTCCCCATCTCCTTAACATTTATTGTCCATTGGTCTTTGCTGTTCTGACTGGGGTAAGATAAAAATCTCACAAAAAAAAAAAAGAAAAAAAAAGAAAAAAGAAAAGCCGGGCGGTGGTGGTGCACGCCTTTAATCCCAGCACTTGGGAGGCAGAGGCAGGCAGATCACTGTGAGTTCGAGACCAGCCTGGTCTACAAGAGCTAGTTCCAGGACAGGCTCCAAAACCACAGAGAAACCCTGTCTTGAAAAACCAAAAAAAAAAAAAAAGATAAAAATCTCAAAGGTATTTTGATTTGTATTTCCCTGATTGCTAGGAATGATGAACTTTTTTGTTGTTTGTTTTGACTTTTGGGGTTTTTGGGTTTTTTGTTTTTCGAAGCAGGTTTTTCTATAGCTTTGGAGTCTGTCCTGGAACTAGCTCTTGTAG
>NW_026068165.1:824859-834720 GCF_014885135.2 Alexandromys fortis
AAAAAAAAAAAAAGAAAAGAAAAGCTGTCCTGCCTCTCAACCTACTCAGTGCTGAGATTAGAGGAATGAGTCACCACCCAGCACCATCAAGCTTTTTTTAAAAAAAAAAAAGAAAGAAAGAAAGAAAGAAATAGTCCCACCAACAAAACATTTGTCTCATTTGAAACTTTTATTTGGCTTGTTTGTTTTGTTTTTTCGAGACAGGGTCTCACTGTGTAGCTCTGACTAACCTGGAATTCTAATGTAGACCAGGCTGGCCTCGAACTCACAGAAATGTATTTGCTTCTCCCTCTCGAGTGTTGGGATTAAAGGCCTGTGCTACCATGTCCGGCTGAAGCTTTTATTTGGAAGGATGATTTTACAAAATGGTTTATTTCCTCACGGGTCTTCTATTTCTTATTTTTATGACTAGAACACACACTTAAAAGAAATGAAGTCATGGCGTCTTACGGTGGTGTAGCGCCGCCTTTAGTCTGTGTCCTCCCCAGAGCCTCTTCGACTCATACTACAACTCCCACAATGCATCTCTCTCGGCCTCTCGTAATAGGGAGTGTGCGTCCTGAGACCGAATTCTAGATATCTTCCGCTCTGGAGACAACGTGAACCGGATGTTATAGTGGTGGTGAGAATTACTTCCTGGTTCGTACATTTTTTATAATTTTTAGTCTTCCGCCAGTAGGTAAAATAGTCCCATTGGTACTTCGCTCCACAGGTAATTCGTACGGACTTATTTTAAACCTACGTTTTATTGGAAACGCTAAATAATTATGTAAAATTGAGTATAGCAGTTGCTAACATTAAGTAGAATTACACATCTCTAAATTTTTTTTTTCTCCCCGGCGCAAGCGTAGGAATCTCGTACTATATAAGAGTGGCCGGCGAGGCGCCGGATCCTCTTTCGGGACTTGGCTCCAAGATGGTGAGTGTCGCCGCGTGGAGAGAGCGCGAGCCTAAGCGATGAGTGGAAAGTAGGCTCTCGGGTGGCGGGGACTCGAGAGTCGGAGCCTTGGAGGAGGAAGGGGAGCGTGTGCTTCTGAGCCCGGGGTTAAGATGCCTGGGATTTGTGTGGCTCGCTTTGCCGGGGCTGCGGGCGGTGAATGGCCGGAAATTGCTGAAGCTGTTAGTCGCACCCCATTTTTAATAAGGTAATTTTTCATATTCAGACCAAAAAAAGGAGAAACAACGGTCGTGCCAAAAAGGGCCGCGGCCATGTGCAGCCAATTCGCTGCACTAACTGCGCCCGCTGTGTGCCCAAGGACAAGGCCATTAAGAAGTTCGTCATTCGGAACATCGTAGAGGCGGCTGCCGTCAGGGACATATCCGAAGCAAGTGTTTTCGACGGTGAGTGTATAGGGATGAGGAACGAACGCGGGCCCATTGCTACCTTTGGTTCATATTTAGTTTTGGGCAGAAGCTGTCTTTTATGGCATAGTAGGCTTAACGCTGAGGTTTGAATTTGGTGGTTTTTTTTTTTTTTGGGTGGATTGCATGCTAGGCAAACCCAGCCTGCATCCCCTCCCCCCCCCCCTTTTTTTTTTGATTTTCGAGACAGGGTTTCTCTGTAGCTTTTTGGTTCCTGTCCTGGAACTAGCTCTTGTAGACCAGGCTGGCCTCGAACTCACAGAGCTCCGCCTGCCTCTGCCTCCCGAGTCATCCCATCCCTTTGACTGCCAGTTTAGGAAAGGGCAATCTGTAAGAAACTGTAAGAGATGGACATTTGGTAGACATAGTTCATTCAACTACTTTTAATGAAACATGCTTAGACTGAGTTGTAAATAACGGCAGCGTGCAGGCAGTAAGTTCTGGAACTTAGAACATAAATCCCAGTTTATGCCTCCCTAGTGCTGGGTTTAAAAACATGGGCCACAACAGCTAACTGGGTTTCTTAAGAGAGATGAGCTGTTCTAACTTAACTGCTACCGTGTGGTCTGGCTTCAAGGAAAGTCCTTACCTTTTGAATGGCAACATTTCACCCAAAAGTTGGACTTTTAGCATATGTAAGCTTGGTTTCCGTGGTGGGCTTGCTTCGCAGGGGTTTTTTATTCAGGTTGAGACTGCTTGCTGTTGCCTTTTGTGCAGGTTTTGTGGGTGTGCCTAAGTGAGGGGGATAATGGGAAGTGGGCATATATCTGAACTGCTGCTCTGTTCTTCAGCCTATGTGCTCCCCAAACTCTATGTCAAGCTGCATTACTGTGTGAGCTGTGCCATTCATAGCAAGGTAGTGAGGAATCGATCCCGGGAAGCTCGGAAGGACCGAACGCCCCCACCGCGATTTAGACCTGCTGTAAGTCAATTTTGCTTGTTTTTCTTTGAGACGTGGGGTCTTGACCATAAAATTATCCACTTAATGTTTTAGCCTGGTATGACAGGTGTAACCTTCATTTAAAATGTTTGATTTTTTTCAAGAATGGGTAGGCTGATTGCAGTGGAATGGTGTGGTGTCTTGCCTGAACCATACTGCTCCATATGGTTTATGGCCCCAAACCATTGTTAGTGGTGGAGGTTCTGGGTGGGTTCTTTGGTTTTGTGATGTTAGAAGCCATATCTGGGTGGCCCTCAGCTTGTCACTGGTAAGTGCTCTGTCACTGAACTCCACGATTCATCATGAGTAGGTTTGGGGTTTTCTAGAGACCATGTCTCTTGGTAGTGGTGGGTGTTTTATTTTTTCGCCACAGTTTCACTGTGGCCTTAGGTGACCCAGGGTTTTTCTGTCACTGGGGTACTGGATTAAGTGGACTACTGCACCAATGTCAGATACTTAGTTTTAATTTACTTCATCTCTTTTTTTTTTTTTTTCAGGGTGCTGCACCACGACCTCCACCAAAGCCCATGTAAAGTGGCTTCATAAAGATAGAAGAAAACACCTTGGAAAAATAAAATGGAACTTAAACTTTATGTAGTATTTGAGTGTGTTTTTGCCAGGTGTGAATTGTGTGCTCTTCCTTTTTCTCTGTGCTTTTGGAGGCCGGAAGGCAGAACATACTGGTGTTTGGGCTCTGTACACCTTGTTTTTTGCAGGCTGGTCCACCTGTGAACTCCAGGGATCCTGTTTATGCTTAGTTCTCTAGCTGGTAAGATTAAAGGTGTATGTCAGCCACACCCAGCTAAGTGGCCAGTTAGGTTTTTCTGAAAGCTAAGCCAGTTGGTGCCTTGGGCTAAAAAGATTTGTGGATGTGTGACCCAGGGGATTCAGTCAACAGGAGTGACTATAGCTTGTAATGGTCATGGAGGTGATCCTGTTTGCAAAGGCTTTTATCAAAAACTAAAGCCAAAGCTTGATAGAAAATCCAAACCAAGAGGTTTTTCTGGGCTGAAGTTTGCCCCTGTTTATCGCTGTTCTCTTTATTTGTGGGTTTGAAGTAAGGTCTGGCCCAGGCTTTCTTGGTGTGTGCTGAAATTGGTTACAGGTGTGATCAATTGCCTCTCAAACTTGTACAATAGGTGGTGCACGCCTTTAATCCCAGTACTTGGGAGGCAGAGGCAGATGGATCTCCTTGAGTTTGAGGCCAACCTGGTCTACAAGAAATAGTTAAAACACGAAACTTGCTCGTGGGGGCTGGAGAAATGGTTCAGCGGTTGAGAGCACTGCCTGTTCTTCCAGAGCACCCACAAGGCAGCCCAAAACTGACTCCAGTTCTGGGAATGACACCTTCACACCAATGCAATGTTAAAAAAAAATTTTAAAAAAAGAAACTTGTTCTTCCTCACAAGAGACAGCTCTTAAGAGGACAGTTTGCAGGGGTTAGCTCTTTATAAAGAGTCTGGAATCCTCCGGTTTGTTTAGAAACAAGTACCTGCCAGGTGGTGGTGGCACACACCTTTAATGCTAGCAGTCCCAGAGGCCAAAGCCTGGTCTACGAGAGCTAGTTCTGGACAGGCTCCAAAACTAAAGAGAAAAAAAAAGCATCTATAATCCTCAGTCTGTCCCAATTAATTACTTAATTCAGTGCAAACAAGTTTGGTTATTTTCTGGTTAAAGATTTAGCATTAATGGGGCTGGGGAGGTGGCTCAGCAATTAAGAGCACTGACTGCTCTTCCAGAGGTCCTGAGTTCAATTCCCAGCAACCACATGGTGGCTCATAACCGTCTGTAATGAGATCTGGTGTCCTCTTCTGGCCTATAGGCAGGACACTGTATAAATAAATAAATCTTAAAAAAAAAGATTGGCCGGGCAGTGGTGGAGCACGCCTTTAATCCCAGCACTCGAGAGGCAGGCGGATCTCTGAGAGTTCAAGACCAGCCTGGTCTACAGAGCTAGTTCCAGGACAGGCTCCAAAGCCACAGAGAAACCCTGTCTCGAAAAAAAAAAAAAAAAAGATTTAACATTAAGAATTAATAGTGATTTACATAGATCTAATGTACATGGGAAGTAGAAAAACTTCTAGGACCTTAGGGGAGGGGCATAGTTAAAACAGACATAAACTTTAAAAATGTGGGAGACTATAGAGACTACGCTTTCAGAGGACCTGGTTTTGGTTCCTGGCACATTTACATACGTGGCAGCTCACAACTATAACTCTAGTTCAAAATAATTTAGTGCTTTTTTTCCCCCTTGATAATCTGAAATTGTCCTGGCTTGTGTGGGCATTTGGGAGTTCAAGGTCAGCTAGATTCTGACCAGCATCAGGCTCTGGAGTTAGCCTATCCCATTTTTCAGCCTATCAATTGCCATTTCTGGGAAAGTTACCTAGGATACAGGTACCCATCACCTACTTGAAAAGGGAAAGTCGCTGGGCTGGCCAGTGGTGACCTATACCTTTAATCCCAGCACTCAGGAGGCAGAGGCAAGCGGGTCTCTTGAGTTTGAGGCCAGCCTGGTGTACACGTGCTAGTTCAGGACATCCAGGGCTGTTACACAGAGAAATCCTTGTCTTGAGAAATCAAAAGAAAAAACAAAACAGGAAAGTCATGTACTATCAGAAGTGGCCCATGGTTGAGTTCTGAGGGTCTCCAGATGTGTAGATGGGTGTGGATGGGGTGACTGAGAGGCCTTTGATCTTAAGCAGACGGGTTTGTGATAACTTACAGAGGTGCTGGGAGTTGAACTAGGGTCCTTTGTAAGCAGTGTGCATTGAGTGATCTCCAGCCCCTCTTCAGATATTAGAGCCAGTAGCCCTCTGCTTAACCTGTTGAGAACTGACTTTCAGTTGATGATAACGAAGACACAAGAACATTAACCTTCCCCCTAGGTTTGGTTTGTAACTGGTGTAATGAACATTGTTAGAAGAGCTTGCTGCGACCTGAAAGCCTGGAATCGACCTAAAATCTTCTGAAGTGTTCATGCTCAAAAGTGGTCAAGGCAGATGTTGGTGTTCAGCTGTGTGGTGGACCTGTGGTGGCCATTTAATGGAAAATTGACTATTGGGGTCCTGAACTGTCTTTGCATGCACCCCCTAATGCTTGGATTTCCCCTTTTGCGTACCCCAGAACTGGTTAGTATGTATGAGGAAGATAGTCTCATCACCTATCACTGTGTATTTTTTTTCTTCAGTTTCTTTGTTTTTAATACTTAAACAAGTATTAAAATATTAGTCAGGCAGTGGTGGCTCACGCCTTTAATCCCAGCATTTAGGAGGCAGAGGCAGATCCCTGTGAGTTCAAGGCCAATCTGGTCTACAGAACTAGTTCCAGGACAACTTGGGTTGTTGCACAGAGAAATCTGTCTCAAAAAACAAACAAAAAAAGTTTATTTGTGCCGGGTGATGGTGGCGCACGCCTTTAATCCCAGCACTCGAGGGCAGAGGCAGGCGGATCTCTGTGAGTTCGAGACCAGCCTGGTCAATAGAGCTAGTTCCAGGACAGGCTCCAAAGCCACAGAGAAACCCTGTCTCAAAAAAAAAAAAAAAGTTTATTTGTTAATTTAATTATGTATACCATATCCTGTCAGCATGTGAGCCTGAAAGCCAGAAGAGGGCGCTAGATGATGAGCTATAAAGTGGTTGCTAGGCATTGAACTCAGGACTTCGGGAAGAGCTGCTGGTGTAGCCTGGCTGTCCTGGAACTCACTCTGTAGACCAGGATGACTTCAAACTCACAGAGATCCGCCTGTCTGCCTCTCAAGTGCTGGGATTAAAAGCCTGCACCACCACTGCCCAGCTAATATTCTTTCTCGTTTGTTTTGTTTTTTGAGACAATGTTTCTCTTGTGTAGCTTTGGAGCCTGTCCTGGAACTTGCTCTGTAAATTCCAGGCCTCCAACTCACAGAGATCCACCTGCCTCTGCCTCCTGGGTGCTGGGATTAAAGGCATACCTGCAAGTATTTTTGTGCACCACATGTGTGCCTAGCAACCTTAGAAGTCAGAAGAGAGAGTCAGATCTGAAACTGGAGTCATGGATAGTGGTGGGCCGCCACGTGGCCGTGTGGGTACTGGGAGCTGAACGCAGATCCTCTGCAAGGACAAGAAGTCTGAGTCATCTCTCTGCCCTCCCCTTTCAATTTTTCTATTATATTTATTGATTTATTGTGTGTGTATTTGTGGTCATCAGGCCTGTTAGCATGCACCCTTATCTTTTTTTTGTTTTGTTTTGTTTTGTTTTGTTTTTCGAGACAGGGTTTCTCTGTAGCTTTGGAGCCTGTCCTTGAACTAGCTCTTGTAGACCAGGCTGGCCTCGAACTCACAGAGAACTGCCTGCCTCTACCTCCCAAGTGGTGGGATTAAAGGCGTGCGCCACCACTGCCCTGCGCACCCTTATCTATTGAGTTTTCTTGCTGGTTCCCAAAGTCTATTCTTGCAGTTACCAAGAGGGATATGGATACATCCACTGTGACCACTGAGAAAAGACCGTAGACTCAATGAATTATACTTTAAAGATTTATTCATTAGCTGCTAGCAGAAAAATAGCCTTGAAGCCCAGTCTCAGGTTTCAAGGAGTATGGGAAAGGTTTTTTTTAATTTATTTATTAATTATGTATACAGTGTTCTGCCTGCATGTATGCCTGCAGGCCAGAAGAGGGCACCAGACCTCATTACAGATGGTTGTGAGTCACCTTGTGGGTGCTGGGAATTGAACTCAGGACCTCTGGAAGAAGTCATTGCTCTTAACCTCTGAGCCTCTCTCTCCAGTCCAGGAAAGAGCTTTTAAAAGGGGAAAACCACAAAAAGACCTTCAGTATCTAGGCAAGCAAGTAACAACTTGTCTCTTCTACCAAGTTAAGTGGTTAAAGCAACTTAAAACAATTTTGGGGGTTCTGCATAAGCAAGTTATAGAAACCAAAGTAAGCAATTAATCATAACAAGTTAGATAGTCACTGTTGTACATTTGGGGGAGTCACTGAATCAGGGTTACTGAGAGCTTGTCTTCCAGGGACTGGAGTCAGAGACAAACCGCTAATGGGTACCAAGATGGAGCCTGGCATAAAGTGGAATTTCTTTAGCCATCACAAATGAGTTAAGCTAATGAGTCTTATCAAATTAGACCATAGATGAAAAATATTGGCATTAGAATATAAATATATCTGTTCAATAATTTTTAAATTTTATTTTTTGTATATATGGGTATTTTGCCTGATCGTATGTCTGCATGGCAACATGCAGTGCCAATGAAAGCCAGAAGAGGGCACCAAATCCTCTGGAACTGGGTTTACTCCCGTTTTTTTGAGACTGGTTACTCAGGTGTGGTTACTAGACATGGAACCTGGGTCCTCCGGAAGAGCAGCCAGTGCTCTTAACTGCTGAGCTAGCCCTCCAGCCTTGTTCAGTAAATATTCATTTCCTATGTTCTTGGGAACTTCCTTCAGAGTCCAAGTCCTAAGTTAAACAAAACCAACGGATTAAGACTCTAAAAAAACCACATGCCTTTAATTCCCGTATTTAGGAGGACGGATCTCTAATTCAAGGCCAGCCTGATATAAAGTTCCCAGATATCCAGGGCTACACAGAGAAATCCTGTCTAGAAAAAACAAAATAACAACAAGAAAGGTTTTTATTTTTATTCGTGTTCATGAATAAGTGTGTGTATGCCACGTGTGTGGAGGTCCCCGAAGAGTCCAGAAGTGGGTGTTAGGTGCCCTGGAATTGTGCTGGAAACCAAACTCACGTCCTCTAGAGAGTAGTGCCGGTTCGTATCAGATGAGCCATCTCTCCCGCCAGTTTGTTTCTGAGGCATGGTCTCTCGTGGCCTAGACTGGCCTCAGACTCACTGGGGGACCTTGAATTCCCTGCGGCCCTGCTGTCTCCTTTAACGCTGGGATTGCAGGCACAATTACCATGCCTGAGTATGTGGTGCTGGGGACGGAAGCCAGGGCTCACGCTTGTCCATCGTGCACTCCACAGCTGAACCACATCTACAGCTCACTCGAGTAGCATCCCCTGCCCCTCTCAGACTTGTTCACTGGCCTGCATTTCAGAGATCCTTCTCCCCCTTCAGTCTCCCCAGTGCTGGGATCAAAGGTATGTGCCCCATACCCATTCCCAGGGTAGCCATTGCTTCTAAAAATTGTTACTTATTTTTATGTGTATGAGTGTTTTGCTTGCATGTATGTATGTGTACCCCATGGTGATTGTGGAGGTCAGAAGAGGGCCTCGAATCTCCTGGAACTGGAGTTACCTGTGGTTGTTGGCCACCGTGTAGGTAAATGGAAATTAAACCCATGCCTACAGAAGAGCAGTCAGTGCTCGTAACCAGTGAGTCATCTCTACTTCTTGATAGACTTAACTACTGATGCTGTTTAACAATGAACCTAAAAAATAGGAAGGAAAGTTAGGGATAGTGGTGCATACCTGTAATCCCAGAATCTAGGAAGGGGAAACATAGGATCCGAGAACTCACGATCATCCTTAGGTATGCAGGGAGTTCGAGGCTCTATGAGACCACCACTCCCCCCAAATAGAGAAGGGGGATTGTAAAGGCAAAGAAGCCAATTGGGTACATGAGAAAAGACCTTTCCAGCGTTGGAAGTGACAAGACAAAGTGTCTGAGGCAGGAGCATGCCTACCGCACTGGTATGTTACAGAGAGCGAGGCAGGCAGTGTCTGGTGGAATAGTTCAGGTTTATGAGCCTTTATCTTTGGGCCCTTATTTGTTTTGCCATGAGTTTCAAGCTTATAGTAGTAACATAGGGCACATCTGCTTCACGTATAATAACATCCTAAAAGGGATTTAGAACAGCAACGAGGATCAAGCTTACTATTTCTGCAGCAAAATATAAGAAAATAGGTAGAAATAAAGTATATAAACCAGATGTGGGGGTGCCCTTCTGTGATCCGGGCACCAAGAGATGAGGTGTTTGCTACAAGGCAGAAACTGGCCTGGTTTATATTGTGAGTTTCAGGCTAAGAGCTTCACAGGGAGCCCTGTTCATCCCAGGTCAGCTGCTTGGAGAAGCCAAGGTCAGCAAGGGCTGCCTAGTGAGTCACTGAGGTCCAGGAGCCTAGGCTACAGAGTAAGATAAAAAACTGAAAAAGAAAGGAGAAAGTGAGTGTGCGAAGGGAAGAAGGATGGATCGGGCTTTTCTTGTTTTTTGGGGGGGTGGGGAGGGGAATAGGGTTTCTCTGTGTAGCCCTGGCTGTCTAGGAACTCTCTCTATAGACCAGGCTGGCCTTGAACTCACAGAGATCCACCTGCTTCTCTCACTTTCTCCCAAGAGCTGGGATTAAATGTGTGCCACCACACCTAAAGCTTTTTTTTTTTTTTTTTGAGTTAGCATCACCTGTAGCCCAGGCTGGCCCAAACTTTCCTTGTAGCTGAGAATGATGTTAAACTCCTGACCCTCAGCCAGGCAATGGTGGCGCATGCCTTTAATCCTAGCACTCGGGAGGCAGAGGCAGGCGGATCTCTGTGAGTTCGAGACCAGCCTGGTCTACAGAGCTAGTTCCAGGACAGGCTCCAAAGCCACAGAGAAACCCTGTCTCGGGAAAAAA
>NW_026068165.1:837020-855755 GCF_014885135.2 Alexandromys fortis
TGGGGAAAAGACAGAAATCTTTAATAAATTAAAAAAAAATAAATAAAAATTTGAAGGACACAAAAATATTAGTAGAATAACTATAAAAAGAAATAAAAGAAATGTGCAGCCCAGTTTGCTAGCGCTAGCCCTCAGGGTGGAGGGCGCGGAGGAGGAAATAGCTTCAGGAGGCCAGTCATTCTCCATCTTTAGGTACACAGTAAGTTCAAAACCAGCTTGTGGGGCTGGAGAGATGGCTCAGAGGTTAAGAGCATTGCCTGCTCTTCCAAAGGTCCTGAGTTCAATTCCCAGCAACCATATGGTGGCTCACAACCATCTGTAATGGGGTCTGGTGCCCTCTTCTGGCCTACAGGCATACACACAGACAGACTATTGTACACATAATAAATATTTAAAAAAAAAAAAAAAAAGCTTGTGCTGCATGAGACCCTGTCTACAATTGCATGCTTATTGTGCAGGAGGCCCTGGGTTTGCTCTCCAGCACCCTTCCAGAGGAAAACAAACCCCAACCATTCAGTGCACTGAGGCTACCTCAGTGGCAAAGCCCAATCTAGCCCTTCGCTTTCTACTACCCCCAGATTAACATTTTTTTGTTTTGTTTTTAAAGATTTATTTATTATGTATACAACTTTCTGCCTCATACCCACACGCCAGAGGAGGGTGCCAGATCTCTTTTCAGGTGGTTTGGAGCCACCACGTGGTTGCTGGGAATTGAACTCAGGACCTCTGGAAGAGCAGACAGTGCTGTTAACCTCTGAGCCATCTCTCCAGCCCCCAGATTAATGTTTTAACAGCTTTACTGAGGATTGTCTGTCGTGTAGGGGTTGGTGTTGCACACCTGTAATCCCAAAATGAGAGAGAAATAGAGTGACCAGGGGAGTGGGGATCCTGAGGTGACTCTCATGTCCCTCAGCAGACGAACCCCAAACAATACAATAGGATCTACTGACCAATTAAAGGAGCCAGCGGTTACAATATGCAGCATGCACCCAGAGATGCTGGGTAAAAGAATCTAAGATAAAAAAATTCATACCCTGAGGAATTCCATTTACCCTAGAAAATGCAAAGTGTTCTACAACAACAGAAGCTGTGGTCTAGGAAAGGGTAGGAGAGACAGCATGAGGATATTATAAGAGCCAGTTTTTGTGGTGGTTTCATGGGTATATGCATCAATTATTTTTGCTGAGTACCTATAATCCCAATACGTTTAATGCTGAGACAAGAGGATTTGAGAGGTCAGTCTGAGCTACATAAGGAGTCCAGGCCAACTCCGGTTACAAAATATAAACCCTGAGCTGGGCAACGGTGGCGCACGCCTTTAATCCCAGCACTCGGGAGGCAGAGGCAGGCGGATCTCTGTGAGTACGAGACCAGCCTGGTCTACAGAGCTAGTGCCAGGCTCCAAAGCCACAGAGAAACCCTGTCTCGAAAAACCAAACAAAATTTAAAAAAAATATAAACCCTGTCTAAAAACACAACAAAAGAAAACCAAACAGGGCTGTCTAAATGTAAAGGGTAAAGGTACCTGTCCCCTAGGATTGCCTGGGTACTGGGTACGACCCCGGGACTCCAGCCATCATGGCGCATGCAGGGAAGTCATGTGACAGCTCGCAGGATTTACTTCTCTCCTTCCACCCTATGGGTTCCTGAACTCAGGTTGCCAGGCTTTGTGGCCAGCACCTTACCCACTGGGTCATCTTGCTGACCCTATGTTTACTTTTGAAGCAGTGTCTGGTGTAGCCTAGGCTGGCTTTGAACTCAAGACCTTGCTCAGGGTGGCCTTGAACTCCTGATCTCCCTGCCTTCACTTCCGTGTTTGAAGTTTTTCCTTAATAAGCCTCCCATTTGGAACTAGGGCAGAGCTCCATTGGCAGAATGCTTGCCTAGCATGCACAGAGTCCTGGGTTCGATCCCACTGGGTAAAACCAGACACATGGCTGTGCACTTCTGTAATCTTGGCTCTCAGAAGGTGGAGGCAGGAGGGTCTGAAATTCAGGGACATCTCTCCCTACTTGCAAATTCAAAGCCAGCCTTGGCTGCTCTAGGCCTTCTTTAAAACAACAAAACAAGCCAGGCGGTGGTGGTGCATGCCTTTAATCTCAGCACGTGGGAGGCAAAGGCAGGCAGATTGTGTGAGTTCCAGGACAGCCTGGTCTACAGAAGGACTTCCAGGACTGCCAGGGCTACACAGAGAAACCCTGTCTCAAAAAAACAACATAATAACATACACACAAAGCCCCTGTCACAAAACCCTGTAACAGTGCTTCATACAGAAAAACAAGACAAAATGAAACAATAATGACAAACACCCTATTATTCCTCCATTGAAATGTCTTTACGTCTTTGTAGAAAGTAATACGGTGACCCTGCAACTGACAAAGGTCTGATCTCCAAAATATATAAAGAACTCAAGAAACTAGACCGTAAAAGGCCAATCAACCCAATTATAAAATGGGGCACTGAGCTGAACAGAGAATTCTCAACAGAAGAAGTTCAAATGGCCAAAAGACACTTAAGGTCATGCTCAACTCCTTAGCGATCAGGGAAATGCAAATCAAGACAACTTTAAGATACCATCTTACACCTGTCAGAATGGCTAAAATCAAAAACACCAGTGATAGCCTTTGCTGGAGAGGCTGTGGAGTAAGGGGAACACTCATCCATTGCTGGTGGGAATGCAAACTTGTGCAACCACTCTGGAAAGCAGTGTGGAGGTTTCTCAGGAAATTTGGGATCAACCTACCCATGGACCCAGCAATACCACTCTTGGGAATATACCCAAGAGAGGCCTTATCATACAACAAAAGTATATGCTCTACTATGTTCATAGCAGCATTGTTTGTAATAGCCAGAACCTGGAAACAAGCTAGATGCCCTTCAATGGAAGAATGGATGAAGAAAGTATGGAATATATACATATTAGAGTACTACTCAGCAGTAAAAAACAAGGACTTCTTGAATTTTGCATGCAAATGGATGGAAATAGAAAACACTATCCTGAGTGAGGTAAGCCAGACCCAAAAAGAGGGGCATGGGATGTACTCACTCATATTTGGTTTCTAGCCATAAATAAAGGACATTGAGCCTATAATTCGGGTTCTTAGAGAACCTAAATAAGAAGGTGAACCCAAAGAAAAACATATAGGCATCCTCCTGAATATTAACCTTCATCAGGCGATGAAAGGAGACAGAGACAGAGACCCACATTGGAGAGCCGGACAGAAATCTCAAGGTCCAAATCAGGAGCAGAAGGAGAGAGAGCAGGACCAAGGAACTCAGGACCGCGAGGGGTGCACCAGCACACTGAGACAATGGGGATGTTCTATTGGGAACTCACCAAGGCCAGCTGGCCTGGGTCTGAAAAAGCATGGGATAAAACCGGACTTGCTGAACATAGCGGACAATGAGGACTACTGAGACCCCAAGAACAATGGCAATGGGTTTTTGATCCTACTGCAAATAATGGCTTAGTGGAAGCCTAGGCAGTTTGAATGCTCACCTTAATAGACCTGGATGGAGGTGGGTGGTCCTTGGACTTCCCACAGGGCAGGGAACCCTGATTGCTCTTTGGGCTGACGAGGGAGGGGGACTCGATTGGGGGACGGGGAGGGAAATGGGAGGCGGTAGCAGGGAAGAGACAGAAATCTTTAATAAATAAATTTTTAAAAAAAGAAAGAAAAAAGTAATACGGTGGCTAGGGTGATGGTTCAATTGGCAAAGGGCTTGCCTTACAACATGAGGACCTGCATTCAAGCCCCAGAATCCTTGTAAAAATGCCAGGCACAGTGACGCAAACCTGTAGTCCTAGCAATGGGAGGGTGGCCCCACAGTTAAATGCACCAGCATCTGTAACCACAGTTCTGGAATTCCACAACCTCTTCCGGCCTCCTGAACTCCTACACAAGTGGCACACGTTAATTCATGCACACACACACACTCAAATAATAAGGTAGATAAATACATCTCAGAGGTTTAATTATTTAAATTTAGTTCTTATTGTGTGTGCCTGCATGTTGTGTTGGGACAGTGAGGCAGACTGTGAGGGATCAGAGAACAATTCTGGGGAGTCTGTTCTCTCCTTTCATCTTCGTGTGGCTTTGTTTTGGTTTTTTTTTTTTTTTTTTGAAATAGTTTCTCTGTGTATCCCTGGCTGTCCTAGAACTCACCCTGTAGATCAGACTGGCCTCTAATTCAGAGATCCTCCTGCCTCTGCCTCCTGAGTGCTAAGATTAAAGGCGTGCGCCACCACCAACGGGCTCTGTCTTTGCATAGATTCCAACCCTCGAATTCAGGTAGTGAGAATTAGAAGACAGGACGGAGGTTTAATATTTAACTGATTAAATTTTGCTTTTGTTGAAGCAAGGTGTGCACTTGTGGGTAGGATGTAAGAAATAAGTATTCTGTTTTTTCCCACTGTTTATAACTTACCTTTAACAAAAGTTCATGACTCTCCCTGACCTCTTCCTATGCATGTCTTCAACTGCCTGCATCCTTTAAAAGTAGTAGTAGCTGCAACAGTGTGTGTCTGTGTGTGTGTGTTCGCCATGCGTGCGCACGGCACAAACGTGCATCACGTGTGGAGATTAGGGAACAATTTTCTTTCTTTCTTTCTTTCTTTCTTTCTTTCTTTCTTTCTTTTTTTTTGCTTTTCTTGGGTTTTTCTTAAGACAGGGTGTGTGTGTGTGTGTAGCTCTGGCTGTCCTGCTGGAACTCACTCTGTAGATTACCTTGGCTTCAAATTTTAGAGATCCACCTGCCTCTGCTGGCCCGAGTGCTGGGTGTTAGGAAGAAGTCCTAAAAAGGGAGGCTCAGTCAGTGCAAAGAAATCCAATTAGGTCAGACTAAACCAAATTAAAAAGCTGGGCCGTGGTGGCGCACACCTTTAATCCCAGCACTCGGGAGGCAGAGACAGGCGGGTCTCTGTGAGTTCGAGGTCAGCCTGGTCTACAAGAGCTAGTTCCAGAACAGGCTCCAAAGCTACAGAGAAACCCTGTCTCGAAAAAACAAACAAGAAAAAAAAAAAAAACAAATTAAAATGCCCATTGTTTTATTCGGGTGGCCAAGCACACGGTGAGGAAACAGGAAAGCAGGGAGCACATGCAAACCAGGAACCACGTGTTTCATCTCTGGGAGCCCATTTAAATACTCTGTGGAAGTGGGCGCTCAGGACCTGGCATGCTGGGATTTGGAGTCCAGACCAATGCAACTCCCAAGCCAGGAGGCTGGGAAGGATGGGGGGTGCAGGCTGGGGTTATGCTCTCGCTTTAACACTGGGGTTAAAGGTTTGAGAGCCACCACAACCAGCTAGAAAGGTAATTTTTTTGTTTTTCTTCTTCTTCTTCCTTCCTTCCTTTCTTCCTTCCTTCCTTCCTTCCTTCCTTCCTTCCTTCCTTCCTTCCTTCCTTCCTTCCTTCCTTTCTTTCTTTCTTTCTGAGACAGGGTTTCTTTGTGGCTTTTGGAGCCTGTCCTGGCACTAGCTCTGTAGACCAGGCTGGTCTCGAACTCACAGAGATCTGCCTGCCTCTGCCTCCCGAGTGCTGGGATTAAAGGAGTGCGCCACCATCGCCGGGCCTGTTTTTGTTTTTCAAGACAGAGTTTCTTTGTGTAATAGCCCTGGCTATTCTGGAACTCGCTCTGTAGACCAAACTGGTCTCAGACACACGGACATTTGCTTGTCTCTGCCTGCCTAGTGCTGGGATTAAATGTTTAGAAAGGTAATTTAGAAAAAAAAAAAAAAGAGAAGCCGGGTGGTGGTGGCACTTGCCTTTAATCCCAGCACTCGGGAGGCAGAGGCAGGCGGATCTCTGTGAGTTCAAGACCAGCCTGGTCTACAGAGCAAGTTCCAGGACAGGCTCCAAAAAAGCCACAGAGAAAACCTGTCTCGAAAAAAAAAAAAAAAGAAAAAGAAAAAAGAGAGACTAAAACAAAGTCTTTGTGATTTCAAGGCCACTCTGGGTTACAGCTGGATCAAGGTAACAACAACAACAAAACCACAGTTACCTGACTTCTCCCTTATAGCTCACAGCTACGCTTTGATGACAGTTACTAAAGTCCAGTGTTTTCAGGTATCTGTGTTGGGAAATCCACGGTAAAATAATCCACAGGCAGGTGTTGAGAGAAGACAGACGGATTCAGGATGCCAGAGTACAATTACTGAGGACTCACGGACACTGACAGAATCGTGACTCAGGGTAGCAGCTGGGACTTGGAGCCCAAGCCCTGGGTAAGCGGGAAGAGGCTCACAGGAGAAAGATGGCTTTTGTCCAGCCTGCTTTATCTCAACCTAACACGCACCGCATGCAAAGGCGTCATCAGGCAAGGTCGGTGCCTATGCTAACTCACGCTGCAGTCTCAGCCGCCCAGAGAACAGGATGGCTTGAGCCTAGGGGTGCGCGACAGCGGTGGCTGCCTCTGAAAAGAAAAGCAGGTACTTTCCTACCACGGATTGCTTTAATGGTTTTGTTTCCCTGTAGCAATGCTAGAGAAGTAGGAGGATGGGGAGAAAACAGGGCTACAGACTCAAGCTGGGTCCTTACCAGAACCTTTCATTCTTTCTGTGTTACAGACTCAAGCTGGGTCCTTACCAGAACCTTTCATTCTTTCTGTGTGTATGTGTATGTGCATGTGTGTGGTGTGTGTGTATGATGTGTGCATGTGTGTGGTGTGTGTGTATGATGTGTGCTTGTGTGTGGTGTGTGTATGATGTGTGCATGTGTGTGGTGTGTGTGTATGATGTGTGCATTGTGTGGTGTGTATGTGTGCCTTGTGGTGTGTGTGTGCATGCGTGTACATGTGTGTGGTATGTATGCATGTGTAAGGGTGTCAGACCAGTGTGTGAGGAAGTCTTCAGTCACTGTTATGTGCACGAGTGTTTGCCTGTGTGTATGCCTGTCTGTGTATCACTGGCATGCTTGGTGTTCGAGGAGGTCAGATGAGTGGTGTGTGTGTGTGTGTGCAGATCAGAGTTGGTTCTTCTCCCCACATGGCTCCCTGTGCTCTGAGAATCAAACTCAGGTCCTGAGCAGCAAACACTCTCACCAGCTGCGACATTTCAACAGCCCCTCCCTTCTTTTATAGTCGGACAGTTGCCACTCCTTCAATACGCTACATTTTATAAAGTCGTTCTTTCACTGATGGGCATTGGCTGCTTCCATCTCGTGGCTATTATGAACAATTCATGCTGAGGGTGGAGCTTGGTGGGTCAGTGCTCGCCTGGCATACACAAAGCCCACATTACATCTTCCGTGCTACCAAAAGAGGACAGAGCTTTGATGAGGATTTGTTTCTCTTGTCTATGTACTCAGGACTTGACTGGACGGGCCATTTTCTCTTTTGCTCCATTAATAAGATATAGCGTTCAGGTGGAGCTAAATGATACCCCCACCAGATTAACAGTAATCTGTTACTCTCTCTAGACCACACACAGTGACACGCTGGAGCAGGGACAGCTGAAAGAGGCTGAGGGGACAGTAGGGATTGTCAGCTAAGCCGCTTGAAGAATGATGAGAAGATCTACAAACATTTAGCTGGAGGTAAGAGAACCAATGAGAAACAAGAGATACCTTCAAGAATCTAAAGGGTCGGGCTGGAGAGATAGCTCAGAGGTTAAGAGCATTGCTTGCTCTTCCAAAGGTCCTGAGTTCAATTCCCAGCAACCACATGGTGGCTCACAACCATCTGTAATGGGGTCTGGTGCCCTCTTCTGGCCTGCAGGCATCCAGACAGACAGAATATTGTATACATAATAAATAAATAAAAATTAAAAAAAAAAAAGAATCTAAAGGGTCCTTACACAGAAAGGAGACAAGGAAGCCTTGCATGGTAGCTCAGACCTATGGTCCCAGCACTGAGGACGGTGAGGTGGGAGGAGCCAGCAGCACTGAGAGGCAAGGCCAGTCTTGGCTACCAGGTGAGCCCTATCTCCAAAATAAATAAGTAACTGTTGGGGGCTGTGGACCCAGACCTTGAATTTCTTGTAAACAACTGGTTCTGCTTGCAGCTGAGCAAAACAACCTGTTTTCCTATTTGCAGCTACTCTGAGCACCAGACCCTCAGGAGTTCCTGATGGCAGGGGAGTGGTTTCTGGCGGGTTTGGTTGGGGCATGGTCCGTATATAAGCAGCTCTGGTCTACAATAAAGTTGACATTCTTGTTTCAAGGATGACCCTTTTCTCTGTCTGTGTGTCTTGGGGTGTTTAAATCTCCAGGCCCTTGCGGGGGTCACAAATGGTCCTGTAGTGCAGGAACGCAGTAACGTAGTACACGTAGTAGTACGGACGGTACAAATAACCACAGACTGTATTTTAGCTTAGGACTAGGACAGAATTTCTAACAATGCCTGAAATGGTCCTTAGTGTACTTTGGCCATTTTGTACTATGCATTACACAAAGTGTCGTTCTCGGCATTGGCAATTACAAAATCAAAATATCAATCGGCTGTGGGAAACAAGAAGAGACTCTAGGCCCTGAAGTATGAAACATTCAGCCGAGGGAATGTGGCTTAGTTGGTAGAGCATTTGCCTAGCATGTAGGAAGCCCTACCGTTCTGCTTCCATTAACATGAAAACTGTGTGTAGCAAAACATGCCAGTAATCCCAGAAGCAGGGATGCAGAGACAAGATCTAAGTTCATGGCCACTCTCAGTTGCCTAACTAGTTCAAGGCCGGCCAGACTGAGCTACTCGACCCTGTCTCAAGAAAAATAAACAGGGGCTAGAGGGATGGCTCAGAGGTTAAGAGCACTGGCTGTTCTTCCAGAGGACCTGTTCAGTAGTTCCCAGTGACCACATGGTGACTCACAGCCATTTACAGAGGGATCTGACGCCCCAAAGTTATACGTTCAGAAAGAACACGCTATATGTATAGAATACATAAATAAACCTTTAAAAAAAGAAAAATAGGAGATGGTCAAATATTCCCTTCACAAATGTCCTTTTGTTTGTTTATTTTGAGACAGGATCTTTCTGTGTTGTCCTGACTTGTCCTGGAACTTGCCATATAAACTGGGTTGGCCTCAAAATAACAGAGATCCTCCTGTCTCTGCCTCGGGAGTGCTGTGGTTAAAGGCCTGTGTAAATGGGCGTTTCCTGTTCCAGCTGCCTGGTTCCAAATCACCAACACAGAGGGTTAATATTGCTTATAAACACTCGGCTGATAGCTCAGGTTTATTACTAGTTAACTCTTACACTTAAATAAACCTATATTTTGGGGCTGGAGAGATGGGTCAGAGGTTAAGAGCACTGACTGTTCTTCCAGAGTCCAATTCCCAGCATCCACATGGTGTCTCACAACCATCTGTAATGAGACCTGGTGCCCTCTTCTCGTGTGCAGGTACACATGCAGACAGAATAGTGCATACATAATAAATAAATACATCTTTTAAAAATTTAACCCATATTTCTTATTTATGCCTTGACATGTAGCTCATGGCCTGTCACCCCATTTTCTCTATGTCCTGCTTCCTCAGTGGCTGACTGGTGTCTCCTCTGACTCTCCTGACTCTGCCCTTCTTTCTCCCAGCATTCTCCTGGTCTGGCTCTCCTGCCTAACCTTATTCTGTTCAGTTATTGGCCCGCCAGCTTCATTATTTTTTTAATTATTTATTTAACTTTATTTTATGTGCATTGGTGTGAAGGTATCAGATCCCCTGGAACTGGAGTTACAGATAGTTGTGAGCTGCCATGTGGGTGCTGGGATTTGAACCTGGGTCTTCTGGAAGAACAGCCAGTGCTCTTAACTGCTCCAGTCCCCAGTTTCATTATTAAACATATAATGAAGCATTACAGAAACATATACTCATGTAGTGTGAGGGAATATTCCACAGCAGGTGTGTGCCACAATGCCCTCATCTTTTGTTTATTTGGGGGAAACTGTCTTGGTCACTTTTCTATTGCTGTGATAAAACACCATGCCCAAGGCAACTTGTAAAAGAAAGTGTCTAATTTCAGTTACACTTTCAGAGGGCCAGAGTCCATGATGGAGGATAGAAGAGAGACAAAAGCTCACGTCTTGAACAAGAAGGCAGAGAGAGCACACTGGGAATGGTGGAGGCTCTTGAAGCCCAAAGACCAACCCCCCAGTGACACACCTCCTCCAATAAGGCCACGCCTTTTAATCCTTCCCAAACAGTTTCGCCAGCTGGGGACCAAGTGTTGAAATATAGGAGCCAGTGGGGGTTGCTCTCATTCAGACCATACAAAAATGCCATGACTGGGATCTGAAATGTCACCTGAAGGGCCCTGTGTCACAGCTTGGCTGCTGATGGGGTTTAGATTGGATCATAAGAGCTCTGACTTCATCAATAGGTTAATCCATTGATTAATCTAATTAAGGCCATTTCAAATTAACGGCATTGGCATTCTTGGGACATGGAAGAAAGTAGGATGTGTACACCCCATCTGAGAGAGTAGCTCTTTTCAGGAGAGTGCCTGGACCGTATATCTTCTGCTGAGCTGTGCCTTCCTTCCAGCATGAAGGGATCCATGCTTTGCTCTGCCGCACGGTCCCCATCGTGATGTTCTGCCTCGGGATGAGTGGGCACAGCAACAACAGAGCCAAGTGACCATGGACCAACACCTCTGCAGCCCTCCCCACAGTCTGTGCTCGCGGGAACTTTGTCAGGGTGTGGGAACGACTGTGACTTAAGGAAAGATCTTAGCTAGCTTGCTTCCTGGAGCTGCACTCAGGCCTGGACTTAGTTTCTAGGGTGGTGAAGAAGAAAGACAATGGGAAGGACAGGAGTTTTTCTTTTTCTTTCTTTCTTTTTTTTCTTTTCTTTTTTTTTTTTCCAGGCAGGATTTATCTATGTAGTCCTGGCTGTCTTAAAACCAGGCTGGCTTTGACGTCAGAGATCAGCCTGGTTCTGCCTCCCAAGTGCTGGGATTAAAGGCGTGCACCACATGCTAGGACAGGAGTTTTTTTGTCTTCATGTATAGAAGAGAATTTTATTTTATTTTATTTTTATTGGTTTTTCAAGACAGGGTTTCTCTGTGACTTTGGAGCTTGTCCTGGAACTAGCTCTTGTAGACCAGGCTGGTCTCGAACTCACAGAGATCCGCCTGCCTCTGCCTCCCGAGTGCTGGGATTAAAGGTGTGCGCCACCATCGTCCACTGAGAATTTTAGATTCTAGCCACTTGGGAGGCAGAGACCTGCGGATCTCTGTGAATTCAAGGCCAGCCTGGTCTACAGAGCAAGTTCCAGGACAGCCAAGACTACTATAGAGAAGCCCTGTCTCAAAAAAACAAACAAACAAAAAAAAGAGATTTCAGCCATGGTTCTACACATTCTTTTCTTGTAAAGTACCTGTGTTGTGCACAAAATTCATTCTTTGTTTGGCATTATCTGAGCTTTAAGATTTCTCGAAGTGTAGTTCCAGGACAGGCTCAAAGCTACAGAGAAACCCTGTCCCCTGTCTCAAAAACAAACAAACAAAAAAGATTTCTCGAGGTGATTATGTGTGATAAAAAGTAGAGATAGAAGGTTGGAATGCAGTTCAAGTGGAAAAGTAATTACTTGGTTAGCACGCACAGAGCCCTAGGCTAGATCCTGGCAGGGAATAAAACCAGACGTGGTGACCCATTGCTTGTAAACCTAGCACTCATGTGCTGGAGTCAGCAAGACCAGAAGTTCAAAATCAAAACTCAAAGTATGAAGTGTGCATGTGAGTGTAAGCATGTGTGTGCTACAGCGCATCAGGTGCATGGAGGTCAGAGGGCAACTTTTGGGAGTATGTTCTCTCCTTCTGTAGGGGGTTTGGGCATTTGAACTCAGATCGTCAGGCTACATGGAAAGCACCTTCACTTGCTGAGCCATCTCTCTGGCCCTGGATGTGTGTTATAAGTCCTCTTCCTCCACAAAGTATCACTCATATATTAGTATATTATATCTCTTTTTTTCGTTCGTTCTTTCTTTCTTTCTTGTTTTTTTTTTTGTTTGTTTGTTTGTTTGTTTTGTTTTTCGAGACTGGGTTTCTCTGTGGCTTTGGAGCCTGTCCTGGAACTAGCTCTGTAGACCAGGCTGATCTCGAACTCACAGAGATCCGCCTGCTTCTGCCTCCCAAGTGCTGGTATTAAAGGCGTGTGCCACCATCGCCCGGCTAATATATTATATCTCAATAAAAAAGAGTTTGGTTGCCTGGCATTGTGCATGGCTGTAGATCCCGCAGGTGGGAAGTAGAAGCAGGATAATCAAGCATTCAAGGCTAGCCTCTGCTACAGTAGAGGGTTCCAAGCTTGCCTGGGCTACACGAGACCCTGCAAACAAACAAACAAATACAAAACAATAAAAGCTTTTTGTTTTTTTTTATCATTTATTTTATTTTATTTATTTATTATGTATACAATATTCTGTCTGTGTGTATGCCTGCAGGCCGGAAGAGGGCACCAGACCTCTTTACAGATGTTTGTGAGCAACCATGTGGTTGCCGGGAATCGAACTCAGAACCTTTGGAAGAGCAGGCAATGCTCTCAACCACCGAGCCATCTCTCCAGCCCCGTTTTGTTTTGTTTTAAGATAGACTTTCTCTGCGTAGTCCTTGTTGTCCTGGAACTTGTTCTGTAGACCAGGCTGGCTTTGAACTCACAGCGATTCACCTGCCTCTGCTTTCTGAGTGCTAGGATTAAAGGTATGAGCCACCACCACTCAGCATGAAAGGTTTTTATTGATATAATTTTGTATAAAAACATGTACACATATAATATTTACCCTTTTATATCTTTTTTTTTTTTTTTTTTTTTTTGGAGACAGGGTTTCTCTGTGGCTTTGGAGCCTGTCCTGGAACTAGCTCTATAGACCAGGCTGGTCTCGAACTCACAGAGATCCACCTGCCTCTGCCTCCCGAGTGCTGGGATTAAAGGCGTGCGCCACCATCGCCCGGCCCTTTTATATCTTTTAATATAAGACTACATTATTTTCTGGATTGGCTTTTTGTTTTGTTTTGGTTTTTCGAGACAGGGTTTCTCTGTAGCTTTGGAGCCTGTTCTGGAACTAGCTCTTGTAGACCAGGCTGTCCTTGAATTTACAGAGATCCACCTGCCTCTGCCTCCCAAGTGCTGAAATTAAAGGCCACTACCTGGTTTAATCTTTGTTTTCTGGTTTGGGTTTTTATCATTATTGTTCAGACAGAAGACAGCTATGCCTATCCCTATGCCAGCAACACAGTACTTAGTCTACACAACATTGAGCAAAACAACCCGAACATAAACTGGGCCTGATAGCATAGACCTATAATCCAATCCCAGCACTATAGGAATCGAGGCAAGAGAATCAAGGTCATTATTGGTTACATAGCCAGTTTGAAGCCAACCTGAGTTATAAGACCTGCTGTCTCAAAATTAACTAACTAACTAACTAACTAACTAACTAACTAACTAAGTTTTAAAAATAAACAAGCAGCCGGGCGGTGGTGGCGCACGCCTTTAATCCCAGCACTTGGGAGGCAGAGGCAGGTGGATCTCTGTGAGTTCAAGACCAGCCTGGTCTACAAGAGCTAGTTCCAGGACAGGCTTCAAAACCACAGAGAAACCCTGTCTCAAAAAACCAAAAAAAAAAAAAAAAAAAAAAACAAGCAGCTGGCGCTGGTGGCGCACGCCTTTAATCCCAGCACTTGGGAGGCAGGTGGATCTCTGTGAGTTCGAGGGTCAGCCTGCTCTACAGAGTGAGTTCCAGGACAGCTAGGATTACACTGAGAAACGCCATCTCGAAAAACATAAATAAATAAACAAACAAATCAATAAGCAAGCAAAAAGGGGCAGAATTCTAGGCTGATCTAGTTTATACAAGCGGGTTCCATGCCAGCAAGGCTACAGAGAGAAACCCTGTCCCGAACAAGCAAATAAACAAACAAGTAAAAATTTAAAAGTATTACAGTTATTTATTTTCTGTTTTTGTGTGTGTATACACTCACGACACAGCTTGTGTGTCAGAGAGCAGCTTGCAGGAACTGGTTCTCTCCTTCTGCCACGTAGGTTCAGGGAGTAGAACTCAGGTTTTGGGCTTGGTCCACAAAAGCCTGCTCCTTATCAGGTGTGATGTCACACACCTGTGATGGGACACTCTGGCCAACCATAAATCCCAGCGCATCCCCCGCAATGCAGGAAACCCCACCCCCACCCCATTCACGTTTGCATACGTGGTGACTTCTTTCTTCTTTTGATTTTAAGACCAAAAATTTTCTCTGTGTGGCCATGGCTGCTCTAGAACTCACCCTGTAGATCAGGCTGGCTTTGAACTCTGCCTCTTTTGATATCTGCCTGCCTCTCGAGTGCTGGGACTAAAGGCTCATATATGACTTCTTTGGGGGACACTGGAGATTAACGTTAGGGCCTCATACATGCTAAGCAACAGTTCTACTATTGAGCCGTATCTTTCTCTCTCTTTGATAGATTCTCACTAAACTGACTGGTCAGGCTTTGTACTTGTGATCCTCCTGCCTCAGCCTCCCAAACAGTTAGGATTACAGGCCTGACCTTTTTTTTTTTTTTTTTTTTTTGAGACAGGGTTCCTCTATGGCTTTGGAGCCTGCCCTGGAACTAGCTCTTGTAGACCAGGCTGGCCTCGAACTCACAGAGATCTGCCTGCCTCTGCCTCCTGAGTGCTGGCCTGACTTTTTAAAAATCTTTGATGTCAGAACCAACAGCTTTGTCCACCTTCAGTATTATACAATTATTTTGTATTTCTTTAGTTTCTTCCTCTTCTCCTCCTTCTGACAAAATGTCTTACTATGTAGCCATGGCCAGTCTGGATGTCTATAAAGACCAGTCCTGCTGCTGCCTGTTAACTGCTGGGGTTGTAGACATGGGCTTGCCACATGAGCTGTGTGCAGAGGTGGGCTTGCTATGCGAGCTGTGCACAGAGGTGGGCTTGCCACGCCAGCTGTGCACACAGGTGGGCTTTGCCACGCCAGCTGTGGGCTTGCCACGCCAGCTCTTTACTAGTTCCTGCTCTTTGTTCCTTACTTTCTTTCTTCCAGGCTAGGCAGGAATTTACCACGTGGGATGGCCTAGAAACTGTTTACAATTACCCTTTGACTCTCCAGTTTTATGCCAATTTAATTCTTAGCTCACTCAAATAACAGGAAGCTGATGGGAAGCCACACTCTCCCCTGTTCTGCAGAGAGAAGCAACAGTTCACATTTCCCTGGAAGAGACAACAACATACCTTGCCCTGAGGCTCTGTGAGTTCTCCTGCCCTCTACCATAAAATAACCAGAAGGCAACTGATCACAGAGTCTTCTCGCAGATCCTCAGGACAGTGATAACATCATGCCAAGGACTGGTCTGCCCAGGAATGTCAGGCTCCTCACAAACCTCCATAAGGCACGCTACCATTATCTTAAAGGTCTTTTCAGAACTAACCAAAGAACAGCCTGCAGCTGAACGGCCTTCTGTTCTGTTTTCTTCCCTTCTTTACAGTAAGAGCTGATTCCAAGAGCTCTTGCCCGTGAATGCCCTGTACGACTTTCCCCTGGGGCTGGCCTCCAAGAAACTCCTGCCATGAACAGAAGAGAACAGCAATGAGGAAAAAGAATCCAAAAGAAAATTGGGACTTTAACATATGACAAAATTAAGGTAAAAAAAAAAATTATGGGCTGGATAGTGGTGGCCCATGCCTTTAATCCCAGAACTCAGGAGGCAGAGGCAGAGGCAGGCTGATCTCTGTGAGTTCAAGACCAGCCTGGTCTACAGAGCAAATTCTAGGACAGCCAGGCGCCACACAGAGAAACCTTGTCTGGAAAAACAAAACAAACAAACAAAAATGATGGGCTAGTGGCAGGAGCTGGGTCCCTGGGAAAGAGGTTTGCCATCAAAAGACCTGTGTTTGGCCCGAGACCTGAGTGACAGAAGAGCCAACGCCTCATGCGTGTGTGCGCATGCGCACACGCGCACACACACACTATAAAATTTTGTTTCTCTGTTTCTCAGTCTTTGTTTTTCAAGACAGGGCTTCTCTCCATAGCCCTGGCTGTTCTGGAACTCAGAGATTCACCTGCCTCTACCTCCCTAGTGCTGGGATTAAAAGTGTTCACCACCACTAAAAACCAAAAAAGACAGAGGAGAGAGAAAGGATATAACAATACATTTGTACCTTAATGGAGACAGGAAAGTGCTAGAAATTCAGTTTCTGTTCAAACATCTTCAGAACATATCTGTGCGTGGAAGGTGTACAGAGACAGTGAACCTTTAGAGAAAACTCGGGTTTACCATCTTATGCCTACAAATAATGGGGTGTGCAAATGATTCAGCTCAGACACGTACAGGAAAGGACGTGTGCAATAGCGTAAAACTGCAAATTGTCAATTAAAACAGAAAACCTCTTAAATTACACCCTTGCCACCCACCTCCTCTTTTTTTCGGATCGCATAAAGGCAATAACCTGGATGCTTTGACAACTTTCCCCCAGAGAATCTCACTCGCGGTCTCTGGCAGCCTTTCCGATCTGAGCCGTCACCTTGCCTCTGACTAAAGCTTCCTCTCTATTATGATTATAATGCCTTTTATTTTTGAAATTATAATATCGTTACATCATCCCTCAGTTCCCTTTTCTCCAAGCCTCCTTGCTCTCTTTTCATTCCTGGCCTCTTTTCATTAGTGGTTGGTTGTTATCTGTATATCCATGTTCCTCAGTGTGACCTGCTCAGTCTGCATGCTCTTGTTTGTATGTATGTTTTCAGGACTGACCACTTGATATTCGGAGTCCAATGGTAAATGACTTCCCTCAGCTTTCCTAGTGTGGGGTCGAGCCCCCTATCTTTCCCCATCCACTTCTGTCTGTCTGTCTGTGTCCTTATTCAGCTTTGGGCAGCCGAGCAGCTGAGACTCGATGGCTGTGGCCTCTGGCTTTACTAGTAGCGACAGTCTCGCAGCATATATGCTTCCTGATCCTCTGACTCTGACTAAGAGTCTTCCCACCTTTCTTCTGGAATGTTCCCTGAGACTTGGTTTCAGAAGTTGTTTTGTAGATGTGTCCACCGGAACTGGGCTCCTGTCGATATTTTCCAGTTCATGTGTACCTCCTTTTCAATCCTCTGAATAAGACACTGAGAACCTGGAAGCACCCCGGTTAGACACTGACCATCAACAATGGTGACACTACCTCTAGCCAAGAACGGAGACAGTAGGATTGCTGTAAGTTTGAGGTCTCAAAAACAGGGCTAACGAGATGGTTCTCTCACACACAAATAGATAAATAAATGCAATTTAAGGGGGCTGGAGAGATGGCTCAGTGGTTAAGAGCATTGCCTGCTCTTCCAAAGGTTCTGAGTTCAATTCCCAGCAACCACATGGTGGCTCACAACCATCTGTGGTGCCCTCTTCTGGCCTGCAGACATACAGACAGACGGAATATTGTATACATAATAAATAAATATAAAAAAAAATAAATGCAATTTAAAATGAATAAGAGCCGGGTGGTGGTGGTGCAGGCCTTTAATCCCAGCGCTTGGAAAGCAGAGGCAGGGAATCTCCGCAAGTGTGAGGTCAGCCTGGTCTACAGGGTGAGTTCCAGGACAGTCAAAACTACACAGAGAAACCATAAAAGTACCAGCTACTAAACCTGAGAACCTGAGTTTGGTCCCCAGGACCCACTGGTGGACAGAGGGAACTGACTCTCCCCCACCCACCCATTGGTTCCAGGACCCACTGGTGGACAGAGGGGACTGACTCCCACCCACCCAAGTTATCTTCTGATCTTGACACATATATGTGGACTTGTGCATACACGTGCACACACACACCAGACCACAAAGTCAGGGGCACGAATGGAGAAAGATAATGGATGCAGGAAAACAGAAAGTGCTCACTCACAAAGCCTCCCTTCTTTCCGTTAATTTATTCATGGAAGCCCTGGCAGAGCCTGGCAGCAGTATGGCGGTTTGGGCACTGTTTATATCCCAGATGCTTAGGGTGCTATCTTATTTAGCGGGAAAGAAGGAACTGAAGTGCCCGGATCTAGCTGGCAGCAGTGGGGTTGGAGATAACACAGCTAGCATTCACTAAATGCTTCATAAAGGTCGAGAACAGCACAGTTACCGAGGACTCTCGGCCCGCCTCCTCCTTATTTTTTATTCATTTACTTATTTTGAGATACGATTTCCTTGTGTGTAGGAACTCACTGTGTAACCCAGGCTAGCCGCAAATTCCTGCCAATCGTCCTGCCCCGGCCTCTCCAGTGCTGAGGTTACAAGTGTGAGCCATGATGCCCGCGCCTGGCTCTTCCTCTCAAGTCCAAACCATTGTATGAACAGTCAACAGCATTCCCTTTCTCTCCGGCCGTGTACACGCCAGGCAATCACGCTACCTTTGCTCTATGCCCCAGCCCTACAGCAGCTTTTGAACAATGAAACTTCTTTGAGAGAACAGGGTCTTGAACAATGTCTTAGGGTTTCTGTTGCTGGGTTGAAACCCTATGACCAAAGGCGAGTTGGGGAGGACAGGTTCACAAGATCACAAGGTCACATCACAGTCTATCCTTGAAAGAAGTCAGGGCTGGAAGCTGGAGGAGGAGCTGATACAGAGGCCTTGGTGGGGTGCTGCTTACTGGTTTGCTCCTCATGGTTTGCCCAACCTGTTTTCCTATAGAACCCAGGAACACCAGCCCAGGGGTGGCACCACCCACTATGGTTTGGGCTTTCCCCTGTCAATCACTAATTAAGAAAATGCCTTACAGCTGAATATTATGGAGGCATTTTCTTTTTTTTTTTCTTTCTTTTTTTTTTTTTTTTTTTTTTTTTTTTTTGTCT
>NW_026068165.1:855821-872043 GCF_014885135.2 Alexandromys fortis
GAGACAGGGTTTCTCTGTGGTTTTGGAACCTGTCCTGGAACTAGCTCTTGTAGACCAGGCTGGTCTCGAACTCACAGAGATCTGCCTGCCTCTGCCTCCCGAGTGCTGGGATTAAAGGCGTGCACCACCACCGCCCAGTTTGGCATTTTCTTAATTGAGATTCACTCCTCTCAGATGACTTTAGTTTGTGTCAAATTGACATAAAGCTATCCTGCACACTCACCAAATGGAGATGAGTGTGTGATGATGTGAAAGTCTCTTTGGTTGGGGGTATATAGGTGGAAGAGGAGGCTCTTAGTAACCTTACCCTTGGCACCTGATGGGAGGCACTCCTCCCCTGTTGTAGGGGTTATCAAACAGTCCAGGCCTGTGGCTAAGCAACGTTTGAATACTAAGCTACATCTAGCACTGAAAAGAGTTTGAATCTGACCAGATGAAGTCTTGGTATACTATCGTGAGAAATCCTGGGCCAGCCTGGCAGTGGTGGCACATGCCTTTAATTCCAGCACTTGGGAGGCAGAGGCAGGCAGATCCCTGTGAGTTCGAGGTAAGCCTGGCCTACAGAGCAAGTTCCAGGACAGGCTCCAAAGCTACACAGAGAAACCCTGTCTAGACATAAGAAAGACAGAAAGGAAGACAGAAAGAAAGAAAGAAAGGAAGGAAGGAAGGAAGGAAGGAAGGAAGGAAGGAAGGAAGGAAGGAAGGAAGGAATCAAGAAATCCTAGGTCATGGGCTGGAGAGATGGCTCAGAGGTTAAGAGCATTGCCTGGGGTCCTGAGTTCAATTCCCAGCAACCACATGGTGGCTCACAACCATCTGTAATGGGGTCTGATGCCCTCTTCTGGCCTGCTGGCATACATGCAGACAGAATATTGTATACATAATAAATAAAATATTTAAAAAAAAAAGAAATCCTAGGTTAAATTCTGAGCCCCTCTCCTTCTGTCTCTAATAGATTTGGAGAAAATTCACAACTTTCCAATTCTGAAAAGCTGAGGTGACATCCCTAGCTCATACTTTTTGTAGGTTTGGGTCTGGGTACCGGAAATCGAAGTTATAGCCTCAAGAATACTAGGCAACCCCCTCCCCATCTTCTATTTTGAGACAGTGTTTCCCTAAGTTGCTCAGGCTGGCCTTAAATTTGCTGGCATCCTGCTTCAACCCACCTCCATTAAAGGTTGTGTTCTTCTTGCTTTTCCTGGTGTGACCATTATGTAGCTGGTCTGGGGAAAGGCCAAGAGCAGATAAGCCCTTAGGTTGCACATTTGTACAACAGCAAGTTTAAAGAATTGTTGCAAGAGGGCGAGGGATAGGGGCAACTGGAGAGACGGCTCAGTGGATAAGAACACTTGCTCTTCCAAAGAGCCAGGGTTCGATCCCTAGATCCACAGGGGCAGCAGTAATTTCAGGTCCAGGGGATTCGACGACTTTTCTTCCAGCCTTCACAGGTTTGCAGAGAAGCCTTGTTGACCTGAGTTCCATCCCCAACCCACGTAAAAGCAGCAAGAGATAACTGACTCCATGAAGTTGGCTCCCGGCTTCCACACTCACAAGGTAGCACGCACGCGCCCCCCAAACATACACACGGTAATAATAACAAACTAAAATATTTTTTAAAAGTGTAGGGGGAGAGCTGGACAGGGCGCTCATCTGTACTTGGAAGGTGGAAGAGGAAAGATCTCCGATCAACACCGGTCTCAGCTTCATAATATATTCGAGGCCAGCCTGAGCTATGTGAGACCCTGTATGTCTCAAAAACAAAAAAACAAACAACAGAAAAAAAAGGATTTTTGGCTAGTAGTCTTCCCCGAGGGGAAGGGGACAATAAGTTCTCTAGGCAAGATCTGGAACGCCAACTTAAGGGGTGTGAAATGCAACGTGTTGGGCACCAGGGGGCACCAGTCGGACCCGTCCCGGACCTAGCAACCCACGGTAGCCACACCACCTCCTTGCAAGGCGGGAGGTCCCGGGAGTCGTGCGGTTCGTGCGCGCCGTCTGTAGTGACCTCCCCGCGCCCCTCTCCACTGTCCCCTCCGGGTGTGAGCGCCGCGGTGGCGACGGTGTGCTCCTCTGGGTCCGCGGAAGAGAGGCGGGAACCGCGGGCAACCGGACGGCGCGGTCGGTCACTCGTCCCTGCGAGGACTTGGAGACAGCTGTTCTCTCCGGCGGCCGTGGGGGGCAGCAGAGGGGACCGCGACAGGTGCGGGAGCCCCTCCCAAGGCAGAAGTGGGAAGGCAGGCTCCGGGGTCTGTTCCCAGGCTGGAAACCACCCCCGCCCACCCCCCAAGCAAATCCCCCCGAGAGGCCGGGCCGGCGCCGGGTCTGCGGGAGGAAGCGGCCGGAGACAGAGCGATTTCACGCGGCCTCCGGGGCTCGGGTTCCCGGGCCGGATACATGAGTTATGAGGCTTTGAGTCTCGGGGAAACTGAGGTGGCGTGAACGCTAGGCTAAAAAACAACCTCCCACTCAAAAAATGGAAATATTCATACTCCAAAAGAAAAAAAAAATCCCTCAAGTGATCCAACCGGCTAGGGGAGTTGAGTGATTTGGTTAATGGGCGAGGCCAGCTTTCAGGGGGCTGGGCTTTGGCGCGCTCCCCACCCGCATTCACTACCTTTCCCCGGCCTGGGGACTTTTGAATTCTTGATCTCCTCTTAAGCATCTCCGGGGGAAATTGCTAGAGGGAGACCCCTCCTTGACCCTCTTGGCCAAGCTGCGGGCTGGCGGGGCGCGCTCTGGGCGGTTGTCCCAGGTTGCGAGCAACCCTCGCGACTCCAGCCTCGCACAGGAGGGGGCGCGGCCGTGACTCACACCCCCTTCCCCCTTCCCTCCCTCCCTCCCTCCCTCCCTCCTTCCCAGACAGAGCCTCCTCTGCAGTCCCGCTCCGGACTCGGACTCCGGCTCCTCTTGCCGTCCGCAACCTCCACTGCCGCCGCTGCACTACCTATTCGCTGGTTGCTCAGGTGGCTGTCGCTTCGATGTCCTAATCCAGGGGCCCCCGGGCCAGACTCGGCTGGGCTCCCTTCACCCTCCCTTCACCATGAAGGCGACTCTGCAGGTGCTGGGCTTCCTTCTCAGCCTGGCCCGGGGTTCCGAGATGGGCAACTCTCAGGCAGGTAAGCCGCGCGGGGAGCACCAGCAGGCTGGAAGCGGAGAGCGCGACCTGAGGGCGCGCAGACCCTGGGCAAGGGGGTTCGGGTTCTGCCCCGCTGAACTGGGGGGTGCGACCCCGAGTTTACTGGAACAACCAAAGAGGGGACCGTGTGGCTCGGTTCTCGGAGTGGGCTGGGCAGGGACCGCATTCCTGGATGCCTACTCTTCTCCCCAGGGCGTCAGGGACCCTCTGATTGCTCTTTTTCTGATCAGGTTGATGCAAACAGTAGTTCTGAGAGCCTGCAGAGAGGGAGGGTGGGGACCCTTCTGTAAACCTGAGAAGCCTCGACTTGAGGGTCTCTGTTTGCTCTGCGGTTCCGTGGCCCCCACCCCACCCCAGGTTTCAGCAACCCCCAGTTTCGTTGTTTTGCCGACAGGGCGGAGCTATGCAAGGGTTTGAAGTTGTTGTTGTCTGATGTTGGAAAAACAAGGGTGGCACCTCCTCTTCCGTGAGTGGGGCTGCCCTGAGAAGGCCGAGATTAACCTGAGGGCCAAGTCCAGGTGACATCAGAGGGAGAGGCCTCATGGAGGCTGGCTGCCTGCCTTCCCACAAGATAAGCTGGTCCCCAATTTAACCACCTTCTCTCTACCAAGACCCAGGTCAATTCAATTAACATGTTGCGCATCTACTATATAGTATACGTTTCCAGGGTCTATGCCTGAGCCTGCAGGTGTGGGAGAAAGGACAATTAGACCTATTTCTGAGGTACCTCTCCCACCTTCCGAACGGCGTGGTCCGTGATCTCGCTGCTAGACCCCCCATTCAGTTTATTGTCTAACTTCAGACAGCCCAGACTGTACCTCTCTGTGCCTCCCATTCCGCTATGGAATGGATGTCTCCAGGACCGTGGACACCTGAAGAGTTCTGGGGTTGGTGTAATTCTCACTTCACCCCCAGAGCTCAGCTTGGGGTACAGCCCCAAGCCCCAGGGCCCCTTCCCCAGGGTGGGAGTGGGAGAAACCACCTGTGCTTCCCCCACAGTTGCTGGGCCTAAATTTAGCCCCTGGGATCTTGAGATGTGAACACTCCCAGCTGGTGGAGGGGGTGGTCTGGAGACTGGAGTGGGAGGAACCAGGGGAGTGACCTTATCACTCTTCCATCTGACTGTGTCCCCCCCTTTAGCCAGGAACCCAAGAGTCCAGGATTCTCACTACCCTCCCCAAGAGGCAGGGAGCAGCCGTGGTTGGGTCTCTCTCTACCCTTTATCTCTGTCCTGCAGCCTCTGGGCATCCGGCCCTGTCTCAAACCTTCTATAGCCCCTTTGTCCCCTTGTGTGTGTGGCTAGGGCAACGGGAGGGGAGGCTTCTCAGGGGCTGGATGTTCTTGTTGTGTCCAACCCCAGTCAGTGCTCTCTCCCTACATAAGAAGGGCTCTGCCGTTGCTCCTCTGGGAGCGTAGGTTCTGCGCACAGACGGTTCTCACTGCTTCCTTGCTGATTTCCCCAAGTTGCCGGGTTGCTCCAGGGTAGTTGTTTATACTCCTGTCCTGCCCAGGTCCTTTGCCCCTGTTTATGAAATATGGACTTTACCCTCAGGGTGGCAGGTAACCGAGACCTGTAAGGCCTTGTAAAGCATAAGACACAAAGTGTACAAGTGGAATGGACTGGCCTCTTGTAATACTTCCCAGTACGGATCCCAGGGGCAAATCTCTCTGTGTGAGCCAGGGGAACTGTGTACATGTTTGTGTGCCAGTACATGGTGTGTGCACACACGGTGTGTCAGTGCTCATGCACACGTATGCACGCATCTCTTCCCTATCCAGAGATCCTAGCTCCTCCCTTATCAGGGGAAAAGGGGTTGGCGCCTTGATTTGGAAGAGGGGTGTCCTGCCAGGAAGGGGACAGGGGCGGGGCCATTTCAGAAATGACTAACCTGCCTAGTCTTTTACTTCAGTCCAAGGACCCTGGGGTTCCTGGATGCCTCTGGGAGCTTCTAACCTGTTTATACCTCGTTGCTGGAACTGGCTGGCCCACTCGTTCCTTCATGGAGGATCTTAAAGAAGGGGTCAGACCAGAGGTGTAGCCAGCAGGAGAAGCTGGGGCCTCTGTCTCTCTCTCCCACTGTTCCGCTCCTGCCCCGCCTCAGGGAAGGGTGGTTAGAACAGGTGGTTCACCCCCTTGCCCCCACCCTCCACAAGCGCTGTGTTAGAGGAAAGATCCTTAGCATTTCCAGGGCCAAGTCTTCCTAAACCCCATTACCCTCCCTTCTTACGAAGGAAAGTGAAAGAAGTGAAAGCCAAGACTGGACTCCCTGGCCACTCTTCTGGGCTCCCCTGGGAGCACTGGCACAGTTACATACAGGTCTTTTTACTGACTACTGCTGACGGTGAAGTTGGAAGAAGGTTCGGGAGTGGAGGCTCTGTGCTGTTTCTCTCCAGGGCTGCCCTGTGATGCTGGGGGAAGCTGGAACACGTTGGCTCAGGGGAAGGGACTAGAAGGGAAACCAGAGTTCAGGAAGGGGGAGGCCGCAGTTCCTTATCCAGCTTTAGAGACAAAGCTCCCATTGACCCCCCCCCCACCCTACTCCAGGGTTGCTCCCTCCAGTGAGGTCACTTGTCTGAGCCCAAAGCTTCAGGATAAGAGGGGGGGTGCTGCTAAGGATGGGGTGTCTGGGATAGGGTGGGGCAGCCCCCTCCTCCTGGATAGAATCGCCTCATTGTGGGCTGAAATGTGGCCCCAGGCACTGCCCCCACCCTCTGCCCCCATCCCACCCTCTGTAGACACAATAGGGGCTGTGTGCTAGCCCCAAAGAGATGTTTATTCCAGGGTCTAGAGAGAGGCAGGATGGGGGCAGAGAAGTAAGTGCCTTAGTTGAGAAGAGGGTAAATCAAAGTTTGATCCCTGCCTAATGTGTCCTATCAAGGGAGGAGAAAAGTCCCCTGATGTCGTCCTTCTGCGTTAACCCCTCAGTGACCAAATGAGTGCCTGACTGAGTGCCTGATAGAGGCACGGTGGGGACTCTGGTGTGGCAAAGCACACAACACACTTCATCTTTCTGTTTGTAATGATGAGGGGAGCACGGGAAGTGGGGCGACCCCAGCCTTGGAGGGCTAGAAGGCAGAATTAATTAGAGGCAGTGAATGCAACTGTAGACACCTGAGGGGCTTCCGTGGAGGGGACGTCTAGCTTACCTGTCTGTCTTCCCTCCCCTTTCGCAGTGTGTCCTGGGACACTGAATGGCCTGAGCGTGACGGGTGACGCGGAGAATCAGTACCAGACGTTGTACAAGCTCTACGACCGGTGTGAGGTGGTGATGGGCAACCTGGAGATTGTGCTCACGGGGCACAACGCTGACCTCTCCTTCCTGCAGGTGAGTGTGCACAGACCCCCCCCCCCAGCCCACCTCTCCTGGTTCCTCTTCCTTTTCCTAATGGGGAGGGGGCGGGGAGGTGTAGAAGCCACAGAAAGGGACAGAACAGCTGGTGTTCTGGTAGGCAGAACTGAACAGTAAGCCATGCAAGGACCCAGAAGCAGCTGGGGAGATGACAGAGGGACCCAGCCGGAACCTTCCCGTTATGAGTGGTTCCGAGAAGAAATGGGTTGCAGACGTAGGCCCTTGGTTATTTCTGGGAGTGTTTGCTCACAAAAGCAGCCCAGCAGTGTGATAGCAATACTTCCTACGAATGAGGAACTGGAAAGAATTCAGAGCTGGGGTGCTGGCTCGTTGTTGGGGTGCTTGTAGAACACGCATGAGGTCCTGGAATCGGTCCACAGGGAGGCTGGTCCAGGAATGGGCCTGTAAGCTCATCTACTGGGGAAACTGAGGTGGGATAATGATCGCTGGAGCCCGGAGTTCAAGACCAGAGAGTTCAGGACGCGAGTCAGGGGGCCATGGGAGTCAAGGGGCCGCTGTGGCTCAGTGAGTTAAGGGTTCCTTCCTCCATACCTTAAAGGAAAGACTTTGCCTTGTTCTGCCTTTCACTGACATGACCTGCTCTATCATAGTGGATCCGAGAAGTGACAGGCTATGTCCTCGTGGCAATGAATGAATTCTCTACACTACCCTTGCCTAACCTCCGAGTGGTCCGGGGAACCCAGGTGTATGACGGGAAGTTTGCCATCTTTGTCATGTTGAATTACAACACCAACTCCAGCCATGCCCTACGCCAGCTCCGCTTCACTCAGCTAACTGGTTAGTGTCCATGACTCCTGGCCTCCCTCCCAGCCTCCCTGCTGACAGGCAGGGCCTTGGTGAGGACCCAAGATGGCTAGCTCTCAGCTTGTCTTAGCCGCCCACTACCTTGCTGGTTTAGAAACCCACCGCTCTTTAAGCAGTAGAGGGGCCCAGGAGGGAACTGAGGGTGTCTGCTCTGGGAAGGAGGGACCCTATGTGACCATGGGGCTGGACTGGGAATTGGATCCGTTGCCCATGCCTCCAACTTTGAAGTACAAGAGTCGCTCCATCTCCCCGCTTCCCTGAAATCTTACCTTTGCCTCGACCAGGGAAGACTGCAGTGGGTTAAAACACAATCTGAGCACCCTCTGCTCGGTTCCAGTTGCTTGGAAAACACTCAGCTAAACCTAGAGGATTGAATCAGGGTGTCCTGTCCTGCTTTCCCCACCCCTCCCCCACTGGCTAAACCGGATCTAGACAGGTGTCTGAAGAGGCAGGCGCTTCTGACTCCTCCTCTTCCAGGGCCGGCTTTTCCAGAAGCCTGTGTTTGGCTGGACCACCTGAGGGCCAGGCCCGTGGCCCCCCCACCAGCCTGAGTCTTTGGGTATTTAGGAAGGTATAATAGAGGAGTCACGCTGCGGACTTCAGCCTGTGGCTTTTCTCCCCACCACAGAGATTCTGTCGGGGGGCGTTTATATCGAGAAGAATGACAAACTTTGCCATATGGATACAATTGATTGGAGTGACATCGTGAGGGTCCGAGGGGCCGACATCGTGGTGAAGAACAACGGGAAAAACTGTAAGAGGCGATGGCGATCAAGATGGCTCCCCTTGTCCCTGCAAACCAGAGTGACTCCTTTCTCATCCCTACTCTACCCCTTATCTGAACTCACCTTCCCCAAACACTTACCTCAGGCCTTTGACCCAAGAGTCTGCCTATCAGGAGGGACCAGGTCATTCTCCTGGAGCCCAAACCAGTGTATCCAGAAAAGAGGCCAAAGTTGTCTAGATGCTGAGCGGGGAGATCAGATCTGGACCAACCCCGATTGCTCTTTGCCAGTATGACATCTCCCTGCCACCCTGACCTAGTAGTCTCCCCTATCTGTTTGTCTGGGAGGAACCACGTTCCTGGGATGGCACTGGGGCTGAAGTTGGCGTCTGTCCCAGTCCCTCCCCTTCAGCTGCCCAGTGGGTAGTGTGGAGGAGTGGCTCCACCCTTGTTGACAGGTTCACTTGTGCCCAGCCCTGCTCTCCAAGGGCAGGGAGAGACACAGCCCAGGGCTTTGCTCCCAGGGCTGAGGTGCTTCTGTGCTGACATCATACCCTGTTGATTCAAGCAAGTCTTTCTCAGCCCCACGGTCCTGAGTGTTACTGTCTGTCTCCCATCCAGGTCCACCCTGTCATGAGGCCTGCAAGGGACGATGCTGGGGGCCTGGACCAGAAGACTGCCAGATATGTGGGTTTGAATTTCCTTCTAAAACATTAAAGCTCATATCCTCTCATACTCTCCCTAGGCCATCCTCTCCCTGCCTGGGTCGATCCTAATGGTCAAAATGAGCAATGGCCTCGGAATTTAGCCCTGACCGCTATACTTCTTTCCACAGTGACCAAGACCATCTGTGCCCCTCAGTGTAACGGTCATTGCTTTGGGCCCAACCCCAACCAGTGCTGCCATGACGAGTGTGCAGGGGGCTGCTCTGGACCCCAGGACACGGATTGCTTTGTACGTAGTGTCTGTGCTCTGAAACGGGGGGTACAGGCTTTGGAGAGGAGTAGGGGTATATGGAAAATATAAATGCTAGGAATCTTCTTCATCCCCAGGCCTGCCGACACTTCAATGACAGTGGGGCCTGTGTGCCTCGCTGTCCACAACCTCTTGTGTACAACAAGCTAACGTTCCAGCTTGAGCCCAACCCCCACACCAAGTATCAGTACGGAGGGGTCTGCGTTGCCAGCTGTCCCCGTAAGTATCTGAGGGGAAGGGACAACAATAGTGAACCCAAGATCTGAGACAGAAATTTGGAATGCAAGCTGGGCGGTGGTGGCGCACGCCTTTAATCCCAGCACTCGGGAGGCAGAGGCAGGCGGATCTCTGTGAGTTCGAGGCCAGCCTGGTCTACAAGGGCTAGTCCCAGGACAGGCTCCAAAGCTACAGAGAAACCCTGTCTCGAAAAACCAAGAAAAATTTGGAATGCAAAAGGGATTAAATTGCTGGGCAATGGTGGCACACACCTTTAATTCCAGCACTTGGGAGGCAAATGCAGGCTGATCTCAGTTTGAGTTCAGGCCAGCCTGGTCTACAAAGTGAGTTCCAAAATAGCCAGGACTTAAAAAAAAAAAAAAAGAGGGATTAAGGTAGATGTTAACTCTGGAACCTATGTGTGATCATGTGACCTCAACTAGTGAGTGACATAGCTTCTGGCCATGGCCACTTGGAACAACAAAGAGCAAAGGAGGTTGGGAATGTTGACGGAGTGCTTGCCTAGTGTGCACAGAGCCCTGGCTTCGAAAACTCCAGTACCATGAACTGGGCAAAATAGGGTACTGTACTCTCAGCACTCGGAAGTAGTGGCGGGAGGATCAGAGGCTCGTGGTCTTCCTCAGCTTCGTGAAGTATTTGATGCCAGCATGGCTCAGCAGTTGAGGAGACCAATCGCTGCCCTTCCAACAGACTCAGTTCCTAGTGCCCATATCAGGCAGCCCGTAGTAGCCTACAATTCCAGCTCTAGGGGCCCTGACGTCCTCTTCTGGACTCCTCTGGTGCCAGGCACAAATGTGGTACACATACCTCATACAGGCATTATGTACACACATAAAATAGGAGGCTGAAGAGGTGGCTCAATGGTTAAGACTTGCTGCTCTTCTGAAAGACCTGAGTTGGATTCCCAGCACCCACACAGGGATATTTGATGCCTTTGCCTTCAAGAGCACCTGTGCGTGCACAGACAGATGCACATACACATAATTAAACATAACAAAAATGAATCTTAAAAATACATAATTAAGGGGCTGGAGAGATGGCTCAGTGGTTAAGAGCACCGCCTGCTCTTCCAAAGCTCCTGAGTTCAATTCCCAGCAACCACATGGTGGCTCACAACCATCTGTATTGAGATCTGGTGCCCTCTTCTGGCCTGCAGGCAGAGCACTGAGAATACTGTATACATAATAAATAAATAAATCTTTTTTAAAAAATACATAATTAAATCTTTTTCTCATAAAGGGCTTGAGGCCATCTTTTTAAAAAGGGATTTATTTATTCATGTACTTTATGTACATGAGTGTTTTGTCTGTATGTATATTTTCACACCATAAGAGAGCATTGGATCTCATGGGACTGAGTTAAAGACAGTGTGAGCCACCCTGTGGGTTCTGGGAATTGAACTCAGGACTCTTGGAAGAGCAGCCAGTGCTGTTAACCTGCTGAGCCATCCTTCCAGCCCCCCGAGGCTCTCTTAAGAACAAAGGGATGTCTAATTTATAGGACAAACCTGAGGAACTCTAGGTTGCAGGTGTGTAAGGGGAGCAGGGGTGAAGAGGAGGGGTCTTAGTAATTGGCAGTATTTTTCATATCTAATGACGATCGATCTCCTCCTTCCTAGATAACTTTGTGGTTGATCAGACATCTTGTGTCAGGGCCTGCCCTCCTGACAAGATGGAAGTAGATAAAAATGGACTCAAGATATGTGAGCCTTGTGGAGGATTGTGCCCAAAAGGTGAGCAGTCTTATATCCAGCCTTCTCTCTGAGATGAGCCAGAACCCAGAGCTGAGACTGTTTTGTGTTGGCAGCCTGTGAGGGGACAGGCTCTGGAAGCCGCTACCAGACTGTGGACTCTAGCAACATCGATGGGTTTGTGAACTGCACCAAGATCCTGGGCAACCTGGACTTCCTTATCACTGGCCTCAACGGGTAAGAGACTCTGTCTTCCCACCCTAATCTCCCGGCCCCTTCCACCACACAACCTGCTTCAGTGACTTAAATCCCTCCAGTGCAGCTGGCTAGAAATATAAGGCATGAAGTTGTAAGAGCTACAAAGAACCTAAGAGGATGCATAGCTCCACCTTCCTTCCACCTGGAGCTTGCTGTCCCTCAGTGTCCCTCAAGGCCATCCCTACGCAGCACAGTTTACCCTGAGGAACGATGCAGTATGGACAGTATGGACCAGCTAAATTTTTCAGAAGCTCTTCCTTAATAAGAGGAAGCTGGAGAGACAACACGGTTAAGATCGCATACTGCTCTCCCTCAGGTCCACAGCTGTCTATGCCTCTGGTCTCAGTGGGCGCGTGCGCGCACGCGCGCGCACACACACACACACACACAAGACTAAAAATAATGAAAATGATTGTCTATTTCTCATTTCTTTACATTTATTTATTTTATATGTGTTATATGTGTGAGTATTTTGCCTACACATGTGTCTATGAGCCACGTGTGTACCTGGTGTCCTCAGAGCTCTGAAGAGGGTGTTGAGGTTGAGTCAGTCACCTGGAACAGGAGTTACAGACAGCTGTGAGCCATTATGTGGTTGCTAAGAATCAAACTCAGGCCCTCTGCAAGAGCAGTTAGTGTTGTTTGCTTGTTTGTTTGTTTGTTTGAAACAGGGTTTCTATGTAGTTCTGGCTGTCCTAGAACTTGATCTGTAGACCAGGTTGGCCTCAAACTCACAGAGATCTTCCTGCCGCTGCCTCCTGAGTGCTGGTATTAAAGGCAAGTGCCATTATGCCCAACTATACATTTTTTTTTTTTTTGAGCATTTTTTAAAAATTTCTCTCAGCAGAGCGATGGTAATGCACACCTGTTGAGTTCAAGGCCAGCCTGGTCTACAAGAGTTAGTTCCAGGACAGGCCCCCAAAAACAAAAACAAACCATTTCTCTCTTTTTGTGCATACACAGGTATGCACACCTTTGACCTCAGTTTTATTTTGTTTTTGTTTTTGTTCCCAATGAGATAAGGTCTCCACAGTAGCCCAGTTTGACCTCGATCTTGCCACCCTTGTTCAGCTCCTCAAGTATTAGTGCTGAGATTATAGGTGGGAGCTTTCACCTCTGCCCTAGTTTGTTTATCTTTTTCTGTGTATGGGTGTTTTACCTCTATGTTTGTTTGTGCACCCTGTGCATGCAGTGCCTGAGGAGGCCAGAAGAGGGCATCTGAGGCTATGGAGCTGGAGTTATAGCCTGCTGTGGGCAGCCCTGGAGAATCAATTCCTTTCTTTCTGGCATGGGATGCACCGGGCACATGTATTTATGTTTCTCCGAGGAGCTCTGTTTGCTTAGTTTGAAGACTTGATGTAGGAGCCAAGAGGCTGGGTTGGTTCTAGGAGAACAGCTTGCTTATCATATTTGAAGCCCTGGGTTTGATCCCCAGCACTGAGGGGAGAAGGACATCTAGAAACCATGTTCCAAGGTGTGGGTGTGTTTATTACCACTGAGACATACCTCTGCTGTACTGAGAGGTTTTTACTGTTCCCCCAGAGACCCCTGGCACAAGATCCCTGCTCTGGACCCGGAGAAGCTCAATGTTTTCAGGACAGTACGGGAGATCACAGGTGAGGAAGAGAGGCTTCTCCTCCTGGGAGGAGCAGATGACTTTCTGGCATGTATTAAGTTAAGCCACTTAAGAAAGGTCACTCTCCAATCACAGCAGAGTGAGGCAGGTGATGGAGAACTCCCTGCTTATCTGCCGCTCTCCAACCCTCTAGGGTACCTGAACATCCAGTCCTGGCCCCCACACATGCAGAACTTCAGTGTTTTCTCCAACCTGACAACCATCGGGGGAAGAAGCCTCTACAAGTGAGTAAGGCTGCAGAGGCAGAGGCGGTGGTGTCCCAGACAGTGAGCGGGGCAATCGTGTGCTAAGGTGGCGGAAGGGGAAAGCCAACTGCACTGTTGTCGTCTTACCAATGGGGAGGCTGGCCCAGGAGGATCACAGCAAGTTCAAGACCAGGTTGAGCTACACAGTGAGTTCCAGACCTGCCTCAGAAAACGCATCTGCCAAAGAGGGCATCCCCTTTCCATGGTTCTAATGTAACCTGGAGCATTGGTTGAATGGACATAAATCTCCTGTAGGTCTAATTTCCTTCTGTCGTCTGCTTTCTAACCCTGCCTCCTTGTTCCAGCCGGGGCTTCTCCTTGCTGATCATGAAGAACTTGAACGTCACCTCGCTGGGCCTCCGGTCCCTGAAGGAAATCAGTGCTGGGCGTGTCTACATCAGTGCTAATCAGCAGCTCTGCTACCACCACTCTCTCAACTGGACGAGGCTGCTTCGGGGCCCTCCGGAAGACAGACTCGACATCAAGTATAACCGGCCTCGAAGAGACTGTGGTGAGAGAGAGGGCCTAGGAGGGGTGAGGACGGGTGGTCTTGGGGAGGGGGGGGAATAGGGAAAGTTTGACCCTGAGGGATGGGACTGATGAGGAAGAGGGTGTGAGGGCCGAGGCAGCCATGAAGGGTTCGGGGTCTTTTCCTAACGTGTCTGTTCTTTTCTAGTGGCAGAGGGTAAAGTGTGTGACCCGCTCTGCTCCTCTGGGGGATGCTGGGGCCCAGGCCCTGCTCAGTGCCTGTCTTGTCGAAACTACAGCCGAGAAGGCGTCTGTGTGACTCACTGCCACTTTCTGGAAGGGTACAGTGGGGAGAAGGCCAAGGTGGTAGGAGTAAGGCCCGGGAGGGAGGGTCAGAGTAGTGCAGGTGCCATGACCTTCAGGCTGTGTTTCTTCCTCCTTCCCTCTCCTCCCCCCCCACTCCCCCTCTAACCCACTTCAATCCTTCTGCCTAAACCTTCCAAATGCTGGGGTCACAGCTATGAGCCACCATGTCTGGCTTGAGCGTGTGAACGAGTGTGTGAGTGAGGGGGGGCTGGGAGAGACAGACAGACAGACAGACAGACAGACAGGACCTCATAGTCCTGGCCTAGAATTTGCTATGCAGACCAGACAGGACTCAGAGCGCCTCCTGCTTCTGCTCCCTGAACACTGAGGTTAAAGGTGTGTGCTGCTGCCCACGGCCCTCCCCTCCGTTGTTTCTTCTTCTCTTGCTTTCCTGCTTTTGTTTTTAGACTGGGGTTTCCTCTGTAATCCAGGCAGGCCTTGAACTTGTGGAAATCTCCCTGCCTTACCTCCAGAGGGCTGGGATTACAGATGTGAGCCACTACACCTGGCTTTGTAGCCAGCCTTCTGCTTGTGTTTTGGTGGGCATGAAGTCAGGGGTCCTCATTACAGAATAAGAACATGAAGGTCGGAACTTGGCAGTGACCTCTCTCTGTGTTCCCCACGGCAGGGAACCTCGTGAGTTTGCCCAGGAGGGCGAATGTTTCTCCTGCCACCCCGAATGCCTACCCATGGAGGGCATCAGCACGTGCAATGGCTCGGTACAGTAACAGCTCTGGGATCTGTATGGGAGGCGGGGAATGTCTAGGGAATGAGGTGGCCAGATTTCCAGGTGCGCCCAGGGAGGTCAGAGAAGCCTGGAATTTGTCCATGGAAGACCCTGAGGGCTGGGCTGGGCCTTATGGGGAAGGTTGGAATTAGCACTGAGATCTCAATGGCGACATCCCCTTCTCCTCTACTCAGGGCTCTGACGCCTGTGCTCGCTGTGCCCATTTCCGTGACGGCCCCCACTGTGTGAACAGCTGCCCCAATGGGATCCTAGGTGCCAAGGGTCCAATCTACAAGTATCCAGATGCTCAGAATGAATGTCGGCCCTGCCACGAGAACTGCACCCAGGGGTCAGTGACGGGATGAAAGGAAGGAGGGGCCCAGCAGGAGTAGGAACACAGAATTAGGGTGCGGGGAGAAGCAAGAAGAAAGGGTTGGCTGCTTAAGGCCTCACTTCCAGCTGTGGAGGACTGGAGGACATGAAACTCACGACACCAAAGTATCGCACGGATAGGGCAGCTGGAAGAAGCTCAGGAGTATCGTTCAGGAAAGGCTCACTGGGTGGAGATGGAGGATAAGACCATGGAGACGGGAGTGGAGTCCTCTCTGTTCAGGGGCTGGGTTTCCAGCTCCAGGATGAGAAGTCACAGTAGCTTTGTTCTGAAACAAGCTTTTATAAGTGGAGGCTCTTGGACTTGCGTCTCTATTTACTTTATAATCGTGTTTATTTGTTGTGGATATGGGCGTGTGCGTGTGTGCTGTGGTGTGTGTCTGGAGATCAAATGACAACATAAGGAGTTAATTCTCTCCTTCCCGTAGATGGTTCGCAGGAATCAAACTAGGGTCCTCGGGCTTGGCAGTAAATCCTTCACTGCTGAGCCAGCTAAGCCTCTATTGTCTACCTAACTGAGAAGGCCATTTTCTTTTCTAGGTGTAAGGGACCAGAACTACAAGATTGTTTAGGCCAAACAGAGGTATTAATGAGGTAAGGGGAATTAATTGTGGAACCAGGAATGTTTGGGAGAAAGGTTGCGGGGGGACCCATGCTATTCACTCTGCCTTTTTTTGTTGTTGTTTTTTATTTTATTTTATTTTATTTTATTTTATTTTGTGACAGGGTTTCTCCGTGTAGTTTTGGAGTCTGTCCTGGAACTCCCTTTGTAGACCAGGCTGGCCTTGAACTCACAGAGATCCACCGGCCTCTGCCTCCCTAGTGCTGGGATTAAAGGCGTGTGCCACCACTGCCTGGCCCCATTCTCCCTTTTAAAAAATGTTATGAGTATGGTTGTTTTGTCTGCATGTATATCTTTGCATGACTTGCTTGCCTGGTCTCCTTGGAGACCAAAAGAGGGTATGGGATAGCTTGGAACTGGAGTTAAGGATGCTTGTGAGCCATCATGTAGGTGCTGGGTCTCAAACTCAGGACCTCCACAACAGCAGCGAGTGCTCCAACACTCCAGTGTCCCATTCTGCCCTTCTTCTAAGATTTATTATCTATATATTTAAATATTTATTATGTATATAGTGTTCTGCTGGCATGTATGCCTACAGGCCAGAAGGGGGCACTAGATCTCATTAAAGATGAC
>NW_026068165.1:872312-874308 GCF_014885135.2 Alexandromys fortis
TTTTTTTTTTTTTTTTTTTTTTTTTTTGGTTTTCCTGGACAGGGCTTCTCTGTAGCTTTGGAGCCCGTCCTGGAGCTAGCTGTTGTAGACCAGGCTGGCCTCAAACTCCCAGAGATCCACCTGCCTCTGCCTCCTGGGTGCTGGGATTAAAGGCATTCACCACCACTGCCCAGTTTATTTCTCCCTTTTAAAAAATTATTTTTTCTGTGTATGAGTAAAGCTGGATGTGTGTGTGTACCATGTGTGTCTGGTTCTTGAGGAGGCCAGCGGAGGGCCCTGGATTCCCCTGGATCTGGAGTTATGGATGTTGTGAGCCATGTCGTGGGTTCTGGGAGCCAAACCTGGGTCCTCTGTAAGAGTTCTTAATTATGTGTATTGGTGTGGGTATGTGCATTGGGTACAGATGCACTCAAAAGAGGGCATCAGATCTCCTGGAACTGGAGTTACAGGTGGTTGTGAGCCACCATATAGGTGATGGGAACTGAACCTAGGTCTCCTGCAAGATCAGTCAGTGCTTTTAACCACTGAGCCATCTTTCCAACCCCACCTCACCCTTTAAATAATGTTACTTATTCTTTGGAAATTTAGTACATTTATGTAATGTGTTTCTATCGTACCAACCCACCACTATCTCCCTTCAGATTCCCTCGTTCCCTTAGCCTGTCCTCTTCCTGGTTTCCTGTCCTCCTTTTCATTATTGCTATTAATAACCCCGAGTCCTCTCAGTGCCACCGTGTGCATGTGGGCGTGGAAGCGTCCACTAGGGTTATTCTTTCCTCTTCTATAAATAGTCCGCCATCCCTGGGCTCGAGAATTGTGGCTTCCGGCATTCCCTTCCTAAAATTAACTCACGCGAGCTTAGAAGAGGGAAGTCTCATATTTAGAGCTCTTTCGGTGCTCATGGATATGAGTAGAGATGAATACTAATCACATCCAGACCATAGAGGTGACCTCTGTGAAGCTGCTGTAAACCTAGGATGCTGGCCTTTCTTTATCCCATAGCAAAACCCATCTGGCCATGGCTGGGATGGTCGGACTGCCCGTGGCTCTTCTGATTCTGGGAGGCTCTTTTCTCTATTGGCGTGGACGCAGGATTCAGAATAAGAGGGCTATGAGGCGCTACCTGGAACGGGGTGAGGTGAGTACATTTACATTTAACTTTGGGGGGCACGCTTATAATCTGCTCCTAGGGTGAGTGGTAGGGTGGTCCCTACTCCTCTTTCCCTGGAATTTAGTCCCTGTCTTTTAGAGGACAATGCCGAGCAATGGATATAACTCAGACTGCTTGCTTAACATGTGCAAGGACCTTAGTTCAATCCCAGAAACACGCGTGTACACATGTACATATTATGTGCGCACCAGTCCACACTGGAAGAGGGAACACGTGTTCTCATCTTGCTTTTGCCATTTGCCATGACTCTGAAGAAACTGCTTTCCCTTGGACAGAAAACCTAGTGTGAACTGTTGTTCCTGAAGGGAGGTGTCCCTCTCTTCCCGCCCTCAGCTCCAGGCCCTGCTGCCCTTGGCAACTCCTACGGGCAGTAGGTAGGATGGGATTGTGGGAGTAGGCTTTTCTGAACACGTTCTTCCATGTGCTCCTCAGAGCATCGAGCCTCTGGACCCCAGCGAGAAGGCAAACAAAGTCTTGGCCAGAATCTTCAAAGAGCCAGAGCTGAGGAAGCTTAAAGTGCTGGGTTCTGGTGTCTTTGGAACTGTACACAAGGTGAGTGGCTCACGGGAAGTCTGCAGAGCTGGGGAAGAGATGGAGGGAAGATGGGGGAAGGATTTTGGCAAAAGAGTGACATAAGGGGGCTGGAGAGATGGCTCAGTGGTTAAGAGCATTGCCTGCTCTTCCAAAGGTCCTGAGTTCAATTCCCAGCAACCACATGGTGACTCACAACCATCTGTAATAAGGTCTGGTGCCCTCTTCTGGCCTTCGGCATACACATAGATAGACTATTGTATACATAATAAATAATAAATAAATATTTAAAAA
>NW_026068165.1:874631-910027 GCF_014885135.2 Alexandromys fortis
AAAAAAAGAAAAAGAAAAAAAAAAGAAAAGAAAAGGATGATTTTTTTAAGGCACTATTTTTTAATATTTATTTATTTATTTATTATGTATACAAGATTCTGTCTGGCCGGGCGATGGTGGCGCACGCCTTTAATCCCAGCACTCGGCAGGCGGATCTCTGTGAGTTCGAGATCAGCCTGGTCTACAGAGCTAGTGCCAGGACAGGCTCCAAAGCCACAGAGAAACCCTGTCTCGAAAAACAAAAACAAAAACAAAAAAAAAAAGATTCTGTCTGTGTGTATGCCTGCAGGCCAGAAGAGGGCACCAGACCTCATTACAGATGGTTGTGAGCCACCATGTGGTTGCTGGGAATTGAACTCAGGACCTTTGGAAGAGCATGCAATGCTCTTAACCTCTGAGCCATCTCTCCATCCCGAAAAGGATGATTTTTGACATCATGTCCACCCCAAACTTTCCAGGGGATTTGGATCCCTGAGGGTGAATCCATCAAGATTCCAGTCTGCATTAAAGTCATCGAGGACAAGAGTGGGCGGCAAAGTTTCCAGTCTGTGACTGACGTAAGTGAAGGGAGGCAGTCTCTGCCGCGCCGGAGGAGAGGCTGTGTTAGATCCAGGCCTGCTGGCATATGACTTTGCATGTTAGCTCTGTGATAGGCATGCTGTACTTGAGCGTTAGTGGGACCTCTGGACTCGGCGTGCTTTTGTGGAGCACACGTGAACCTGTTCCTTCCTGGCTGACACCTCCTTTGTTTCACAGCATATGCTGGCCATCGGTAGCCTAGACCACGCCCACATCGTGCGGCTCCTGGGACTGTGCCCAGGATCATCACTGCAGCTAGTCACTCAGTACTTGCCTCTGGGCTCCCTCCTTGACTACGTGAGACAGCACCGCGCAGCCCTGGGACCACAGCTGCTGCTCAACTGGGGAGTACAAATTGCCAAGGTGAGGGGCATCTGGAGGAGCCTACGCTAGCCAGGGCGGGGGCAGGGAGACCCAGGGTTTGCGGTCTGGGGACCGTCTTCAGGGTTTGGGCAGCTCCTGCTGCTCAGTGCCTGGCACCCCCACCCTGAGACTGCCTCCTCCTCTAGGGTATGTATTACCTCGAGGAACACAGCATGGTGCACAGGGACCTGGCGCTCCGCAATGTGCTGCTCAAGTCACCTAGTCAGGTGCAGGTGGCCGACTTCGGTGTGGCTGACCTGCTGCCACCTGAAGACAAGCAGTTACTACACAGTGAGGCCAAGGTGAGGTGACCAGGGTGGGGTGTGCATGGGATACAGAGTGGTCCGGGGCTCCTGAGATGAGCAGGGGAGTCACGGTCAGTTCCGGGAGAGGGAGCTGAGAATGGCTAAAAACTTCAGTTCAGACAACAGGATGGTAGAGAACCTGGGTGTTTTGTTCGTTTGTTTGAGAGCTTGGGATTTTAAGACAGTAAGAAAATTTGTGAAAATTAACCAGTAGCACCTTTATCTTTCATCCTCAGACTCCTATTAAGTGGATGGCCCTCGAGTGTATCCACTTCGGGAAATACACACACCAGAGTGATGTCTGGAGTTACGGTGAGCATCCCTGGCGGCCCCCTCCCATGTCATTACCAGCCCAAGTCCCCTATCTTTTGTGTCTTCTCTTCTTAGGAACTACCAGCCTAACTTCCAACCCTTGTCTTAAAGCAAAGTCGACCTTCCTTTACTACTTTTAAATGGCCTGTGTCTATTTTTCATGCCTACTAGTTAACTTCTCTCTCTGTCAGGTGTCACCGTCTGGGAGTTGATGACTTTTGGGGCAGAGCCCTATGCGGGGCTGAGACTGGCTGAGATACCAGACCTGCTGGAGAAGGGCGAGCGGCTGGCACAGCCTCAGATCTGCACCATTGACGTCTACATGGTCATGGTCAAGTGTGAGTTGTCTGCTGACCCTGCCTTCTCCGACTTCCCTCCTTTCTCCTCTGGCTCTCTTCTCTGCTGACCCCGCCCCCTGTTACATCACACACCCCCTCCATCCCCAGGCTGGATGATTGATGAGAATATTCGCCCGACCTTTAAAGAGCTAGCCAATGAGTTCACCAGGATGGCCCGTGACCCACCGCGATATCTGGTGATAAAGGTGAGTGGGGGCCAGTGGACCTCAAGTTCATTCAGAGAACTAGAATCCACCCTAACGATTGTCTGCTTCTGTAGAGAGAGAGTGGGCCTGGAATACCTCCTGGGGCAGAACCCTCTGCTCTCACAAACAAAGAGCTGGAGGAAGTAGAACTGGAGCCTGAACTGGACCTCGACCTAGACCTGGAGGCAGAGGAGGACAGCCTGGTCACCACACTGGGTTCTGCCCTCAGCTTACCAGTGGGAACACTTACCCGGCCACGTGGGGTAGGAGACCTTCTAACTGCACGAGATTCTGCCCCATGAACCCCCATGAGCCACCACCACTCATTAGCTTCAGTGCTAATAAGAGTTCGTCCTTCATTTTATCTCTTTCCCTTCTCACCCTAGAGCCAGAGTCTTTTAAGCCCCTCGTCTGGATACATGCCCATGAACCAGAATAATCTCGGGGAGGCTTGTCTGGTAAGTTCTGTTGTCGGGAGCTGGGGTGGCGGAGTCTTATGGGCTTGGAAGTCTTGATAGAAACATGGAGGGAAACACCTCAAATCTTGAAGATTTCATCAGCGTCCTTCAACTGAGAAGGCCCTAAACAGCCGCACCTCCTTCTGAATCTGTTTGCCACTCCTTGTATCGTTTCCTGTTATTTTCCTCCTTAGGATTCTGCAGTTTTGGGGGGTAGTGAACAGTGCCCTCGTCCCATCTCTCTGCACCCAATCCCACGGGGACGTCTGACATCAGAGTCATCAGAGGGCCATGTGACAGGCTCTGAGGCTGAACTCCAGGATAAAGTATTGATGTGTAGAAGCCGGAGCCGAAGTCGGAGCCCTCGGCCACGTGGAGACAGTGCCTACCATTCCCAGCGACACAGCCTGCTGACTCCTGTCACCCCAGTGTCCCCACCAGGGTTAGAGGAAGAGGATGCCAATGGCTATGTCATGCCAGATACACACCTCAAAGGTACCTGGTTCTTCCTCCAGCTTTTCCCTTAAATCTTCTAATCTCTTTCTCCAAACTCCCTTTAATTCTTTCATCTTCTCTGATATCTCCCAGTCACACCCCCATTCCTTCCTGTTATTTCTCTGAAGTACTATACACACTTATAATTTTCTCACCCACAGGTACATCCTCCTCCCGGGAAGGTACGCTTTCTTCAGTAGGCCTCAGTTCTGTGCTGGGTACCGAAGAGGAAGACGAAGATGAGGAGTATGAGTACATGAACCGGAAGAGAAGGAACAGTCCACCACGGCCCCCTAGGCCCGGTTCCCTTGAGGAGCTGGGTTACGAGTACATGGATGTGGGCTCAGAGCTCAGTGCCTCTCTGGGCAGTACGCAGAGCTGCCCACTGCATCCTATGGCCATCGTGCCATCCGCTGGTACAACTCCAGATGAGGACTACGAGTATATGAACCGCAGGCGTGGTGTAGGTGGTGCCGGGGGTGATTACGCCGCCATGGGGGCCTGCCCAGCAGCGGAACAAGGCTATGAGGAGATGCGAGCCTTCCAGGGGCCTGGACATCATGCCCCCCATGTTCGTTATGCCCGCCTCAAAACTCTGCGCAGTTTAGAAGCCACTGACTCTGCCTTTGACAACCCTGACTACTGGCATAGCAGGCTTTTCCCCAAGGCTAATGCCCAGAGAACTTAACCTCTGCTCTTTGAGACTCTCAGGGAGCATCTGATGGCAGCTAGTGCCTCTTGAGGGTACCCCTCCCTCACCCTCTCCCTCAGGTCCCACCCCCATTTCTCCAGCCCTAGACAATGCCGTCCAGTCTTCGGAGACTTGTACACATCCTTAACGCAATTTTTGTGGTACGTAGCCAGCAGTGCACTTTCTCCTCTTCCCCAGCCCCAGGAGAAGAGAAGGTTTTCCTGTTTGCCCACTTTCCCAATCCCGTTCCTCATCTTCCTCAGGGAGACTCCTGGAGATATGAAGGGTTACTCTCTAAGCCCCTTTCTCTCCGGCTCTTACTTGGTAGGGTGAGACGGCCTTGTTTCTCATCAGACTGTCCTAAGGAAGAGAAAAGGACACAGAGCTGAAAGAGGAAAGGAAATCTTTGGCTCGTGAGACCAAATCCCATGGAAAGATTGAGAAACTTAAAGCTTTATGGACTAAAGTTAGGAGTAGATAGCAGTGACTATGAATGAGCGCTCACTGTGAGCCAGGTAACATCAAGGTGAACTCAGCCACATCTCTACAATCTTGTGAGGTAGAGTTGATCCCATTTTACCAATACAGGAGTCCCCCGAGTGTTCCAAGATAGCCAGCAGGTTCCTCAGTCTGTGGATAGTACTGAATCCTGTAGTTTGGTTTGGTTTGGTTGTTTTTCGAGACAGTTTCTCTGTTCTCCTTGCTGTCCTGGAACTCAATCTGTGGACCAGACTGGCCTCGAACTTGGCTCAGAGCTCCACCTGCCTCCTGAGTGCTGAGGCTAAAAGGCGTGCACCATCACTGCCCGGCCTATAGTTTTTTTAAACAATGTTTTAGCTGTTGTACAAAACTGAATGCTATAGTTTAGCGCCTTTTCCATCTTACCTAAGACGTCATCGTGCATTATGGCCGCAGTGTTTTTAGTTTGAGGTGCCACAGCAATAGTACTACTTTGTCTATTTTCATAATTTCATGGATTTATTATAGATAATACCACATGATTCTCCCCCCATATGAAGTCAAGAGCTTTCACCTTTTCTCAAACAAAAACCACTTCCCTTTGGCATGTCTGAATGCCAGCAGCACTACTCTTGCATTCTGAACCCATTTGTAGGCAAAATAAGGATATTTGAGCACAAGTACTATGATATCACTGCCAGTCAGTCTGATAGCAGGTGGGTTATGAAGTGACTTATGGGCTATTAGCCAATAACTAAGGTTATTGGTGTGGATGCGCTAGGTAAAGATGACTCAGAATTGTGTGCAATCTAAACTTTAGGGACTATTTATTTCAGGAATTTGTCATCCGACATTTTCAGATTGTAGTTGATCATAGGCTACTAAAACTATGGAACTATGGACAGCAAAACCTCAGATAATGGGGGACTGAGCCTTGAATTAAGCAGCCAGTCCAGGATTCAAACTCTTCCCAATTCCAATACCTGCACTTTTATTATAAGGTGTCAAGGAGTACCTATGTCAAGTCCTTGTAAGGGGCATGCGCGTGCTTGGTGTGTGTGTGTGTGTGTGTGTGTGTGTGTGTGTGTGTGTGTGTGAGAGAGAGAGAGAGAGAGAGAGAGAGAGAGAGAGAGAGAGAGAGAAAGAGGATCTCACTCTGTAGACTGTAGACTGGCCTGGAACTACGTAGGCCAGGACGGCTTTGAACTCAGCTCTCAGCAGTCCTGTCTCAGTCTTCCAAAGGCTGTGACTGCACATTGTGAATCAGACTCCTTTTCTTGTTTATGCACTGAATCAAGCAAATGCCAACGGCTACATTTTCCTCCAGTACCCAGGCTTCTCATCTCAGGAAGAAGTGAAGACAACCCAGAAGGACAACTAACTGGACATTTTTTGTGCAAGCCATAGCCCACATATGTTGTAGATGATATACACTCCTTACAAGACAATTCACAAAGGTTCTGAGACTCATATTTAACCATTAATGAGAAACTTCTGGTGGGATAGAAAGAGGATCCATCTTCAGATCTCAGTCTTCCTTGATGGGAACTGGAAAAAAATGTCTTCCTGTACCATTAAAGTTTTTTGTTTTGTTTTTATACGTGTCTGAATAAAAAATTGCCAAAGTTTTTTTTTTCTTTTTGGATTCTTGCCAACTAAAAACTGCATGAGACCGTTCTTATCTGCTTTTTTTTTTTTTTTTTTTTTTTTTTTTTTNTTTAATTTTCAAGACAGGGTTTCTCTGTAGCTTTTGGTTCCTGCCCTGGAACTAGCTCTTGTAGACCAGGCTGGCCTCAAACTCACAGAGATCCGCCTGCCTCTGCCTCCTGAGTGGTGGGGGGATTAAAGGCGTGCACCACCACCATTGGGCTCTTATCTGCTTCTTAGCTTTCTCTCTTGACATTATTCTGTCTCATCTAAACTTTTATTTAAATGCTTTTAAGATTTTACTCTTAATTACGTCTCTGTGTGGGAGTGTGAGGTTTGGCAATGGGGAGCTCCAAAGAGTGCTCAGGTTACAGGTGGTTTGTGAACTTGGCTTGGGTGCTGGGAGCTCCCTTCCTCGGCAAGAATACCAGGTTATAACCGCGGAGCCATTTCTCCAGACCCTGTTTCTAATCCCTTTTATCAGCCGGTTTTACTGGGAATTGCTACAAAGTAGCAGCAAGTGTAAACAAAAAAGTCAAAGCGCTTGCTTGGGAAAATGGAAAAAGCCCAAAGCCATAAGTGTTTTTTGTTTTTGTGTATTTTCCTTCACAGGTGGAATATTGAAAGCATTCTCTCGAGAGTGACCACATACCTCCTAAACATTTCTTTTAGAGGCCCCCATCAGATTTTACTCTAGTACAGTAGGAAGTCTGGTCTTGTTATGTTAGCAAGTCATGGTAAATGAATAATCTCTTAAACTGTCCAGTTAGTGCTCGCTCACCCTAAATCTTCCACCTCCACTCTGCCCCTTCCCGTTCTGCCAGCAGAGTAGGAGGAGGAAGAGAAGGAGGACTGGACTGGCCAGGCCGGTCACGCTAGCCTACCCGGGATTCCAAGGCTACGCGCACACGATAACCGCCCTAGGTGTACAAACAGTGACCCAGGTACCCTGGCTCCACCCGGCTCCACCCGGCTCCGCCCTGCCCAGCGGCCTCTGAACCCTTTTCTCCGCGTAGCTCCGCCCCGTCTCGCCTAGCCCGCCCCCCTCTGTTACGAGTTCTGGCTCCCAGCTCCGGTGAATGAGGTTTTTCCCGGAGAGACCACGCTTTCCCTCAAGCTCCCCAACGGCTCCGCCTTCCCGCCGGAGCAAGACCCTTCCCAGCGTGCCCGGCGATTCCGGCGTGCGCAGACTTGGGAGGGCAAGGCCCCAGGGCTTGGCAAAGGAGCGCGAGGAGCAGGCTGGGAATTGTAGTTCCAGAGGCCACGAGGGCGGCTGGAGGCTGGGCGCCGGCGGGACTCATTCTCCCAGGGTGCCCTGCGCCTCAGACCGCGCGCTCGCAGCTTCTCGCTCTCTCCGCCCGCCCTCCCGCTCCCTTGCTTGCTCGCGCTTTCCTCGCGGATCGTAGAGACTCTGGCTACAGCTTGTGGCTGGGAAGGGAGACGGAGGCCGCAGCTCAGGGAAAGTGAAGCTGCAGTAGTGGTGGTAGGAAGATGTCGGGCGAAGACGAGCAGCAGGAGCAAACTATCGCCGAGGACCTGGTCGTGACCAAGTATAAGATGGGGGGCGACATCGCCAACCGTGAGTGCGGCCTCGGGGGTCTTGGAATCGAGGCTGAGAGGGAGAGGTTTGGGGCTGTCTCCGGAGGGGCTGGAGCGGCTGGGTCTTGCGGAGTGAGCCACCGAGGGGCGCGTGCCGACGGCCGGGGGCGACGTGGTGGGGAAATCTGGTGTCGCCTCGGGGACTGAGCAGCCATGCCTGGGCTGGAGAGTGGAGGTGCGGGCCGGCGACCGCGAGGAGCGCAGAGGGGCCCAGACCTGCTCCGACCCTAGGCGGTTAGTAAGGAGGCAAGGCGCGTCGTCTTCTGCCCATCACCCTTCGGTCTGTCCGGATCTCTGCTTCCTCTGACTGGCAGCAGTGAGGCCACCTCGAAAAGGAAGCTCCCAGCTGTTGGCGACAGAAGCGCCCCTCTGGCAGTCGCGGGTCTTGACCCGTGGGAGCCAGGCCGGCACGTGTTGCCAGGTCCCTGTGCGGACCGCTGGCTCCCCACTTCCTCTACTACCGTGCTTCCTCACCACGTGCTTTGCTAAGTCTTTACTTCAGGTCTTCCTGGTGGGGGCCCCCTGCTCCCCTAGTCTAGCTCGAGGGACCGTTGGAGGGCTCGTCTGGAGCTTCTCACACAACTCTGAAAGATACCTGGTTTTCTGCTGCCCCCGTCTGTGAGATGGCCTTTAATATTTGTTCTTAGAGGCTTGACAGTGTTCGGAGGTCCTGCTCAGACCACGGCTAGGCGAGCCTGTCAATAATGCTGGAGAGGGGCTGATTTTAGGGCTATCATAAGCAATTCTTACTGGAGCCTTGCTTGCTCTGTCCCAACAGTTGTCTGCCACTTGGGCAGATAACTTTGTTTTCTCTTTCCAGTTAGTGCTTGACGCGCCACCCCCTCCGCCCCTCGGGTTTCTGTGTAGCCTTGGCTGCCCTGGTACTCCTGTAGACCAGGCTAGCCCCAGAGCAGAGATCCCGGTATCTCTGCTTCCCAAGTGCTGGGATTAAAGGCGTGTGCCACCACTCCCGGCTCCTCTTTCTATTTTTAAAAGCCACTTAGGATTTTAAAATGGTCTTTACAAAATAGAAGGTATTTAGGATGCCTTTGGTTTAAACCCGAGTTTTTTCTGGATTCCAAAGAATAACCAAAATAAGATGGAAGAAATCAAACCTAGAATTCCCATGGATCATAAAGAGGACATATACAAAATAATAGCCCTGTTTGGGATGATGTGTTACTAGTTTATTATTGGTTTAAATCGGACAATTTCTGTCCATACAACTTACAGCTTTAGACAGTTGTGACTTCCTATAATAGTTTTGAAACTCATCTACTGAAAGTAAACCTTGAGTCCCCTGAACCTTTGAGACCTTAGATTAATTCCCTGGGTTTATATACGTGTATGGGGAAATGCATCTACATAAATTGTGATTGCTAACACCTAATTAGAGTGTCTAGGGGAGGGAAGAAGGCAACATTTAACACTGCTTCAGCTTTGACTCAGCAATTCTGGGCGTACCTTCCCGATGTCCCCGACGCCTATAAATTTCTTGGGCTCTGCCTGTGCATCTGGGGTATCTGGGCACAGTTCCCTAACGTCCATGATTCTGAATACCATAACATCTTTGGAAGGTGCGAGGCCTCCATCTGCCCTGGTGTCAGATAATTGAAAGAACTGTGAGCGATAACCTTTATTTTAGGAAGGAAAGGTAGAAAGTAAGGTTGGGTGTGGTGGGTTTTTTTTTTGTTTTTTTGTTTTTTTTGTTTTTTTGTGCCAGCACTTGTTTTGGGGGAGACAAAGGCAGGCTCCCCCCTGAGTTCCAGGCCAACCTGGTATACATAGTGAGTTCTAGAACAGCCAGGGGTGTCTCAAAACAAGCAAACAAAAAAGGTGAGCATTAAAGGAGAATAGATTGTACACAAAGTTTGTTTCCTTTCCTCTTTTCAACAACGGCACTAGGGAGTATTGGAAACATGAATTCCACTTTAGGTTTAATTAGATTATGAATGCATGCAGGACTGACCTGTGGGATTCTGTTCCCAGGGGTACTTCGGTCTTTGGTGGACGCTGCCAGCTCAGGTGTGTCAGTACTGAGCCTGTGTGAGAAAGGAGATGCCATGATCATGGAAGAGACAGGGAAAATCTTCAAGAAAGAGAAGGAAATGAAGAAAGGTAAAGAGAAAGAACCCCTCTTAACTTCCCCCATTTAACCCCATCCAGCTCCGTCTCCCAGTGGAACTTCTATCCATCTCTGGAAGTCTGGAGTAGCAGTGGGATGGGTACAGTTTCTTCCCATCTGAGGAAACAAGTCCCTAGAATAAAAACCCCTTCAGTTTCCTAAAGGGCAACAGGTGCTCCCAAGACAGAGCAAGGCAGTAAGGTTGATGGTTCTTTTTACAGGTATTGCCTTTCCTACCAGCATTTCGGTAAATAACTGTGTATGTCACTTCTCCCCTCTGAAGAGTGACCAGGACTATATACTCAAGGAAGGTGACTTGGTAAAAATGTAAGGTTAAGCCATTCTGGAGAATTTGTCGTTTCCTACATGTCCACAGTGTTGGCTCCTAATGCAGTGCTCTGTCCCTGCCTTTCAGTGACCTTGGAGTCCATGTGGACGGCTTCATTGCTAACGTGGCTCACACTTTTGTGATTGGTGTAGCTCAGGTAGGTAGCATGCTTTTCAGCTTTGTTGTCTTGGGGAGGGGCGTGCTGCCATTTGGGTTTCCATCTCCACTCTAGAACCACATGGAGTATCTAGGGAAACAAGAAAGGAAGGCCTTTCTGGCTCTCCTGTATGATTGACTGGCCTTGTGTATGAAGCACACTAGTGAGCTTTCCAGAATGACCGTGGTTCTGTTCTCCACAGGGGACCCAGGTCACAGGGCGGAAAGCAGACGTCATTAAGGCAGCTCATCTTTGTGCTGAAGCTGCCTTACGACTGGTCAAACCTGGAAACCAGGTAAGGTGCTTCCTGCACTTACATAGTTTGGCAGAAGCAAAGAGGAATCAGGCACCTACAAACAGCATTTAACTCTGAGTATCTACTCCAGTCCATGCAAGGGATAGGGGGGTCTAACTGTCCACTGTGGAGCCTATAAAGGCCATTTTTAGATTCTGTGTGTGCACTTTGACCCCAAAATAATTTGAGGTGGGTAACTAACAATGGAACAAGTTTTTTAAAACTCCTTAAAAGGTAGAAAAAGTTCAGGCAAATTCATGTCTAAGAGATCAACTTCTTCTGTTTGAAAAAAAAAAGTATCAGGAAATCTGGAGCAGGTAGTTCTTGTGAGCGAACAGTAGCATCTTAGGTTCTCTGGACATTCTCTCTGAAGCTTAACTTCCAGAGAAGCACGCAGAAGTTTGTTTTCCGCTTCTGCGCTCTCCTTGCTCATGCTGCACTCAGCTGGTGTGTCGTCCTCATGATCACTTGCAAACTTTCTGTTTAAAATCCTGCCTTTGTCCCTGTGGCACACTGACTTCCAAGTGTTCCCAAGCCCTTTGAGCAGTGCCTGCCTGCAGCAATTCTTAAAGCAGTTGTCACTTGCTTATCTGCACAGTCGCTAGTCTATAGCTGTGGAATCATGCGATCTGTGCACTTAGCTTTCTAAGAGCCATCTTCCCCCTTCCGGTGTCGCGGACTCCGTCTTCCTCCACCACAGCTGGCCAGTAGTAAGTAGTCTTGAGCTCAAATTCTGTAAAATAGGAAAAGTGGGATTGACCTGGGGCTCTTGGGTCAGAGGGACTAAATGAGTGTTTTGGGTAAACATCAGTGTTAGGATCAGAAAGGACCCTCGCAACCAAACCTGCCGACCTGTTGATCCTAGGACCTACCTGATAGAAAGTGAGAACCGAATCCTAGATGTTACGTTATTTAGTAATGTATGTTTTCTTTTGTCAGTTTATTTTTGGTTTTCCGAGACAAGGTTTCTCTGTATCTTTGGCTGTCCTAGAACTCACTCTGTTCTAGGCTGACCTTGACCTCAACAGAGACCCTCCTGCCTCCCAAGTGCTGGGATTGAAGGCTTCCCTGTGCCACCACTGCCCGGCTAGCACATAAGTTTTTGAAAAATTAAAAATAAGCTTTATTGTTTCTCTTCTCCATTGGGTAGAATGCTAAGGATAAACCCTAGACTTGACACTGGAAAGCACGGTTGGCAGGCTTCTCCGCTGTATACTGGTTTAGCTGAAGAAAAATCAGTTAGCCATTTTGAGCCTGTTTCCTCATCTTGATCTGCTCTGGTCTTTACGAACTGTTGTCACCTTTATGAAAGCAATTGTTTTTGTTTTTGGAGACAGAGTTTATAGCTCTGGCTGACCTAGAACTCACCAAGCTGACCTTCAACCATAGCGTGGCTGCATTCTTAAAACCTGTGTTTTAGTTTATAGGATTAAGATTGGCGAGGGGGTGTTAGAATAAGATGGAAAGATCAGCTATATCACCTTTCCTTTGCTCTTGTACTTGTAGAACACGCAAGTGACAGAAGCCTGGAACAAAGTTGCTCACTCATTTAATTGCACACCAATAGAAGGTAAGACCTCAGATAATGGGGTTAAAGGTCTAACAGTGAGAGGTGTGGTAGAATTGGAATCTAGCCTTGTCTTATGCAGATAGATACCTGTCTGTGCCCCATCAAACTGCTTACATGCTGTTGGGGGCGGTATAGCTGGTACCATAGACTTTATCCTGTCTACAGGTATGTTGTCACACCAGCTGAAGCAGCACGTGATCGATGGGGAGAAAACCATCATCCAGAACCCTACAGACCAGCAGAAGTAGGTGCCAGCCCCATTCTTTGCCTTTCAAGTGTCTGAACATGTGAGTGCAGACCCATAGAAGCCAAGGCATCAGCCCCCTTGGAGCTGAGAACCGAACTCAGTCCCTTTAAGGAGCAATGCATGCTCTTTGCTTTTTTGAGACAGGGTTTCTCTGTAGCTTTGGAGCCTGTCCTGGAACTAGCTCTTGTAGACCAGGCTGACCTTGAACTCACAAAGACCTGCCTGCCTGTCCCAAAGGCTGGGATTAAGGGCATGCTCCACCACTGCCAATTCGTCCTCTTAATTACTGTGTAGTCCTGACTGGCCTAGAACTTGCACTGCTCCCCTCTGCCTCCTGATGCTGAGATCACAGGCTTGCATCCTTATATCTGGCTTATATTCCCTCTTTTAGGAAGGACCATGAAAAGGCTGAATTTGAGGTACATGAAGTTTATGCTGTGGATGTCCTCGTCAGCTCAGGAGAAGGCAAGGTAGGAATTCCATAACTAACAAAAAAGGGGTAACTTGAAGGTGTGTTCACAAGACCACATTTGACCTGATTTAACTCTTTTAGGCCAAAGATGCAGGACAGAGAACCACCATTTACAAACGTGACCCCTCTAAACAGTACGGCTTGAAGATGAAGACTTCACGTGCCTTTTTCAGCGAGGTGGAAAGGCGTTTTGATGCCATGCCATTTACTTTAAGGTACTGCATGTAGCAAGAACAGGGCTGGGAACCAGTCTGACTCAGTTTGTACCTCAGAAACATCCTCCCTTCCCTTGACCCCTCCCTCCTCTCTCTCCTGCCCAGACTTGTAGCTCCTGCCTGAATGCACGTCCTCTGTCCTGCCCATCTCCTGGTTGAATATAATATAGAAGAGCAACCCCAAACATAATTTCTTTACAAGGATAGAAATGATTCAGTGTTTGTGATGCCCACACTCTGAAGGCTGAGGCAGGAAGAAGAGTTCTAAGTTAGCCTGGCCTACATTAAATAAGAACCTGTTGTAAAAAATAGAGTCAGGAGCTTGCTAGACTGCCAGCCTGAGTTCAACCCTGAAACCCATGTAACAGGAGAGGGTGAACCAACTCAGAAAGTCCTGGTCTGCACACCCATGCCCTGCCTCCATCCCCCATCATGCCTGCAGTCACATTAATGAGAATAAGTGGTAATGACCTGGTCGGTTGTTAAGGAGACCTGAGTGCTGTCTCTCTTCCCAGAGCATTTGAAGATGAGAAGAAGGCTCGGATGGGTGTGGTAGAATGTGCCAAGCATGAATTACTGCAGCCATTTAATGTTCTCTATGAGAAGGAGGGTGAGTCCTAAGGAGGCCTTCACTTTAGACCCCAGTTACGTGCTTCCCTCCCTTAACTTCAGAAAGCTAAGTAGGACTGGAACTTGCTGTTTCCCCCCCAGGTGAATATGTTGCCCAGTTTAAATTTACAGTCCTACTCATGCCCAATGGTCCCATGCGGATAACCAGTGGTCCCTTCGAGCCTGACCTCTACAAGTCGGAGATGGAAGTCCAGGATGCAGAGCTAAAGGTCAGTGTGGGATGGAAAATGGTGACCATGGGGCACTTACCTGTGAAGTTGCTTAGCCTACATTTCTCAGAGTTGTCTTCTTCCTGTCTTCCAGGCTCTCCTCCAGAGTTCTGCAAGTCGAAAAACACAGAAAAAGAAGAAAAAGAAGGTGTGTGTGATCTTCTGGTGGGAAGTCTTCTGATAATGGTGGGGTGGAGCTCACCCTTCTCTGCTTGGAGTTGGTGCCAGAGGAGTTAGGGATTGATGTCTTTTTGTTTTGGAATGTAGGCCTCCAAGACTGCAGAGAATGCAACCAGTGGAGAGACATTAGAAGAGAATGAAGCTGGGGACTGAGGTGGGTCCCATATCCCCAGCTTGTCATTCCTGCCTCACCCCTTCCCACCGCACCCCAGGCTCTCAAGTGCAGTTCGTCTTCTCCACCCAAGACCGCCAGCAGAGCGGGGTCTTCTGCCCTCATCCCAGACCCCCGCCCATTCACCCACCCACTCTCTCCAACAAAAAACCAGCTCCAACTGACTCTGGTCTTGGGAGGCCAGGCTTCCCAGCCACTGAAGACTACTTTCAGTAGAAAAAGAAATTGATAATAAAATCAGGAGTCAAAATGCACCGTCTTCAAGCCCCTCTTTCTGGCCTTTTCTACTCTGCTTGGTCAAGGTTTGAGAGCCTACAACAGAACAAAGGAGGCTAAATTGCCACCACCACTAGAACCTCTGCCGAAATTTTTACGTCACCAATGTCATTTTCTTGTTCTTTTGGGGGCTTTTGTTTCCCACTGTCACCGAGAATTTAATCTGCCTTCAAGGAGGAGGACCAGTTGTATTTCTTATTCACCTGTGGCAGATTCCTCGTGATGTCGGGTATCTGGTTAGGCCCTTCCGATAGTAGATGCTGATGTCTCCATTAAGAAGATAATTACCATCTATCAAATGGATTCTCGTTTGTAAACTTCTGTAGACATTTTTGTCCTGCAGAGTCCTGCATCCATCCATCTTCACAATTGAGCAGCAGCAATCATCCCCACCCATGTCTTTTGTTGTTGCTGGTTTTGCCCCCCTCTCTGGGACCAGTGGGTTTTTCCTCATGTTCCATCGTTGAACCTACATTGAAAATCCCACTGGGTTTTTTTGTTGTTGCCTATTTGATCTTTTTTTTTTTTTTTTTTTTTTTTCTTTTTTTGGTTTGAGACAGGTTCTCACCATGTAGCTCTGGTTGTCCTGGAACTCAACTATGTAGACCAGGCTGGCCTCAAACTCCAAAGAGATCCGCCTGCCTTTGCTTCATGAGTGCTGGAACCAAAGGCGTGCGCCACCACGCCCAGCTTCCTGTCTGAAATATTTTGAGTTCCCTCCCATGAAAGAAAAGCCAGGAACCAGAGGAGTAGACTGAAGAGAACTTTCAGAAGCTGTGGACTTGGATGACTCGCTGGGGGTTATAGAGGAAGGTTACAGTTTGTACCTCTGGCATGCTGTCCCAGGGAACCAAGGCTCCCACTAACGTAAGAGGTTTTTGAAATGACACGGCATTTAAAATAAATTTGGATTTGCTCATAATATGTATTTGTTCTTTTTGTCTTTGTGGTGGGGATGGGGTAGTTTCTCTGTGTAGCCCTGGCTGTTCCTGGAAAACTGCAGACCAGGCTGGCTTGAACTCAGACCTCCCTGCTTCTGTTTCCTGGTGGGACTAACTGAGGGCAGCACCACTGTCCAGCTGAGCTACTTTGTTTGAGACAGGGTTTCTCAGTAGCTCTGGAGCCAGTCCTGGAACCTTGAGCTCACAGATCCACCTGCCTCTGCCTTAGGAGTGTTGGGTTTAAAGGTGGGTATAGCCATAGCTGGTTTTGGAATCTCAACTACTTAATGTGGAATTTTGGTAATTTATGCGAGAATTGTTATATTAGTACTGGGGCACTTACTATGTACTAACAAGGGCAACATGGCAAGTTGGCCTTAGTTCCTTAGTGTTGAGGTTTTCAGTGCCAAGCTGTAATGGTCTTGAGTAAGGTTACTATAAGGTTACTATATTCACTGCTGAACTGTGAGTACTTGGGTGAGCAGAAGCTGCAGGATGGAGATACACACCCTGTTACATACACCGTAGGCTATCTTTGCTTTTCCTGAGTTATGTTTTTCTCACCCTATTGGCTGTTGATGGGCATGCTTACTGAGAGACCATATGGGAACTGAGAATAGTGTGCAGAGAGAGGTCTTCCTTAATTCTGCAAACCTAAAACCACCAAACATGAGCCGGGTTACCTCCGAGTTCATATAAACTGGTAATTTGGATTTGTAAAATGCTCTTTTATTTTGAGACACCAGCTCAGGCTGTAAAGTCATTCTATTAGGTTTTTATTTGGATTTTTGAGCTTTAGCTCAAGCTGCAGTTGTAGCTCAGTTGGTAGCATTTGTTTAACAAGATTCCAACTCAAAATTTGAAGGGTTAAACTGGGTTGTGGTGCCTACCATTAACCCAGCACACTGGAGGTAAATGCAGGTGGATCTCTTGATTCCAGGACAGTGAAAGCCTGGCCTATCTGTCAAATGGTGTCTGAAAAAGGAAAATTGTAGGGCTAAAAATGGGAATGGCTCAGGTAATACTTTAACCCCAGCAGTTTGCTCCTGATTTGTTTTGTTTGGGTCTCTATGAAGTCCTCAAACTCTCAGAGACCCACCAAGTGCCAGTTCATACACCACCTTACATGGCTACAACAAGGAAGTGTTAAGGAAGCCACTGGAAAGGAAGGATTATAATCAGCATACAAATGAGTCTCTTAAATATTGAGCCAGAGATGTTTTATACACCATTTAATCCCAGTTCTTGAGATTTAATCCCATTCTCTGAGTGGGCTTTTGTCATCTATGGATCCTGGCTGGCCAAGACTACATAGTGAGACCCTTTCTCAAAACAAAAATCTAAATTATTTTGCCAAGATGAAGTTTCTACACCTATGTTTATGAGTTTTTAATGTAGACGGGCTTTGAACTCCTTATGTATCACAAGCTACCTACCAAGTTTATGATCCCGCTTCAGCCTTCTAAGTGCTAAGATTACAGACAGATATGTGCTACTATGCCTGCTTTTCCTTTGGAACTCAAGACATACCCAGCCTTTCTTTTCTCCTTTTTAAATCACTCTTCCATAGTTTTGTGGTTTTTTTTTTTTTTTTTTTTTTTTTTGGTTCCTTCAGACAGCATTTCTCAATGTAGCGCTGGTTGTCTTGAAACTCTTTGTAGACCAGGCTGGCCTTGAACTCACGAGATCTGCCCTCCTCTGCACCCTTCTGTGAGCCTGGAACTCATTGGGCAGAGTAGGCTATCTTAGACTAGCTTCAAACTCATATCCTTGTCATTGTCTCCTGGAATTAAGTTGTGTGCCACCATATCCTGGTAGCCAAATAAAATAGGGACTACTAGCCAGGCAGTGGTGGCCCACGCCTTTAATCCCAGCACTCAGCAGGTAGAGGTAGGAGGATCTCTGTGAATTCAAGGCCAGCCAGGTCTACAGAGTTCCAGAACAACAGGCTCCAAAGCTACACAGAGAAACCTTGTCTTAAACCAACCAAGCCGGTGGTGGTGGAGCATGCCTTTAATCCCAGCACTCGGGAGGCAGAGGCAGGCGGATCTCTGTGAGTTCGAGGCCAGCCTGGTCTACAAGAGCTAGTTCCCAGGACAGGCACCAAAGCTACAGAGAAACCCTGTCTCGAAAATCAAAAAAAAAAAAAAAAAAAAAAACAAACAAACAAACAAAAAAAAAAACAACAAAACAAAAAACCCAACCCTACTTTCAGTATAGACTGGAAAAATTCTTAGGTCTAGTGCTTACAAGTGCGGCACCGTGGCTGTGCCTGCAGTGTGACAGCTTTCTCAGCTTGCCAGTTTCTGTTCTCCCATGTCTAAGTTGTTTGTTTTGGTTTTCCAAATAGGATTTCTCTGTGTAGCGGAGGACGTCCTGGAACTCACTCTGTAGAAACAGGCTGGCCTTGAACTCAAGAGATCAGCCTTTCTCAGCCTCCAGAGTGCTGGGATTAAAGGTTTGTGCTACCTCTGCTCAGATGATTCTAAAATCTTAAATCTTTAGAAACCCAGAGATCAACTATTTCCAAAGTAGTTTAACTAGGGGAGGAGGAGATGATCTGTGGGAGTCAAACCAAAAGGAAACTAGAAATTATTTATGCATTTATTTACTTTAGGCAAGACCTCATTATGTAGACCAGGCTTGTCTTTTTTTTTGTTTTGTTTTGTTTTGTTTTGTTTTTCAAGACAGGGTTTCTCTGTAGCTTTGGAGCCTGTCCTGGAGCTCCCTTTGTAGACCAGGCTGGCCTCGAACTCACAGAGATCCGCCTGCCTCTGCCTCCCGAGTGCTGGGATTACAGGCGTGCGCCACCACTGCCCGGCTCAGGCTTGTCTTTAACACATAGAAATCTGCTTGCCTCTGTCTCCCAAGGGTCCCAAGAGCTGGTAATAAAGGTGCACACCAACTAGCCAGGCCAAAACCGTAATTCTTTGTTTTTCCGAGACAGGGTTTCTGGCTGTCCTGAAACTGTGTAGACCAGTTTGGCCGCGAACTCACTGAAATCCGCCTGCATCTGCCTCCCAAGAGCTGGGATTAAAGGTGTGCACCACCACCGCCCTGCTCAAAGCCAGTAATTCTTTTTACAAGCCACACCTATTCATAATAAAATGGAGGTATTTACCAAGAAACTGCAACTCCCAAGAAGCAACGAGGGAGAAGACGGAAGTTATTTTTTTCCCCATCTAATTTTTTTTCTGTCCCATACTCGAAACAGACGCTCGTGCTGAAATAATACAATGTCCTTAAAATAAATCTTAGAGAAGGTGGGGCTTGATAACTCGCAGTCAAAATATTTGTTTCCCTCGGTAAGGCAGCCGGAAGTCACTGTTACACGACTGAGCAGCACCGCCCCTCGAGGGATCAGAAGGCGTGTCACCGGAAGTGACGACACGGAATGCGCCATTAAAAAGCAGTAGCCCGACTTCCCCGCTCTCTCGGCCTTAGCGCCATCTTCCTTGGTGAGTCTCGCTGTAACCGGTCCTCGGGCTTCGAGTACAATCCGTTAACATCTGACTTCAGCACTTACCATCATCGCAGCAAATTAACCGTAACTTTTTTCTCTTTTGCCGTAGACACCCCTGCGCCATGAGAGCGAAGGTGAGTGTTCCTGAAGTGTTGGGCTTGGGGGCAGGCGGGTCCAGGCAGTGAGTCCGCCCGCCATGGGCCTCTCCGGGCTTCCCAAGGTGCTCAAGAGACAGTTGGGAGAGGCCGACTAGAGCCGCCTTTGCCCTTGGCGAAGGGAAGTGGGCTGGGGAACCGCGGGGTTCGGGTCCTGAATTGATGTGCAGCCGGTATTGCTACCAATTCTTTAGCCTGTTTTTCTGAGTACTATTGCTAACGTCCCCTTTTTCCCCCCCCTCACGTGATCGGGTTTCTAGTGGAGGAAGAAGAGAATGCGCAGGTATGTTGACTGACCGCGGAGAAGGGCGGTGGGGCTAAGCTTCGGGGTTTCGTTAAACCTACAAGTTTAAACTGAAAGTGTCAGTGTCGGCGTGAGGGATCCAGGCGCTTCTGAGCCCAGTACAATTGGAACGATTGCTCGTGTGTTGTGTCAGCCCTGATCTGCAGTGCAGACGGTTTACGGCTGTTTGGTGTGCTTTGCATTGCAGACTGAAGCGCAAGAGAAGAAAGATGAGGCAGAGGTCCAAGTAAACTCGCCTGCCCACCCACGAAGGCCGCAGGAGCAGCAGTAAGGGACGCTGGAGGCCGGGACGCTGGGACAAGCTGGACTGAGCTGCAGCCGGAGGAAATCTCCGGACCCGCGACCTCGCCACCCGCTCGCGGAGACCACCGAGAGAACGACGCCCTGCCGTCATGACAACAGCCCCGCTGGCCCTTTGCCCTGGACCTGTGGCGTTCTGGACTAGTTCTGTCCTCAGTTGTGGCCAATTGTAACCCGTGTACAATAAACCATCTTTGTCACTGTCCGCTGAAGAATGCAATTGCTGTTACGTGTTTTTTGCGGCTCCACGGGGTGGGAAGTTTTGAGTGTAGCTTGGTCTGTACTGTGGCGTGTCCAGAACCTGCGCAGGCGACAGCCTGGGTGTCTTGTGAGCGCGCAGGAAGCAGAAGTTAGCTCTAGCGTGTGCGCCTGAGGTCATGCAAGGCAGCTCGCGCGTTTGCCGCACCTGTCCTGCGTTTTGTGGGCAGGTACGGCTGCTGGTCTTCCGGCTGGGTTGTGTTGCCATGGTGACGCGCAAGGCTTGCTGGGAGCTTCCTGCGGCTCGTAGCGCGCAAAGGAGACCATAGAGTGTGGTTCCGGGTCTGGTGGCTAGAGCGCCACTGCTTCCGCAGGAAGCGGAAAAACCGTAGGGTGGGCGGCTCTTTGTCGAAGCAAGAGGACCGGCAGGCGGCAGCAGCAACTACGGCGGCGGCGGCAGGTGAGGGAGGCGGGAGACTTAGGTGGAGGCCGCGCCCGGAGGGGAGGAGTCGGGGCCGGCCCAGCGGCCGGGCTCTGCCGGGCCACACGAGCCCCCCTCCCCCCGAACCGAGCTGGCTCGTCCCGGCTACCCAGAGCAGAACCCCTTTTCTGACTGACCCCGCTTCCCGAGCAAACGCCAGCTCCGTGACGTCACAGCCCTGCCCATCCCCTCAGCCTGATGTCACCCCCTCCCCGCTCACTGTGCGCTTCCTCAGTGTCCTAGTCACCTGGTCCACGCTGTGTGCTGGCGCCACTTGACGGGGCCTGCCGAGCCCGAAGACTTCCCGGGAACTCTAGGGTGCTGGGACCGTTTTAATCACCGCCCCCGAGGCTAGTCTCGCCTTCCCACTCCTGTCAGTTGTTGCCCTTGTCCAGCCTTCAGGTTCGGCGCCCCGAACTCCAACCCTAGACCGGACTCTGACCCCATTTCCTTCTCATCGTGAGGTAAAGCTCCTTCATCCTTCACCGAGAACTGTTTTTTTTTTTTTTTTTTTTTTTTTTCAGCCGAGCCTCCCAGACTATTGGTAGGCTCTAACCTTTATCCTTTTTCCCTTCGGAGGTGACGTTCAGTTTGAACTTGTAAGAGAATCCTGAAAAGCCGCAAAGCTCTTAACGTTTTGTCAAAATTCATTCCAGTTTATAAAAACCACCCCATAGCCCTTCACGCTTTTCCCCTCGTCCACTCAAATCTATCTCTCTCTCTCTCTCTCTTTTTTTTTTTTTTTTTGCTTTTGTTTTTGTTTATTTTCTTGTTTAGAACCCAGCAGTGATGTGGGAGTGGAGACTCGCAGGAGCCCCGGACTTCACCTGAGCTACCTCAGGTATTGATTCTGGGATAATTGGGCGAGGAAAAGTATCGTCCTTTTCTGTTATCTGCTTCTGGTGCGACCTGAAAAGCAGGTCAGGCTTTGAGGACGTTTATTCCTCACCTGGTCGTTTAGGGTTTGTCTCTCTTTAGAACTTCTTTGTTTTCTTCTGGGGTCACTCTCTTCTTGGGTATCTCTGGCCTCTGGTCTGGTTAGTCATTTTAAGGAAATCTGAAGGCTGTGTGAATGGGGAAATTGAGAAACGTATCCTTATGCTCAACGCAAAAATGTATGGGCTCCTATTTGGTCAGCAGGGGGAGCCTGAATACTGCTTAGGAAACCTTTAGGAGATCAGACACGTGGTTGCAGGGACTCCAGTCTTCTGGGGGGGATAGAGAGAAGGGGGGCTAGAATTAGGGCAGTGGACTGACATTCCAGAGCTCTCCTGGGAAACAGGAGACTTAAAAAGCTTTTATAGAGTCTATAAATAAAGAGGATTTTTATGGGGTAGGGAGTGCTGTGGTTTGATAGTGGGATCTTTTCATGGAGGCGGGGTGGAGAATGGGGAAAGGTCACCATTCCTATGAAATTAACCCCTTCCCACCTTGACCGTGCTCCAGTTTTGTCCTGGGGTCCTCGAGGTAGAGATCTGAACTGAGATCTTCTTTCCCTGAAGTGGAGGGGTCTGTGTGTGTGAGCAGGCTGGACATTAACAAGCTTCAAGGACTGCCCTCCAGCCGGTGACACCAGTCACCTGAAGGGTCACCCCAGATGTCTAAAACACATAGAGACATCAGCTGATGTCTCATGGAAGAGGGGATCAGGGATGTGTTGTCACTGGCGCCCCTTCACCCACAAATTCTTAAAGCGAAATAGCCCGTCTTAGAGCGCTGTCTCCAGCCTGTGTGTTCACACACCAACACCTGTTTTCATTTCTCTCCCACAGTAAGAAGGGAAGGTAAAATACAACACTAGTCTCTCCCTGCCCCCTTCTTGGCTCAGCATCATTTGTAAGAGTGGTTTCACTCAGCTCTCTTCCCTCCTCCGTTAGCCAGGCAAGTGTGAATCACTCCAACCAAGACCAGGTGCACAGGGGCCTGGGCGGGGCTTCTGGCAAGGCAGCCTGGCCAGCTAGAGTTCTCCCTTAGTCTCCTCTGCAGAGCCACTGCCCCAGAGGACTGCCCACGGTAGAGTCAGGGAGAGTGGCAGCTCGTTGGAGGGCCCCTGTTTGACACGGTTCTCTTTCTTAACAGTCCCCAAGAGTGGCAAGAAAAGGAAGAAAACCCTGAGTTGGGGGGGACCAGGATGCCTGACCGGGACAACTATGCCAACGGCACTGGGAACAGCGGTGGAGTCCCTGGAGGTGGTGGCAATGAGGAGGCCAGCGGGGCAGGGACAGGCAGTGGGGGGGCCACCTCAGATGCTATCTGTAGAGACTTCCTGAGGAATGTGTGCAAGCGGGGCAAGCGCTGTCGGTACCGCCACCCAGACATGAGCGAGGTGTCCAACTTGGGGGTGAGCAAGAATGAATTTATTTTCTGCCATGACTTTCAAAACAAGGAGTGCAGCCGCCCAAACTGCCGCTTCATCCACGGCTCCAAGGAGGATGAGGACGGCTACAAGAAGACAGGAGAGCTACCTCCTCGGCTGAGGCAGAAAGTGGCGGCTGGGCTGGGTCTCTCCCCTGCTGACCTGCCCAATGGGAAGGAGGAGGTCCCTATCTGCCGTGACTTCCTTAAAGGTGACTGTCAGAGAGGCACCAAGTGCAAGTTCCGTCACCTGCAAAGGGATTTTGAATTTGATGCTCGAGGTGGAGGGGGTACTGGAGGTGGAGGCTCAACAGGCTCCCTTCCCTCGGGACGACGCCATGATCTCTATGATATCTACGACCTTCCTGAAAGGGGCTTTGAGGACCATGAGCCAGGCCCTAAGCGCCGGAGAGGTGGATGCTGCCCTCCTGATGGCCCCCATTTTGAGTCCTATGAGTATAATTTGGCTCCGTCCCGTGGAGTAGAATGCAGACTGCTAGAGGAGGAGAATGCCATGCTCAGGAAACGAGTGGAGGAGCTGAAGAAACAGGTCAGCAACCTGCTGGCCACCAATGAGGTACTTCTGGAACAAAATGCCCAGTTCCGAAATCAGGCCAAGGTCATGACCCTGAGCTCTACTGCACCGGCTACTGAGCAGACCCTGGCCCCCACTGTGGGCACCGTGGCCACTTTTAACCACGGCATCGCCCAGACCCACACTACGCTGAGCAGCCAGGCTCTGCAGCCTCGCCCTGTGTCCCAGCAAGAACTTGTGGCCCCTGCTGGAGCCCCAGCTGCTCCCCCAACTAATGCTGCACCTCCTGCTGCTCCACCACCCCCACCTCCACACTTGAACCCAGAGATCACGCCACTGTCAGCCGCTTTGGCTCAAACCATCGCCCAGGGGATGGCACCCCCGCCTGTTTCCATGGCCCCTGTAGCTGTGTCTGTGGCGCCTGTGGCTCCTGTGGCTGTGTCCATGGCACAGCCCTTGGCAGGAATCACCATGAGCCACACTACTACTCCGATGGTGACTTACCCCATTGCTTCCCAGAGCATGCGCATCACAGCCATGCCGCACTGACAGGACTAATGGACACTGCTCCCTGTCACAGTGTCTGGGGCTAGGGTCATGGCCCCTCCCCACTTGTCCAGCCCTTTTGTCTGCAGGGCACTCAACAACGAGGACCAGAGACCACAAGGGAAGCTCTGCAGGAGCAGCTCCTGAGGCAGGGCTGTGCTTGAGGGTCTCCTGTCCTGCAGGCCTCCTAGACAGAGGCTTGCATAGGAGGCGAGACTGAAGCCAGCAGAAAGAAGGGACTGAGGGACTGTGTTCACTCATAGGAAGTTGGAGATGTCCCTGGTCTTGTCCTCACTCGTGAACATCACAGGTTCCAGCACTGGTGTGGGAGAGGAAAATTCCCCCACTCAGAGGGAAAGCCAGGAAAGATCAGGAGAGTGAGTGTTCAGGAGAGAAGGCCTCACACAAGCCTTCAGATGATTCGGGGGCCCAGAAATGCTCCTGGGTCCCTGGGAAGGCTGGGACCATAATACTCCAACCCCAAGACTAGGGGAACATTTATTTACCAAGCTTGGCCTGGAAATCTGTAGGGCAGTGCCCACTACTTTCCAAAGAAATAAAAGAACATTATTTTTTAACAAAGAGAAAATTGCTTAGATGACTGTTGGGGAAGATGGGATCATAAAGTAGATTTAATGCCAAAACTAAGGTAAAGACCTGCCCTCCTGTGGCTTGTGTGAGTTGGGTGGATGCCAGAGACGAAGGCAGAGATGCGAGATGTCCAGATGGGACTTTGGTCTGGGAAGGCACTTTGTGGGATAAAAGAAATGGAGCCACCTAGTCTAGTTTAAAAATAGCCCCATCTGTTTCTAGTCTCTGTCTTCATGTGCTGTTCCCAGGTTGCCTTAGTAACCAGGGCTCTTAGGGTCATTTAGGGGGGCAGGTAATGAAGAGGGTGTATGTACTGAGAAATGGGGCTATGGGGTGTTATGTTGACAGATACTTCCCTTGTTCACACAGTGGGACAGGTGGTGTTGCCTCTCCAAGCTGTTGATGGCAGTTTGTGTCCTGCTCCAACACTTCATGGCCAGAGCTTTGGGCTTTTCAGGCTTCTGTCATGCTAGGAAAAGGCAGATGTGTATTTGCACACTTCTAATCCTAGCACTTGGGAGGAGGGGACCAGAGGATCCGGAGTTCAAGGTCAACCTGAGGCCTCATCTCAAAAAAATAATATAGGAGAAGGAGTTGATCCTTTCTTCTGTCTCTACACAAGAACAGAAGGATTTAAGCCACTCGAGAGTCATTAAGAAGCCGGGCGGTGGTGACTCACACTTTTAATCCCAGCACTTGGGAGGCAAAGGCAGGCGGGTTTCTGTGAGTTCGAGGCCAGCCTGGTCTACAAGAGCTAGTGCCAGGACAGGCTCCAAAGCCACAGAGAAACCCTGTCTCGGGGGTGAGGGAAAGACGAGAATCAACTCTTATAAATGGGCTCTGAGCTCCAAACAAGTACTATGGCCTGTACAGCCTGAACATTCTCTCACACTTTTTTTCTTTTAAAAAGATTTATTATGGCAGGGCGTTGGTGACCCAAGCCTTTAATCCTAGTACTCAGGAGGCAGAGGAAGGTGGATCTCTGTGAGTTCATGGCCAGTCTGGTCTACAGGCTCCAAAGCTACACAGAGAAACTGTCTCAAAAAAAAGATTTATTATGTATCCAGTGTTTTGCCTGCAGGCCAGAAGTACAGACAGTTGTGAGCTATCATGTCTTTGCTGGGAACTGAACTGGGGACCTCTGGAAGAGCAGCTGGTGCTCTTAAGCAGTGAGCATTAACTCTCGTCACCCCTTTTTCTTGAGACAGGGATTTTTTTTGTGTGTGTGGTTCTGGCTGTCCTGGGTCTCCCTCTGTAGACCAGGCTGGCCTTAAACTCAAAGATCCAACTGCCTCTGCCTCCTGAGTGCTAAGATTAAATAAAGGTGTGTAGGTGTGTGCCCATATCTGGCACATACGATCGATTTATTTATTTATTGTAGCTTTGGAGCCTGTCCTGGAACTTGCTCTGTAGATCAGGCTGGCCTCAAAATCACAGAGATCCACCTGCCTCTGCCTCCTAAGTGCTGGGATTAAAGGTGTATGCACCACCACTGCCCAGCATATATGCTATGCTGGACATTTTTTTTAAATGGGGAACTATTACTTAGAGATTTTAGAAACATCTTGTTAAACTTAAAATGTTTGTTTTTGACACACCTTTGGATTATTAAAAGAAATAACATGGATGGTTGGGAATGTGTTTACACATACCATTCGAATTCTCAAATCTTACCTTCACTTTCTTTATGCCAAATATCTAAGAAGCACTGACTTGGCAGATGTAGATACCAGATGTATGAATGTATTTCAGCTACAGGTTACCAGTAATAGACCTGTAGTTGGCCAGGCTGGGTCTAATGTTCATGCAGTGGAAGGGAACATGCACCATTGAGCATCGTAGGATGCCACAACATGAAGGTGATAGAATTAGATGGGGGTGGGGCATGGTGGCACAAACCTGCGGTCCCAGCTGTTGGAAGGAAGAGGCAGAAGGTGCTCTGACGGAGGACCTACCTTTGGTTCCCAGTACCCCCACTGGGCAGCTCTTACCCACCTGTAACCCCATCTCTCGGAGGTGTCTGACATCTGGACTCCGAAAGCACCTGCATTCCACACGCACACACCACACAGAGACACATGTCTGCACACACACCCGCATGCACACACTTAATTTTAAAAGGGGAGAAACCTGATTTGTGGATTTAAGGAAGTGAGTGTCCTTCTGGATTGGGGATTGTCAAAAAGGAGGCAGGAATCACCCTACAGTTGGGCATCTTCAAAGGGAGGGCAGGCTACAGGGTTAGAGCTGTGATGGCGGTGGAGCAGTGATCACAACTCAGGAGCAGATGTCTGTTTCTTTGTACCTTGTACACTGACCTTGTTTAGTGCTTAAAATTGTGGACTGGAGGCTGGGCGGTGGTGGCGCGAGCCTTTAATCCCAGCACTTGGGAGGCAGAGGCAGGCGGATCTCGGATCTCTGTGAGTTCAAAGCCAGCCTAGTCTACAAGAGCTAGGGCCAGGACAGTTGGGGCTGTTACACAGTGAAACCCTTATAATGGCCGAACACCAAAACTGTGAGCCCATCAGCTCAGCTCTGTCAGGCCAGACATCATGAGATAATATGTGTGGTGTGGGCATGCTTAAATTATGTAGATAGTATGTGTGTGTGTACACTTGCTCAACCATGTTCACATTCCCAGCTCCAGGACTCCCCTCCCTCTCCCCTGCCCCAAACTGGAGAGATGGCTCAGTGGTTCAGTGCATTGGCTACCCTTCAGGAGACCATGTTTGATTTCCAGCCCCCGCACGGCTGCTCACTGCAGTCTGAACCTACAGGTCCAGGGGTCCAACACCCTCTTCTGGCTTCTGTGGATTCTACAAACACCCATAAAGTAAATTATCAACAACAAAGCACTCCAGGTCAGCCTTGGCTACTTAGAAAGTTCACAATCAGTCAGGGCTACATGAGACCCTGCCTCATGAACACAAGAAACCACACTTTGTGAACTTTGGGAGGAGGTGAATAATCAATCCCCTCTTCACCTCAGGGTATCGACAACACACCCTAATAACCAGCCATTGGAAACCAGCCTGAGAAGCCAATGAGTTCATTAGGTTTTATTTATTTGGTTTTTGTGTAGCCCTGGTTGTCCTGGAACTAGCTCTGTAGTCCAGGATGGCTTCGAACTCACAGAGATCCGCCTGCCTCTGCCTCTCAAGTGCTGGAATTTAAGGCGTGCGCCACCACCGCCTGGATCATTAGGGTCACTTTAAGGGAGATGAGTGAAGTGATGCCCAACAGCGCTATCAAGTGTTTCCTCAACACGCATGATAATTCCACAGAGCCGCGTAAGTGGACTCTCCCACCCATGCTTAATGTACGCTAGCACCTCGTGAGCCCCTGTGACACGGGACAAGATTACTGGGGAAGGATGCCAAGGAGGGAGCGAATTGCTGGACTCTCACGAGGAGGGCTCTGATGACCCTCCACCATCTTTGGGGCAACCTCAGCTGGCCGAAGATCTTGCCGAGGGAGGGGTATTTGTAGGTTATCATAGCTGCTCTGATTAAGACAGAGAACGGAGAGTCGGACTAATACATGAGCCTCAGACCAAGAGGGCAAGAGGCAGAGACCCGAGTAGCCAAAATGACGGGTTATCTAGGGAAGGGCAGCCCGATCCTGAGCTGGAGAGTTTGGAGTAAGTGGCAGGATGTGCCAGCCAGGAGACTCTGTAACAGTTAGGGATTGAGGGAGGCTGGTGGCCTGAGTCCGCTTTGACAAGGTAATAGGCACCTCAGTTAGCCTTCTGTCCGGGGTTTGAGCCTAGCGAACAGTGCTTGCTGCTTTGTACAGGGGCCAGGCTACCACCATCTTCAAGAGTTCACCCGGCCTGCTCGCAAGAGCTCATCCTGCTGAATCTCTCTGAGGAGGATGCAGGAGGGTGATGGGAGCCAACCAACTGCTGCAATTCTGCCTTGGGGCGGGGGCGGGGCTGGAGGACATAGGTGGGAAAGGCTGAGGGAATGAGGTCTTCTCTATGCAGCCACGAGGAAGCCATTGTCCCTCCCAGGTGCAACTGTCCAGTGTGCTGCTTTAAGGTCACCTGTGCCCCCCCCCGCCCCTCCCTTCACGACTTCTCACTCGCTACCCCGTAAGTAAGCCTAACAACTCACTCAGCCCCGGGTGAACTGGTGCAATTGTGTCTTAGTCTTTGGAACTTTAGAATTGAGGGTAGGCATCGTGTATGTATGTCTACAGGGAAGGAATTTTCCAGACACTTGCCATAGTTGGCAGGATATAACAAAATCCAGGATGAGTTTGAGAAGAACATGGTTCTGATCCTGCTAGAAGAATGACTCGGACAGCTGAGGTGTTGTGGTCTGAAGTAGGTTGGTTATAGAGGGACATGGCGTCCCTAGAGGGCTTGTGGGGGTGGTGACAGAGGCATGGGTAGAATAGAGGATATTGACACACGTAACAGGTGGGGTTACCTGATCGTAGGGTGTCTGTGGGGGAATCCCTGGTGGCGTTCTTCTGTGTAGTCTCAAGTGACAAGAGCGTGAGGAGTGGGGTCCACCATGTGACAATGGAGATGCCCAGAGACAGGAACACTCCAGAGACCAGGGCAGTGGAAGTGCCTGCAGGGCTTGCTGAGATGCTACTAGGGATAGGAAGAAATAATCTCTGGGCCAGATGTGGCGACACACACATTTTTATTTTAATTAAATTTTTTAATTTTACATGCCATGGTTTCCCCTCCTCCCCTCTTCCCGTTCCCTCTCCCTCCTCCTTCCTGCCCCCCCCCCCAATCTACTCCTCAGAAAGTGACAGGCCTCCCATGGGAATCAACAAAGCATGGCTTATCAAGTTGAGGCAGAAACAAGCTCCTTCCCCTGAATCAAGACCGCATCAGGGCATCCCACCATAGGGAATAGATCCCAGAAAGCCAGCTCATGCACCAGAGACAGGTCGTGATCCCCCCTGCTAGGGGCTCCACAAACAAACTGAGCTACACAACTGTCACCCACATGCAGAGGGCCTAAGTTGGTCCCGTGTAGGCTCCCTATCTGTCGGTCCAGAGTCCATGAGCTCCCAGGAGTTCCGGTGAGCTGTCTCTGGGTTTCCCCATCATGATCTTGACCCCCCTTGCTCATATAATCCCTCTTCGCTCTCTTCAACTGGACTCCTGGAGCTCAGCCCAGTGCTTGACTAGTGACCAGGCTGGCCTTGAACTCACAGAGATCCTCCTGCCTCTGCCTCCTGAGTGCTGGGATTAAAGGTGCCCCCAACACACTTTTAATCCCAGTACTCAGGAGGTAGAGGCAGGTGGATCTCTGAGTTTGAAGCCTGGGCTACAGAGTGAACCCCTCATAACAACAACATGTGAACGCTGTTAAGTGAATCACACATGGGGAAGTAATTCTCAAAACATTCAAAAGCCAGGTGTTGCTGTGGAATTCTTGGGAGCTCTATGGGTTGTCTAAGGCCCAAGTGATACTCAGCAAGGTGGTTAAGAGAAGTCTACAACAACCAGGGCCTGCACATGCCGAAGGTGAGCGAGCTATGTAGTGAGGTGGAAATGGGTGCTCCTAGAAGCTAGAAGGTTGCTAGTCAGGAGTCCCAGTGCTAGGACTACACCATCTCCCTGGGAGCTGCTGACCACAGAGGTCCTAGAGGCCCCTGAAACATACATGCTACTAGCAGGTTCTCGGTTGCTATGGTAGCAGTATAATGTTGAACTCTTTGGACTCTTTTGGGGGGCCCACCACCCAGCTCCCAAATAAGTTACACAGAGGCTTATTCTTAGTTGTAAACGTCTAGCCTTAGCTTGGCTTATTTCTTGCCCACTTTTCTTAATTTATATTATCCCCTCTGCCTTTTGCCTCTTGGCTTTTCGTTTTTCTTATTTCCTTAAATCTTACTCTTGCTCTGTGGATTGCTAGGTTGCTGGCCCCAAACGTCCTCCTTCTTCTAGGGCTTTTTCCCTTCCAACCCCCTTCTCCTAGTCCTCTGCATAGTCTCTCTGCCTGCCAGACCCACCTAGCCTTTCTCCTGCCTCACTATTGCTCATTCAGAGCTTTATTAGGCCATCAGGTGTTCTCGACAGGCCAAGCATCACAGCGTCACAGAGTTAAACAAATGCAACATAAACGAAAGTATCACACCTTAATATTCCCAACAGACTGTAATGGTAACCTATTGCTGAAGATGTCACATGCTTCCGTCACAGGACTCGGAGAAATAAAGCTAGGGTTGGGCAGGAAGTATCCCCTTCCTGAGCTCCTGTAAGTTCCAGAGGGTGCTGCTAGGGATGCTGGGGAGGTTGGGGTCTAAATCCTACCCAGCTGCTTTGTGATGGATGTGAGCCCGCCTTCTGATGGGATGTAAGGCTATTTCACTGGGGGAGAGACGTGTCTGCTAGTGCAAACTTAAAAAACCTGTGAGCAGAGAAGCCCTAAGCTCCGGTGGAGAGCAGCCGCTGTCACCTGGTTAAAGGACGCCCTAGGTGAGGTGACTTCCCACACCTGTGCTTACAGTGGTCCATGTTCACTCGGATTGTCCTTCCTTTCTGTTTTCGTGCTTTTCCTCTCGGGTGTTTGTAGAAGACACACAGCCTTGAGACTTGCCGTCAGCCACCTCTGGAGACAGACAGGGCACGAGTACCTCACTGGAGTTAGAATGGTCAGCTTGTTGCCCCTGACTCCCAGGCTCAGGGATGCTTGCAGAAGAGACGTGGAAAGAATGTAAGAGCTGGAAGAAGGGGCAGAGGTTTTGTGAGAGACTAACTTCCAACCCCAACTGCCGTCTAGGAGTTCTCCTGGGCCTGCTCTCCTAGAAGGAGGAGGCAGGAGGGTCATGGGACCCTCGTCTGAGTATGCAGCCAACCCTGCCTACCAGCTCTATGGAGTTTTGCCCTAAATGACTTGGGTTCGTGGTTCTTGGGGGTGGGGCTGGAGGATATCAGTGGAAAGGCTGAGGGAATGAGGTCGTCTCTACATGGCCATGAGGAAGCCATCATCCCTCCTGGGGACAGACTGTCCAGTGTGCCGTCTAAGATCACCTGTGCTCCCGCTCATGACTTCTCACTCGCTGCTCTGTAAAGAAGCCTAATAACTCACTGGGTCGCCCCCCTCCCCCGGAACTTTGGTTGTCATTGAAACTTCAGAATGAGGGATGATATATTGTGCGTCTCTCTCAGAAGAGTTTTGGCAACACTGCTCTTACAGAGGACTTGAGTGTGGTTCCCAGGACCCAAATCACAGTTCACAACTGCCTGGCACGTGCGCATGACACACACACACACACACACACACACGCACATACACACCTGCACACACATGCACGCACAACACACCACACACACGCATGCACACACATGCATACATGCGCATATGCACACACATGAGATCTGTTTGTCTGCGTATATGCACATGCATGTGTGCTGATTCACGGGAATAGATTGGTGTTGCTAGGAGCAATTATGTCTCATGTCAACAGAACCCTAAGTTATTTAAATGCCATGTTCTACAAATCTGTGAAGTGGTTGAAGATTACCCATCTATGCAGAATACAATCTCTATATCTCTAAAGAACCTAATTAGTCTGACTATAAGGATAAGAAACATGATTGACTATTGACCTATAATACTTAATACCTGTATAACTTAAAGACTAAGACTTCATATCAGAAATATTAAATAATCTTTAAACAACTGTGCAGTAAATGAGGAAAATGACCTCAAAATGTAAACAATGTATAAATATCTTGATCAGAGGTAGAAATATATAATGTAATATGATAACTATATCCTAAAAATTGTATCAATATACAAAATGTCTTAAACAGAGGTAGGAACATGCATGCATGCAATCTGACAAAATAACTTTGCATAGGTGTACAAATATTGTAGATAGAAATAGCATATTCAATATAACAAATACAATTTGAACTGTGTCAATATATAAGAATCTATAACAATATACTATTACTCACTGTTATTTTATTAGTGTAAGTTCACACTAAACTACCTATTGTCTCATTCAATTTTCCCTCTTTTTAAAATTTTTTTTAATTTTTTTCTTTTTCTTTTTTTATTTATTTATTAAATATTTCTGTCTCTTCCCCACCTCCGCCTCCCCTTTCCCTCCCCCAATCAAGTCCCCCTCCCTCGTCAGCCCAAAGAGCAATCAGGGCTCTCCGTCCCGTGGGAAGTCCAAGGAAAACCCTCCTCCGTCCAGTTCTCGTAAGGTGAGCATCCAAACTGCCTAGGCTCCCACAAAGCCAATACATGCAATAGGATCAAAAACCCATTGCCATTGTTCTTGATGTCTCAGTAGTCCTCATTGTCCGCTATGTTCAGTGAGACCTGTTTTAACCCAGGCTTTTTCAGACCCAGGTCAGCTGGCCTTGGTGAGTTCCCGATAGAGCATCTCCATTGTCTCAGTGTGTGGGTGCACCCCTCGCGGTCCTGAGTTCCTTGCTCATGTTCGCTCTCCTTCTGCTCCTGATTTGGACCTTGAGATTTCAGTCCGGTGCTCCAATGTGGGTCTCTGTCTCTGTCTTCTTTCATCGCCTGATGAAGGTTAATATTCAGGAGGATGCCTATATGTTTTTCTTTGGGTTCTCCTTCTTATTTAGCTTCTCTAAGAACCCGAATTGTAGGCTCAATGTCCTTTATTTATGGCTAGAAACCAAATATGAGTGAGAACATCCCATGTTCCTCTTTTTGGGTCTGGCTTACCTCACTCAGGATAGTGTTTTCTATTTCCATCCATTTGCCTGCAAACTTCAAGAAGTCCTTGTTTTTTACTGCTGAGTAGTACTCTAATATGTATATATTCCATACTTTCTTCATCCATTCTTCAATTGAGGGGCATCTAGGTTGTTTCCAGGTTCTGGCTATTACAAACAATGCTGCTATGAACATAGTAGAGCATATATTTTTGTTGCATGATAAGGCCTCTCTTGGGTATATTCCCAAGAGTGGTATTGCTGGGTCCATGGGTAGGTTGATCCCAAATTTTCTGAGAAACCGCCACACTGCTTTCCAGAGTGGTTGTACAAGTTTGCATTCCCACCAGCAATGGATAAGTGTACCCCTTTCTCCACAACCTCTCCAGCATAGGCTATCATTGGTGTTTTTGATTTTAGCCATTCTGACAGGTGTAAGATGGTATCTTAAAGTTGTCTTGATTTGCATTTCCCTGATCGCTAAGGAAGTTGAGCATGACCTTAGGTGTCTTTTGGCCATTTGAACTTCTTCTGTTGAGAGATCTCTGTTCAGCTCAGTGCCCCATTTTATAATTGGGTTGATTAGCCTTTTACAGTCTAGTTTCTTAAGTTCTTTATATATTTTGGAGATCAGACCTTTGTCAGTTGCGGGGTTGGTGAAGATCTTCTCCCAGTCAGTGGGTTGCCTTTCTGTCTTAGCGACAGTGTCCTTTGCTTTACAGAAGCTTCTCAGTCTCATGAGGTCCCATTTATTCAATGAGGCCCTTACTGTCTGTGCTGCTGATGTTATACGTAGGAAGCGGTCTCCTGTGCCCACTTGTTGTAGTGTAGTTCCCACTTTCTCTCCTATCAGGTTCAGTGTGTTCAGACTGATATTGAGGTCTTTAATCCACTTGGACTTGAGTTTTGTGCATGGTGACAGACATGGATCTATTTTCATTCTTCTACAGATTGAAATCCAGTTTTGCCAGCACAATTTGTTGAAGATGCTCTCTTTTTTCCATTGTATAAAATTTTTTTTAGATTTATTTATTTATTATGTATACAATATTCCTTCCATGTATGCCAGCAGTCCAGAAGAGGGCACCAGATCTCATTATAGATGGCTGTGAGCCACCATGTGTGTGCTGGAAATTGAACTCAGGACGTCTGGAGGAGCAGTCAGTGCTCTTAACCTCTGAGCCATCTCTCCAGCCCTTCCCTCTTTTTTTTTTTTTTAAGGCGATCTCTGGGCCTACATAATTTCCATCCTAACCTTCAACCCTGTACAAATAATAATCAACCCCTAAATGGTGTCCTTAACCCTGAGGACAAACATTGTTGGGAGAGGGGACGTTGTCTTCTAGAATTGCTTCCAGCTGTCATGGGGCAATGTTCTTTCTATGGGATCCTAAAAAAGTAAAGTGATGGTTAAGTTTCAAGATTGCTGTCTTGAAAATGCTCTCTGAGTAGTCAGTAGGGTTTTTCTGAAGTTCTTATTTGGAGTTCTGGCCAGAATGTTGTAAGAAGGTGCACCGTTTCAGCAGCTGGTACCCCAAAACTGGTCTTATAGTAGGGCTATCAGCATCATGATGTCCTCTAAACCAGGTGGAGTCATTGTTGTGGGGCCCCATATTCTTCCTGAAAATTTCAAAGATTACTACAGGAAAATCAACTGTTCATTGTGGAAAATTTAAATGTTATTCATATAGACATATATTCAGTGTACGATATAGACAAAAATAGGCATGGAGAAAAGTAAAATTTTTCCTAAATTGAAACAAAAGAAAAAAAGAAAGAAAAGGAAACTGCATCTAGGGAGAGATGAGTCAGAGTTAAGAGCACTGGCTGCTCTTCCACAGGACCTGGGTTCAATTCCCAGTATCCATATCACTACTCACAACTTTCTGTAACTACAGTTCCAGGGGAATGACACTCTCTCCTGACCTCCTCAGGTACCAGGCACTCATGACATACATGCAGGCAAAGCGCGGGCATGCGCGCGCACACACACATATAAATTATAAAATTTGGCATAAATGGATATCACATGTAGAAAAATAAAAATAGATCCATATCTATCACCATGCACAAAACTCAAGTTCAAATGGATTAAAGACCTCAACATAAAGCCAGCCACACTGAACCTCATAGAAGAGAAAGTGGGAAGTACACTTGAACACATTGGCACAGGTGTATTAGGAACTACTTCCTAAATAGAACCCCAGCAGCACAGACATTGAGAGAAACAATTAGTAAATGGGACCTCCTGAAACTGAAAAGCTTCTGTAAAGCAAAGGACACGGTCAACAAGACAAAACGACAGCCTACAGAATGGGAAAAGATCTTCACTAACCCCACATCAGACAGAGGTCTGACCTCCAAAATATACAAAGAACTCAAGAAATTTGAACACTAAAAGGACACATAAAAAATGGAGTACAGACCTAAATGGAGAACTCTCAACAGAGGAATCTAAAATGGATGAAAGACACTTAAGGAAATGTTCAACATCCTTAGCCATCAGAGAAATGCAAATCAAAACA
>NW_026068165.1:910520-919907 GCF_014885135.2 Alexandromys fortis
GAGCCTGTCCTGGAACTAGCTCTTGTAGACCAGGCTGGTCTCGAACTTACAGAGATCCGCCTGCCTCTGTCTCCCAAGAGCTGGGATTAAAGGCGTGCACCACCACCGCCCGGCCAAAGAATGTATTTTAAAAAAAAAAAAAGTGGCACACTTACACAATGGAGTACTACACAGCAGGAAAAAAATAATGACAGCTTGAATTTTGCAGGAAAATGGATGGAATTAGAAAACACTATTTTGAGTGAGGTAACCCAGACACAGAAAGACAATCATCACATGTACTCACTCACATATGGTTTTTAAACATAAAGCAAAGAAAGCCAGCCTAAAAACCACAATCCCAGAGAATTTAGAGAATAATGTGGATACTAAGAGAGACTTACATAGGTCTAATCTACATGGGAAGTAGAAAGTAGAAAAAGACAAGATCTCCTGGGTAAATTGGGAGCATGAGGACCTTGGGGGAGGATTGAAGTGGAAGGGGAGAGGCAGGGAGGGGAGTAGAGAAAAATGTAGAGCTCAATAAATATCATGGAAAAAATATAGTTATAAATATAATTGTAAGAATATAAAATTTTATTAGATATAATAAAAATTTTAAGAAATTGAAAGGCAAACATACATGTATATTCTGCTAGGCTTCTGAGATTACTAAGGAATGGGGTCAGCATTCAATTAGACGGTCCTGACTCCAGACTATAATGAGGTCTGATAGCAACCAAGGATGGGAGCATTATCCGACTGACCACTGACAGTAGATTCTGAAGACAAGAAGAAAGCTTCCTCAAATCCTGTCTCTCCTTCTGTCTTCCAAAGAGTGCTGAGATTGAATACTACATCTGATCCTGTGCTTCCCGCTGGAAGCAATAATAAAATTTCCCTGTGCACCCGCAAGCCTTGTCCATTGAGACACCGCCTCTTACAGTATGCAACCATCAGGTGGCGCTTGAGGCGCGAGACGGAAAACAGATGGTGCCCCACCCTGTTTGTGCTGATAAGGCATGGCAGTTAAACCTGTGGCTCTGAAGCCACAGCTGTGACAAAACCTTCCTGGAAGATGTTTTGTGTGCCTGATGGTGTCTTCAGAGGTCTCAAGATGTGGACGATAAGGAGGAGAAGCCATAGAAATGCACCTTCAGAGCTCAGCCTGTCTGTTCAGCAGGAGCCTTCTCCTTTGCTGGAGTTTTGGTGGGTAGAGAGCACTCCAGCTAAGGATGGTTTCACTCTGCAGCCATAGTTCAGGCAAGCAGATCACCCATGTCTCTTGCATCCTCTGTCGTCTTTCCTTGCTCACGTCTGGGAATGTGGAGAGCCTGAGCCTGGGTAAGGATAGAGAATGGTGCCTCAGAAAGTTCTTTTTTTTTTTTTTTTTTTCGAGACAGGGTTTCTCTGTGGCTTTGGAGCCTGTCCTGGAACTAGCTCTGTAGACCAGGCTGGTCTCGAACTCACAGAGATCCGCCTGCCTCTGTCTCCCAAGTGCTGGGATTAAAGGCGTGAGCCTCAGAAAGTTCTGCAATCAGATGGAGCAGTCTAGAGAAAGGGAAGTCAAAGTTAAGATTACTTCCTGATGCAGTATATAGATGGTGAGTTCCGTGTTTTCTGCCTACAGGGGTGGCAGCGCTGGTTACGAGGGAGAGATTAGGGCTGCAGCTGTGTGGTCTCAATCACTGTCCTGTCGCCGTGAAGAGACATCATGACCAAGGCAGCTCTTTCAAAAGAGAGCTTTTGTCCCGTGTGGTGGTGCACGGCTTTAATCCCAGCACCCAGGAGGCAGAGCAGGGGAGAATCTCTGTGAGTTTAAGGGCAGCCTGGTCTACAGAGTGAGTTCCAGGACAGCCAGGGCTACACAGAAACCCTGTCTCAAAACGCCAAAAGACAAGAAACCAAAACAAAACACAAAGCAAGCATTTAATTAGGGGCTGGCTTCCAGTTTTAGAAGTCTAGTCCATCGTCATCATGATGGGGAGCCTGGAGGCAGACAAACCTGGTGCTGGAGAGGGAGCTACGTGATGCACAGGCTTGGCACGGGCTTTTGTAACCTTCAAATCCACCCTCCAGCAAAGCCACGCCTGTTAGTCCCTTTCAAATAGCGCTACTCGCTGGTGACTAACCATACAAATACATGACCCTCAGCGGCCATTCTTGCTCAAACCGCCACAAGCTGGTAATTTTAATCTGGCTGTGCTTGGGGGCTGTGCTTCATTACTGCTGCTGCTTTAAACCCCTTCCTGCCCATCCACTCACTCAGTCCAGCCAGTACTCTGGGTGCTGGCCCCAGGTCTCCTAGGTCCTAGAGGACCAGGGCATGCTGAGTAACTCTAGAAAGGCCATGCAGCTCAAAGGCACCTGTCATCTTTTTTGAAACAGGGTCTCAGGCGGCCTAGGCTGTCCAGGAATTTACTTTGTAGCTGAGGATGACTTTGATGTTATAATCCCCCTGCCTCCACCTCCCCTTTGAGTGCTGAGATTACAGGTGTGTGCCACCATATGTGGTTTTATATGGTGCCGGAGATGGCACCCCGGGCTTCATGTAGCTAGTGTCTTAGTTGGTTTGGGTTTCTATTGCTGTGATGAAACACCACGACCAAAAAGCAAGATGGGGAGGAAAGGGTTCATTTGGCTTACACTTCCATATCTTGGTCCATCACTAAAGAAGTCAGGGCAGGAACCTGGAGGCAGGAGCTGATGCAGAGGTCATGGACGGGTGCTGCTTGCTGGCCTCCTTATCATGGCTTGCTCAACCTGCTTTCTCTAGAACCCAGAACCACCAGCCAGGGATGGAAGCACCCACAGTGGGTTGGCAGTCCAACATCAATCACTGATTAAGAAAATACCACGTAGTCGGATCTTTTTTGGTCTTGTTTTGTTTTGTTTTTGAGGCAGTTTTTCTCTGTGTAGCCTGTCCTGGAACTAACTCACTCTGTAGACCAGGCTGGCCTCTAACTCAGAGATCTGCCTGCCTCTGCCTCCCGAGTGCTGGGATTAAAGGCGTGCACCACCACCTCTTCTTATAGCCAGATCTCATGGAGGCAGTTTCTCAACTGAGGCTCCTTCCTTTCTGATGACTCTAGCTTGTGTCAAGTTGACATAAAACTAGCCAGTACACTAGGCAAGCACCCAACCAACTGAGCTGTATCCTTAACCCTTACCTGTCAACTTGATCAGAGGAGCCATGAGGAGCCATAAGCCCACCAGAGGTTGGACTCCACCAGCGTATGTTCTGCAGAAGGGAGGGTCTCTACAGAGACAGAGGGAATGTCCTTGCTGCCTGCAAAGGACGCCACATGTTCAGCAAGTCCCTGACTTATTCCAGCAGATCCCACTCACTACTGGTTAAAACACACACACACACACACACACAAACTAAAGTAGCCAGCTTGCTTCTTCCAGGTTCCTAAAAGTAACCCCTGAGGACCTCAACTGATTTTCACAAGAATAAAAGATGTGTTTAATTTTTGGTCACTTACAAGGTCTTAAACACCCAAGGGAAAAGTAAGCAAAGCAATGATGTTACAAAACAACATTCTACCAACCTCCAGCTGGGGTTCTCATCATGACCTGGTTTAGTTGGGGGCCAATGCTCTTCAAGTCAGCAAAGACAGTCATTCCATGAAGTAGCTACCTTGGAGGGCCTTCCACTACGTCTCAGGTGACAAAGTCAACAACCAGGAGGCTTGCTCCTCACACACCCTATAAATCCTGCTACCACTGCCAGATCCCGACGCTAGCTCACAGGTGGAAGATGGTATCAGCTCAGAGGATGCTGCCATTGCCACCAACACACTTGTTAAACTCCAGCCAAAGGGTGCCCACGTCTCGTCATGTGACTCCCACTCCCCGCCCACGTTAACCTTAAGGCTTTGTCAAAGGAGATTTATTTATTTATTATGTATTTTATGTGTATGAGTGCTCTACTTGCCTGTGTGCCACACTCCAGGAGAGGGCATCAGGTCGCATTACAGATGGTCGTGAGCCTCCATGTGGGTGCTGGGAATTGAACCCAGGACCCCTGGAAGAGCAGCCAGTGCGCTTAACCACTGAACCATTTTAAGCTCTATCTCTTAAGATGTAGCTCAAGCCCTTATGGGTCTGCTCCCAGGACAGATCAGCAGTGCCAATCAGCACCAACCCACGTTTCTCAGTCTCGAAGCAATTCCACCTTGCTGACCCAGTCACAGGGAAATGCAGAAATAATAATAATAATAATAATAAAAAACAAAAATAAAAAGTCAGGGCCAGTGAGATGGTTTAGTGGCACCGTCAAGCTTGACAACCTGGGGAACCCACATGGTGGAAAGCGAATCAAGCCCTGCAAGTTGTCCCCTGAGTTTCATCCCAGCACACACTGTGGGAGCTCACTCCTTTATTCCCAGCACTTGAGAAGCAGAGGTAAGTAGATCTCAGTAAGTTCAAGGCCAGCCTGCTCTGCAGAGCAAGTTCTAGGATAGCCAGGGCTATACAGAGAAACCCTGTCTCAAAAAACAAACAAATATTTTATTTTATGCATAAGGCCCTCCCCCATCTGATACTGGGGTATGGGCATCTTTGTTAGGAACCCAAGGAAACCAGAATGTCGGTCAGTCAAGGTTGGGAAGAGTGGGCTGTGCCAGGTGCTGTCCAGGCTCTGCAGGACTACCTGGAGCCAGGGGAGAGTAGGCAGCTTTGGAGCAGCTTGGAAGGCCGGACCATCTGGGGATAGCCGCTCGGGAGCTATCTAGGGATTCAGATTCCAAGGGAACACTTGGGGTTGCTGAGCTGCTAGAGCTATCAGGGGCTGGTCGGAAATCTCCTGGGACAGAATGGGGGAACATTTTATCTTGGATATACATTTGAAACATTTAGGTTAAGGTAGGCAGTGGTGGCACACACCTTTAATCCCAGAACTCATGAGACAGAGACAGGCAGATCTCTGGGAGTTTGAGGCCAGCCTGGTCTACAGAGCAAGTTCCCAGGACAAGCCCTAAAGCTACAGAGAAACCCTATCTTGAAAAAAAAGAAATAAAGAAAGAAAAGAAAAAATACTTTTGGGCCCATGGTCTTGGTAGTTGGGGGAGGAGAGTCTCAAGACCAGGGAAAGGGGGAGAGATTTCACCTTCAGGAATAGAGGGTATACAGATGGGGAAAGTTAGCTGTGAAGGCGTAAGTCACGAACAAGGCCACACCAGTTTGGAGTTATGATTAATAGGGTGTTATTTATTTAAAGGGGAAAACTTACAGATCACCGTCCCAGACAACAGCCATCTGCACAACCAGGAAGGGAGTCTAGTCTCCGGCGGAGCAGGAAGTGAAGAGAGCGAGCCGAGGAAATAGCCGCTTTTTTAAAGGGAGAGAGACCACGCCCCAATGGGCTGGTATCACAGCAGCTATTGGTTGGAGGGGTGGAAGGACCTCCCGCAACAAGGCTGTTGGTTGATGGGAGTACTTTTTGATCATTTGACCTGTGACAGATGGGTTCAAGTTGAGTTCCTGAAGCTTACATGATTTAAGTTTGTAAAAGAGATAAAAGTTTTAGGTATGTTAGTATTACCATTGTTTGTAATCTATACTAAAATCCATATTGGCACTGTTATGGTCAGATCCGCGAAGTCCCCCAAAAACCCAACAAGGAGACTGAGTCCTGTATGTGAAAGCAAAGAGCCTTTATTTTATGCAAGTTTGCAAACTCGGTCTCTCTGCATGTCCAACGTATTGGAATAAACGCAGAGCCCCGAGCTCAGTTAGAGTTGAAATTTTATAGTAGTAAAGGTGGGGGTGAGGGGTTTCTAAGATTTAGGATCCCCGATTGACCGACATTTGTCTAGGGGTGTCCTGGTGAGTGTGCTGGCAGGTGATCCTATCTACAGCGGTTGGGTGTTTCTTGGGTGGTGCTCAGCTATCTCAGTTTGTGGTTCTTCCTGCAACCAGGTGTTGCTTCAGGGTAAACTGCTGAGACTCAGCCTCCATTAAACTTATCGATGGCTGAGTCCTACTCTGGCAGGTGATAATGGTTGGAAGTAAAGAACTTCCTTCGGGTGGTCTGTTTCTATTTAGCTTATCATGGTTGGCTCCTACATTTCCCCCTTCACAAACACCAATGACAGGACTCAATCTTGGGTCCTGCCTGCCCATGGTTTTAAGGAGGTATTATTGGGACCTAAGAATGACGTAAGTTAGTAAATCCATTCACTGACAAATTTGGGCCTATTTTTTTTTAGTATATTAACAGACACTATAGGTATTTATCTTGTTCCCCATGTCCCTTGTCTCAGCCTTTCAACCTATCCTATGCAGGGGACATGGGACAATGTGTTCCTTTCCACAACTACTTCCAGCTGACATTAGGGCATTGCTATCAGGGCCCAAGCAGGTAGAAAGGCTAGCCAAAGGCAGGGAGGGAAATTAGGCAATGGGGCACTCATCAGACTTCGTTGAAAGGACAGAGTGTGTTTGTATCAGCTGGACTGGTCCACATCGGCTTTCAGGAAGTCCAGGGCTCACCACCATTCAGAGCAGGTTGCAGTCAGCAGCTGATGCTTAGATGCATCTGCCAGCCACGTGGAAGCCTATTGGGATAAGTTTAAACTGGGCACAGAAGTTAAATTTTATATACTTAAAGAAAAATCATGTTGTAAATAAAGAGCAGATAACAGGCATCTGTAAACAGAAGGAATAGACTCAGACCTTTGAGTCCTAGCAAAAACTATAGATTTTAGTTAAAAGCATGTTTATTTTTTTTGTTCTCCAGAGATCCATGTATGGTTTGGACAAAGATGCCTTTGGCCCAATGAGAAACACCGTTTAGTTCATATTTAAATGGCAACCAGAATAAACCTAAAATCTTGAGCTTGTGACCCAAACAGTAAGTAGTCATTGCTCTATCAGCTTATCAGAACTACACCATAGAGGGGGGAAGAAATCAGAAACATTTTCCATATCTTAGCCTGTATTTACATCTTAAGTCATTTTTTTCAGACCCTCAAAGCTTATGAACTTTTATATCCTCAGACCTTAAAACATTTTTTAAGAGACCAAGTAGCTTTAGAATGAGCTAACAAGGAGTTATAGTTTTGTGGAAGAATCCGGATATCTTTTGCTGCTAAACTGACATTATAACTGCTCTAGCCGTCAATGCTATCAGAGATCCTAGAAGGATAAATAAAGTATATCTGAGAACAGAGCAAGTAGTTTCCGAATCTATTAAAAGTGACAGGGACCAGAGTCCATATACAGTTAGTCATACCCAGGTCTCCATAGCATTGGAGGCAGAAATATCAGGAACAGCAGTCTTACTGCCTAAGACAGACCCATAAGGTGGATTTTTTTTTCCTGTGGAAGAGGAATATGGAAAAGACTGACCTTGTTTTGTCTAGACAAAATTGGTACAATCAATTCTCCAAGGTCCTGCTGTTTGTCCACAGTCTGGACCTGGTCCTGGCAGCAGGTCTTGCACTGGGGCACCTCGCCCAGTGGTCAGCGTCGTTGTAATCCAGGTGGAGGACAGCCGGTGTCCATAATTTTCTTTGGAGCCTTGGGTTACTGCTAGGATATCGGAGTCTCTGTCTAATACAATAAAGCTTTTTAATCATTATTTTAAATGTCATTTTCTACAGATCTCTGAAGTATGAGAGCTGCCTAGGTATGTCTGATTAGACAAACTTTGTTTCTCATTTCTTTCTTGTTTTATGTTTGATTTTGAAAACATATACAGGGACCTAAATAAAGCTTATTCCTTAATTAATTATATCTGTACCTTAAAGACGATTGACTAACTTGTACTTCCTAATGGTCTATAATAAGTTAGCACCTTTCACAAGACTAGAACTCCACACTCTAATGATTTAGAATTAAAGCTAATAAAGGAACTGAATTAATCATTCCGAGGGTGAACACAGAACAAGTTTCTATCTAGCTGTTACTTCTGTCTCCTGCAAAGGCAAGGAACAGGTCCCAGGGTGAACTGGGAACAGCAGGGAGTCTAAGAGCTAGCATTGCCCTAGGGCAAACTGAGGCTCAGGTCTACCTTCCTGCTGATCTATAGAACCCATCTTGGCAGGTGTGTACCAAGTTGCCCTGGGAAAGCTGCCCTGTGCCCAACATTTTTCCCCCTTCACAAGTACCGATGACAGGACTCAATCATGGGTCCTGTCTGTCCAGGGGCTCAAGGGGGTGATACTGGGACCTCAATACCATCAATCAAACAGTATTGACCCATTCTCGAACAAAAGCCACAGTCTGTTGATAGGAAGCAAGATCATTAGGGACCCATTAGAGCTGGAAGCAAGGTTGTTAACCAAGGAGACCGGTAGAACAAGTTTTCATCCCATCCAGGTTTTGCATGAGCATTCTGTTCTCTATCATTAACAAGGCCATCAAATCTCTAATTACCCTGGAGTGGTTGACATAGAAACAACATTCTTTCTCCAGAAGAGGAGGTCCTTAGTATCAATACAGAAATTTATGAGAGGCTCTTAGTATCAATACAGAAATTTATGACTCAGTCTAGCCTAATAGCTTAAACCTAACAAAGTTAGCAAGACAAGGAGACTAAACATGCATTGTTAATTCTGAATAGACCTTGAACAAGGAAATAAATTTTTAAACCATTAATTAATTATTTTTAATGCTTTGACTTTTTAATATAGTATTCCATGTTATAGTGATCCCCCCATTACAAATTTTTTCCCGTTGTTATTTTACAACTTCAGTTTTGCCTATGTCGTGAATCTCAATCCAAACATCTGACATGCAGGTGGTCCCAGACTACCCCTGTACAACCCCCAAAAGATTGAGATTCACAGGACTGGATGCTGTTCCAAGCCCTCTATCAAACTGCTTAGGTCACTGTCTTCTGCATCACAAGAAATGAACATTTCCATTTCTGGTTAACTTTCGGTGCTTATGGCTCTGACCCTAATTTTTAACCTTTTATTTTAAGTTCAAATATTACCAACATAAAACATTTTATAAGCACAAATGTCCAACCGCCTTATACATTTATTTAATTTTTTTAAAAAACAATTAAAGTCTCTTAAATGTTTTCCTGCAATATCAAAAATAACATACTTCTTTGGTCTCACCCTCGACAGCATGCACATAGCCTGTTCTTTAGATCTCAGCCTGCTCCATTTCACTGTAGCTGGTGCTTCTTTGACCATCACCCGGCACTGGCATTCCTAAAACCGTTAAGGTCCATTGTTGCAACTGCCCATTCTTTGGGACTCTAGTCCTGCCATACATTTGTAAACCTCAGCTGTTTCCTGTGATCCCTTTATGTCTTTATAACCATTTTCACCTGGGTGACTCTTAAATTAACCAAGTCTAGCTGGCAGAGCTAGGTACATTTTTGAGTTTATAAACATTGAGGTGCAGCTTTAATAGTTTAAATTCTTTCTCTCTATCTAGCTATAT
>NW_026068165.1:919948-927890 GCF_014885135.2 Alexandromys fortis
GAGACAGGGTTTCTCTGTAGCTTTGGAGCCTGTCCTGGCACTCGCTCTGTAGACCAGGCTGGTCTCGAACTCACAGAGATCCGTCTGCCTCTGCCTCCCGAGTGCTGGGATTAAAGGCGTTCGTGCCCGGCTCTCTCTATATTTTTTAAACCTTGTTTTTAGAAAGGGACATGAGTCATCATGCACAAATCTATCCCAATCCAAACTCTCTTGGAGGTTTGTTAGGTCCACTCCACATGGTCATGGTCACCTTTAGTCAAGATGGCGGTGAAATCATGTAGTCATGTGGCATTTTTTTTTTAACTCTAGCAAATGGCAATCCAAAATTTAAAATGGAATCATGCCTTATGTTTTTTTTTAAATTACCCATGTTTTATTTAAGTAAATAAAACTTAAATAAATAAATTTACTTACTTAAATAAAACATGGGTCTAACAAAGGAAGAGCCATAATCCAATTCTAGAGCCAGCTTTTCAATAAAAAAAAAAAGCACATAGCAGTTTTAACATTATCTATACCAAAAAAATCATCTGAATTTCTGCTAACCCAAAACCAGGAATCAGAGCTCAATGATAAATTTCTGAAGTCAGGCCCATAAATGTGGCCACAGCAGTGATGGGTGGCAGAGACAGCAAAAATAGCCAGACCATTTCTGTCTCAGCTCCACACTTGCAAGAAAACTTAAAGTAGACAAACTTTTCAACAAATCAAGCACATTCAGTATTTGCAGGTATGAGAAACCACAGCAAACATAGTTCATATCCCCTTCTGACCGTCTATAACTTTTTATAACCCTTCAATCTGTTTCCCCTGTCTTTGTTCTTTCAGTCTCCTGCTTTCTCCCTCACTTTCCAGACAACATACCAAAGTCTTTCTCGCTTCTCAGACAACATAAAAATTCTTGCCAAAGTCTTTCTTGTGATTTCCTTAAGTGGTGTATAATATATTTATTGTATGGCTACAATATTTTAAACAAGAACAGAAACATGCATATACTATAACAAAAATAACTTTAAATTTACATCATATAAAATCCCGTACCAGCATGAAACATTTGAGACCAACAGTAGTTTTTTCATACATTAACCAATAATAATTTGTAACCAGCCCCTATAAATGATGATAGATATTTATAACACATTGAATCTGAATGACCAAAGCAGCTCCGGTGGAGGGAAGTCTGGCTACAGTGTCACAACACAGCCATTGCAGCTTAACACCTATAGCTAGAGTCCTTGACCCACAGAACCAAACCTTGGTCAGGTTTGACTAGAAGTTGAGGCCTGCAGCCCCAGGGCGGGCGGAGAGAACTCATCCACCAGCATGGCAGGGGGCAGGGTGGTATGCTGCATGGGGAGAAGGATTGCTAACCTCTCCAGCCACAGCAATTAACCCCAGATTCTGTTCAGTGTTTGAAATCCTATTGGGGCAGTCAGTCCCCTACAGCTGTGGCTGGCACCCTTGCTACATTGTAACAACAAGGGTGTATAACCCAGCAGCCATCACCAAGCGTGCTGCCTCTCAGCCTCCTGCTTGTATTTGACAAACCTGCCCTTGTTGCCCCTGCACTATAGGCCAAGGCTGATTCCTTCTCATGAAATGTTTTAGGCGGGTCTCGAGGTTATTTGTCTTATCCCTATGCTTATGGCCCTATCTCTAAAGTCCTGTAAGTGATCCCAATATCAAAGTCAAAGAAGTCATGATTTGAGTCCCATATGATCAGCCACAGGCTAAGTCAGGATGAAAAGACAAAAACACAACAGCACAGACACACAGGGCAATAAACAGATAAATCCTCTTGACACCGAACCAAACCAAAGACGACAGCCTCAAGTTGTTTTGTGGGTGCGACCCACCCGTCTATCTACAGAACCGAGACATTGGGAGCATACCTCATGTCTCTCTACAGAGCCGAGACTGCATCCCACCTGTCTCCATACAGAACCGAGACCGCATCCCACCTGTCTCTATACAGGTGATGAGACCATTACCGGCGTGTTTCTGAGACAGCTGTCCACCCGCGTGTCTCACCGTAGGGAACCACCCTCTGCAGAAGGGCCCTGGGGACATCTCCCCAGACTCCGCCTATCATCTTTTTGTGCGCATCCACCTAGATCGTCTACAGGCTCTTACGGTTCCTGGGCCCACTCACAGAAAGACATGAGGCACAGACATGAGACCTGAAACAAAACACAGAAAACTTACTGGCCGGTTGAAGGCTCTATGGGTGGTCATCCCAGTGGGCTTGGGAGACCGCCAAACTTTCACATCCACAACCTTCATAACTGCGTCATTCTCTTAGACCGTCGTGGCTTCAGACCTTTATAACTTGGTGGATGGGGAAGGTGGGGAGGTGGGGTTAGTTCACTGACATACATTGTAGGTGTGGGTTAGGCTCTATTAAAGAGTCTTATCTGGGGGCTGGAGAGATGGCTCGGCAGCTAAGGTCACTGACTGTCCAGAGAACCTGGGTTCAGTTCCCCGCACCCACAGGGCAATTCACAAATGATACCCTCCAAGAGCTGATACCCCCACCTAGGAAAAAATACAGGCAAGACACCAGTGTACATAAAACTTTATATATATTGTATTTTTATTTCATCTGCTGGGGTGAGAGTCAGGTGAGTGGAGAAAGGACAGAAGGCATTTAGTATTAGAGTGAAAAAGTTGATGTAAACAAATGATGTCCCATGTTGGAGACGGTAGGGATGCTGTCACCTGGGTGACCTGGAGGGAAGTGGGTAGGTTGCTTAGGGATGAAAGGGTAGCTTGATGGGCTGCCATGCTGACATTACTATTGCCTTTACTGAGAATGGAGGGCTCAGTCTGATGTGTCTTGCAATGAAACAAGCCAATTTGAGAGGGTAAAAGAAAGGCCTTGAGGACATTGTGGATATATGAAGAGTTAGAAATTATGTTGTCTTTTTTGTTTTGTTCTTTTGGCCTAGCTCTGGAGTCAGCACCCAGCTCTAAACCATCCTTTGTGTTCCAGGTATCTTTTATTGCCCTATGGGAATCTTGTCTGAGAGTTTCCCATGGATACAAAGCCTATGCAAACCTTGGTTAGGGGGCAACCCGGAAAATCCCCTGAGTCAGGTATTTGTACTTGGCGTTGCATTTTTGGAAGCTTCATTCAGCATATGGAAATCAACTGGAACGTGTAAATATAGGAAAATAAAAATGCCCTGGGCTAAGGGAAAGTGCTTCAGTCCATTGAGTCTGGAGATCCCTGCGGCCACAAAGGCCAAGTTCATTGTCAAGCGTCTCTGAGTCTTCATTTTACGAACCCGTGTGAACGCACATCTGCCTCACATCTGCGCCATGTCACCAGTGACATTTAGTGCCCAACATGTCGCTTGAGGAAGGACAAAGGATTCGCTGAAGAAGGGCAGTCCTAGAAGCTGACTACTCTGAGAACTAGAAGTGCTCTCAGGATAAGAGGACTCCAGGACCTTCACGGTCACGGGGAGTTCAAACGCGCCATCTCAGGAGCAACAAAATGTACAGTCGCTAAAATGCCTGTCAAAAGAAAAGGTGAAACTGCACATTTTTTTTTTTTTTTTTTTTGAGATTTGAGACAGGGTTTCTCTGTGGCTTTGGAGCCTGTCCTGGAACTAGCTCTTGTAGACCAGGCTGGCCTCGAACTCACAGAGATCCACCTGCCTCTGCCTCCCGAGTGCTGGGATTAAAGGCGTGCGCCGCCATCGCCTGGCCGAACTGCACAATTCTTAAGGAAAGAAATAAAATGGCTCCTGAGACAAAAAATAAATCAAGAAGAAAGGCCCTTCTCTGAGGGAAGGGCGGAAGACACAAGGAAATTTCCTGAAGGAGAAAGGTCCTTCTCAGTAGAGAAGAGAGAAGAAAGGGAGACACAAGGAAATTTCCCGAAGGAGAAAGGTCCTTCTCAGTAGAGAAGAGAGAAGAGAGGGAGACACAAGGAAATTTCCCGATACAAAAGGGAAAAATATTTAACCAAGAAAAAATGGTTTTGCTGGTAAAAGGGAGAAAATATTGATTCAAGACCTAAAAATTAAAAGGCCCAGTAAAAGATAAATAAAGGAAAGAAAAAAGCCTCTTCCCAGTAGATAAAGAGGAAGAAGAAAGGCTCTTTCTGATCTAAGACATTGAGACTAGCTAAAAGTCAGAGCTCTCTCTCTCTCTGGTTGCACCCTGCCAGTCAGCTTCCAGAGGGCAGCCAGCACAGGGCTGCGGCGTATGGCGTCTGAATACCGACAGACGGCCTCTCTGCTGCAGCCTGAGCGTGCTCCGCAAGCCCAGAAATTAGAATTTTGTTGTGTTTGCTTAACTTTGGTTAAGATTTTGTTGCCCCCCCCCAAGTGGGAATAACTCAGTAGTAAAAGTCCCTTCATGGGAAATAGTTTTTTTTTTAACATTAATAATGGGAATAACTCATTATCAATGATTCCCTTCATGGCAGAAAGAAGGATTTAAACACCCCCAGCTTCTAGTAAGAACAACTGAGGTCTAAATTTCCAGAGATATTGGTATTCATTGTTTTGGAGATAGTCTCTTGATTGTCTAGTTAATGTTTAAATAAATGTTTAATTTTCATAGTAAAAAACTAAAAGAACAAAATTCATGAGTTAAAACTATATTAGTGAGTATTATCTTGTCTGTTTATCATTATGGAAAATTTGACTCTGTCTTTAAGTTTTTCTAAAAATTTTAGTTAAATTCTATAAAAATGTAACACCTGAAACAGATTGGGTTGTTAAGTTATTAGATAATATGAACACTGTTAGGAATATTTCTTAGACAAACCTCTCCGCTGACACAAATAGTTCCAGTCAGACCGAACAGACCAAATAAAAGACGCCCACATTTAACGCAGCGCTCCCGGGTACCCGGAAAGCATGGCGAGGGGAAGAAAGAGGAGACCACACAAACCCGGAGACCAGGAGACCACGTGGACATTCTCTGGGGAGCAGTTTAAGTAGCCTGTGGGAGTGGTCTTGACCCTCCCTGGGGAGGGGGTCACCGTTTGGCAGGCTTTCTCCGAGGTGGAATCTGGATTGAGGCACCTTCCAGGGAAGAGGACTTGAAATGGAGTTTCCTGCCCAGTATTCCAAAGATGGGTGCCAGGGGCTGGGATGAGCCGCCCCGACTATAATATTCCAGACTCTTTGTATAAAGGGGTGTTAGGGAGCTGGGGTGATACTTTTGACCAAACATTCCAGGCTTTTTGGATAAGGGTGTGCCAGCAAGCTGAGGTGAAGCCCCTCAACCAAACATTTTAGACTCCTTGGATAAAGGGGTGCTGGCTCAAATCTGGCTGCTTCCTCTGGGCATGGGGAAATGTGAGAGAGGGGAGTGCTGGGAGTTGGTGGGCTCACGCTCAGGGAGAGGTGTGGCTGGAGCGGATTCTGTTTTACTGCCCTCCTGGAGACCTCAGCCAGCTGCTTCCTGAGGGAGATGAGAAGGCAGGTGGCTAGGAGGAAAACTATATTGATATCATTGGCCCTATGAATGTGGCTAGCCATGGGAAGTCACTAACTGCAGAAAGAATGGGACAGAGAAGTGCCCTGATTGTACAGGTGAGGTTCAGGTTATAAGTGGGACACAATAGCAGATAAGTCCAGATTTTAGTTGGCAGGTATCCTCGATCCAGGAGAGTTAGTACCAATGGTGAAGTCCCAGGAGCTGGTGCAGGTGTTGGCATTGTCTGGAGAGCGCTTTGTAAGGTGGTCTTGGCCCAGGCAGCTGGAGTGACCTGCAAAATATGCTTGAAAATGGGTGGGGTTAAAATAGACTCTGGAGACTGCTAGTTTTTACCAGACCAGATTTCTCGATGACACAGCAGAACTTTTCCCAGGGACTTGTATGTATCTGTAAGGCAACTGGAACAGATTTACATGTTGGTGTCATAGCAAAAGGCTATTGCTTTAGGTTAAAAGGTATGAACATTTTAGAAGAAATTAAAGGGAACTGGAAACTCTGAACCTTTGAAGATACACCTGAAATCTGTTAGTCCTGAACTATGAAGCCTGTTAAAGAGGCACACCTGTCTGTATTTTAGCAGGAAACTCAACAAATAAAGTAATAAGATACCAGTACCTTAAGTCATCAAATGCCATCAGACAGATCTTAGGGGATAAATGAGCAGAAACCAGACAGTTATTTTTGCTACGCAGGCAATCCCAAGTCTCTCCCTAGTCCTTGGAGAACACCAACCTAGAAGCAGTGCTTGCCAGTAGCTGCTGAGTCCAAGAGGCCCAAAGATTTTCCTGTGTGTGTGTCGGGGGGAGAGATTTATCTACCTGTCTTGGCAGGATGAGGCGATCGATTCCCCCAGTGGCATCCAGGAGCCAGGTACTGCCTCAGGTACTGAGACGCAGGCCTCTATTGAGCTTGTCAGGGCTGGGTCCTATAGTAGCAGGCAAACTATACATATTGGGCCTTCATCCTCAATCCTCCAATTAACGTAGCAGTGAGTTGGGGAAATATGGATATTCCTGTAGTAGTTATGAATTTTCATGGCTACTGTTCCTTATGACAGCCAAGCTCCTGTTCTGCCAATGGGGGAGGGTAGAGTTACTAACTATTACACCTTGGGAGTGCAGGGAATTGCTATTTGCATGGGAAATGGAACTCAATGCCTAAGTTTAACCTCTCCAACACGACTACCCGTACCCAATACTACCCAAAATAGTCGTAACAAGTTTTTTATCCTTCAAGCGTCTGGTTTTAAAGGGCAGGAGATGAATGCTACTAGTTCCATAAATCTACCCTTCTGTGAGATGTGGGTTACCTACATGGACTCTGGCTGAGCACACTGGCAACAAAGTAAGAGTGAGCCTCAGTGTTAGTTAGTATCTCCGAGTGAGCTAGCAGCCTTATCTCTGAGTGAGGGGCTTCAAGTGTTAGTTAGTATCTCCTAAGGAGCCGTCAGATGGCACAGACCCGCACCCTTTTGGTCCCGCACCCTTTTGGTTTACGTCAAAGAAAATATTCTCACTCAGAGTTAAGATGGGAGCGGTAATTTGAACGGGACTGGAAATTAATGCTTCTGTTAATGAACCTGTTCCGTGGTGTGGCGTTCTCTATGGCCGTCCTCTCCTGCAATCTGGTGGCTCATTGCAGACTAGCTGGTAGAAACTGGCAAGTGCCTGTTACCCTTTTAAGGCACGGGAAAGAAAATTAAACATTAAGGCTGATAAATACAGCTTGTCTTTTAGACTGAACCAGAGCCGTCCTTGCTGTCTATTCAAGGGCTGCACGATGGTACCCTAGCAGTTACAGCATCACTTGTGAACACTGTGCCTTCACACTGGTGTTAATTCTAGGATGTTTTTAAATTTGACTTTGAGAGTTTATGTATTCTTAGAGCAAGGCCAGCAATCTGGATACCAGTGAGGTTGTCGAGGCCATGGCAAGACTCTCCTGCGATGATTCTGGTACATGTTGAAATAAGGAGCGGTGGGGCTGCGTCCCCAACACCCCGGCCGCTTGGCTAGCTTATGCCCGAAATAACAACACACAAACTGTATTCATTTAAGAACTGCTTGGCCCATGAACTCTAGCCCTTACAGGCTAATTCTCGCACCTGGACTAGCCCATTTCTAATGATGTGTGTAAGCACCCCAAGGTGCGCTTACTGGGAAGATTCTAGCCTCTGTCCATCATGGTGTCTCTGCTCCAGAGCAGAGCTGTCGAGTCTACCCAGGAGAGCTGAGCATGGCGTCTCTTCGGGAGCAGAGCAGAGTCTGAGTGACCTCACTTCCTCTTCTGCCCAGAATTCTATTGTTTCCTCCTCCCATCTATCTTTTAACCTATCAGGGCCAAGGAGTTCCTTTATTGCTTAACCAATGAAATCAACAGATTGATATATGACACTCCCACATCACTTCCCCTTTTTCTGTTTAAACAAAGAAAGAAGGCTTTAACTTAACATAGCAAAATTACATATAACAAAACAGTTATC
>NW_026068165.1:930154-931363 GCF_014885135.2 Alexandromys fortis
TTGAAGCAACCAACTTTGGCTAAGGCCTAACATAACTGACATACCATTTTCAAAGGCAAGCAACTTTTCAAAACTATCTTACCCTGTCTTGGCAGGATATGACAGTCCTGTTTTATTTATTGATGCACGCTCTGTATCTCTGTCAGTTGTTGAGGTATGGGCATTTCTTTGCCCCAAGGCCAGTTCTGCCAAAAAGAAAGGCTCCAGGTGGAGTGTCTTTGGTGCTCAACATTCTCTCGGGAATAGAGCGGTGTTGCCAGGACCTAAGGGTTAGCCTATCAAGGGGCCTAGGCAGTTTCTTTATTAGTAAGAAACCACTCCCACATCAGGTACAGAAGCTGGCTGAGAGAATATTGAAACATATGGAATGGTGGGCTGGTTACTGCAGCTGTTGTTCTGGTGGAAGATCCATCTCAGCCCCCTCCGCTGCGAGTTGCCTCAGTCTAGACTCCATCCCCGAGGAAGCCCAATGATGACCCCTCCCCAGAGATGCTCAAGACTACTCCCACAGGGTATTTAAACTGTACTGCAGAGAAAAAAACATGTGGTTTTCCGGTCTTCCTTCCCTGTTTCCTCTCTGGGGGGCTGGAAGGCCATCTGGGAGCATGGTATCTATTAAACCTGGGCTTTTTCTAATTTGGTCTAATTTGGATTATTGCGTCAGTGGAGAGGCTTATCGGGGTGCGGAAACCTTTCATCTGGGGGTCCCACTGAGGGGCTGTTTATCCCACTGCCCCAGGGCCATGTGCTGGAAAAACACCCTTCTACCCACACCTGCTCTCTGCCAGGCTAAGATCAGCCGGGTAAATTGCCCTTTTCAAGTCATTTGCCTTAGAGACCTAGGGCCTCCTGTGATTTTCGGGGTGTCCTCCGAAAGACCCCCTGCTGCCAAAGGCTAAGTTCATCCTCAAGTGTCTATGAGTCTTCAGCTCATGGACCCGCGTAAACCTACACTCACGCCGCGTCACCTGCGACAGGCCTGTATAGATCTGGGAGGTGTTGAAATAGGAAGCGGCAGGGCTGCATCCCCAGCACCCCGGCCGCTTGCTAGCTTATGCCCGAAATAACAACACACAAACTGTATTCATTTAAACACTGCTTGGCCCATTTCTATCTAGCCTCTTCTAGGCTAATTCTCACATATTAATTTAGCCCATTTCTAATCATCTGTGTAAGCACCCCAAGGTGCGCTTACCAGGAAGATTCTAG
>NW_026068165.1:932713-1006364 GCF_014885135.2 Alexandromys fortis
TTTTTAAATATTTATTTATTTAATTTGTATACAATATTCTGTCTGTATGCCTGAAGGCCAGAAGAGGGCGTCAGACCTCTTTACAGATGGTTGTGAGCCACCATGTGGTTGCTGGGAATTGAACTCAGGGCCTTTGGAAGAGCAGGCAATGCTCTTAACCCCTGAGCCATCTCTCCAGCCCTAATTAGGTCTTTCATGGTATAACCTGTGTGCTAGTTTCATCTCAGTTGGCAGTTGAGCGAAGCAATTTTCTGAAGATGTTTACAGCAACCCTTCAGGAGGGCGTGGTCTATCATACCATATCGGAATAGAAGACATGAACGGGGTCTCATCCTCTGTGAAAACAAAATAGGAAACTCCTTTCGAAAGCATCATGTCCTTAGATACAAATTTCAAAGCCAAGGCATCAAAATCTCTAAGTTGGATTAGTTCAGCAGCATTTATAAACAAATATCTTTTAGCAGGGGTTCTGAGCCAGGTAGTGGTGCACACGTAGTGGTGCACACCTTTAATCCCAGCACTCGGAAGGCAGAGGCAGGCAGATCTCTGGGAGTTCGAGACCAGCCTGGCCTGTAAGAGCTAGTTCCAGGACAGGCTCCAAAGCTACAGAGAAACCCTGTCTCAAAAACAAGCAAACAAAAGGGATTCTGGAGGGTGTTAGGGTGGAAAAACAAAATTTATGCCAGAAGAATATCTCTTTCTAGTAAGAAAATGGGGGCGAGGGAAGGAGGAGGCAGGAGCCGCAAGAGTCTGGAGGGTCTGGAGGGTCTGGAGGGCTGGCCGTGCACTCTGGCTATGGGCAGGGAGGAGCGTGGTGAAGCAACGGGCACAGAGTGAGGTCCTAGGCTCCTGGGCGGTGTTGGTGTGGGTTTAGGCGGGTCAGTCAGTGTCATCAGAGATCTGAGAAGGATGAGCTATAGCAGGTGGTATAATTTATGACATATGTATTAAAAAGGCAGAGAGTTTTCCATTACCTGGACAGTTGCCCTCGGCTCCAGTGGTCTCAATGGGCAGTAGTGGTCTTCACTGTCGTGTGGGCAGTGGGCCTTTGACTGTCAAACCCAGCTCTGAGAGATTTTACCTGCTGAGGAACTTGGGGAAATGGAGGGCAACCAACCCAGAAGTATTTACAGTTTGAGCAGAACCCTGGGAGCAGGCAAGGTGGGGGGGGGCAGTTTATCCAAGTGGTTGGCGTCACCACAAGCCAGGTGGGGTCATCGTCAATGCCCTATGTATCTTCTTTGGAGACCATAGGGCTTATGGTAGGCATGTCTCTATAACTATTAAACATTTAAAATGCCATATCTCCGTATTTCGTATATCTCCGAAGAGTTTGAGGACCAATCTATTCAGTATGTTTAACTTTGAAAGCATAGATAAATCAGGTGTGTGTAGTCAATGCAGAGAGAGGGTGGAAAAATGAAACTCCATTGAAGGGAATCTCCATAAGCTGAGGCGGGGGTGGCTCAGTGGCTGAGATGTGTTCTGGCATAGAGAAGCTATAGGAGAGACCTAGGGGCTCTTAAGGAAAAGAAAGAACACGGAAGGAGCTGAGAGCCAGAGCTGGCTGGACAGAGCGCAGGTGACAGCAGACAGACAATCCTAAGCAGCTTCTGGGAGATGGAGAGGAAAGGGTTAAGTTGGGAAGTGGAATGTTGTACTCTGCATGTATGTACATGTTCCACATGCGTGCCTGGTACTTGCAGAGGCCTGAAGAAAATGCTGGAACCCCTGCAACTGAAGCTACGGACAGTTGTACACTGGTGTGTGATGCTAGTGTCTGAGTTAGTCACAGACAGTTGTACACTGGCGTGTGGGCGCTAGCGTCTGAGTTAGTGTTCTAGTGCTGTGAAGAGACCCCGTGACCACAGCAACTCTCTGAGGAAAGCATCTAATTTAGAGCTGGCTTACAGTTTAGAGGTTCAGTCTATTATCGCCATGGGGGGAAGCGTGGTGGCACAGTGGCAGACATGGTAGCTGAGAGTTCTACATCTGGACCCACGGGCACACACTTCCTCCTGCAAGATGATGCCTCCTGATCCTTCTCAGGCAGCACCACTCCTTAACAGCCATGCATTTAATAGGAGCCTATGAGAGCCATTTTTACTCAAACCACTGCAGCTAGGAACTGAACCTGGGTTATAATGAGAGATTCCACAGAGCCATTGCATCCGGCTAGAATTCCAGAGTGGTAGCACCCAGGCTTTGAGCCTTTTGTAGTGATTCTTGACATACAAATGAATACTTGGTATGGACTTTAGTTTATTGATAGAAATTTAAGGTCAATTTTGTTATATGTATATTTCTACTCTTGTTTAAGGAATTATGTTTATACAGCTCATTTAAATTAATGTATGATTTAAAATCGCAGATTAATAGATAGTCATTTATAATAATCAAACTTGTAGTCATGTTATATTTTCTAGATATACAGAGATATATTTCAGTTAGATCATCTTCAACACTTCAAAGACCTATAGAATATGGCATTTAAAAGGTTTTAAGAACTTAGACTTTTCTCAACAGTGGGACATGTCTGCTTCTGGCAGCACCAATTACTTCAGAGAAGTTGAGGAGCATTGAAGAAGCTTGTTATGAAATTTGCCTTCAATGTGGCAAGGCCATTTGGGTAAGAAACTGCTCTTGTCTGGGCTGCTTGACAGTATGCTGTATGAACATGCAGGACACACAGAAAAGTGACTGCTAAACTTACCAGAAGAAGGTGAGACAGTCCTTCAGGGTTCCTGCTTCATGAAAGAGTCTGCTAGACGTTCTGCAGGACACAGAAGAAAGTGACTGACACACTGCCAATATAGGTGGAACTGTCTTTCAAATTTCCTGCTTCATGGAAAAGTCTGCCTGATACTATGGGCCTGTAGGCTGAAGATGGGTGCCCCAATGTTACAAAAGAACTTTGGGTGACTGTCTAGGCAGTGAGATGTCTCTGTCAATTCTAGAGTTTTGGAAGCTGCTTACAATGTACTTCCTATTTACTTAGGTAATACTATATGCTTCTGGAGTCTTTGATGGAATTGAAGAATAGATAATAATAACCACTTTCCTCATAACTTAGTGAATACATTTTAATACAAGACAGACTCCTCAGGATAGGGTGGTCATTGAAATAATCTCTGTTATTTGCTAATTACCTGAGACTGGACATTTAGCATGTGTTTCTTGTTTGATGTTGGTTGTAATTCTATTTTTGTGTATGTTTTCACCTTTTCTTTTTCCTGGACAATATTTGATATTTGTTATTATTGTATATAGTTTTGTTTTAGGTTTAGAGCCCTCTTATTCAGACTAAAGGGGGGGGTGTTGTGGGAACTCCTTCAGCCAATAGCCTTTTGAATACGAGCCCATTAGGGCGTGGTCTGAGGTACCATAAACACAGACAAGAAGTCTGCTTGTCCCCTTTTCCTTTTGCTTGGTTGATGGTTGGAGTTTGGTCCTCAGCTCCCAGCACCCACAGAGCAGAAGACTGCAGTGGGTTTCTTATTGTGAATGTTCCCCAATAAACATTCACTACCCTTTATTACAGGCTCTTGAGAACCTCCTTTAATTACTCTACCCTCTGGTGCCCAGCATGGGGCTAGATAATTGTAATTATAGTTTTCCTTAGTATGATAAACAATAAATTAGTTATGAAACTTAAGACTCACAAAGATAGGATAGATGATAAAATATTTTCTTTAATTTTACCAAATACAAATAGGCTAAATATTGTAACTGGAATTCTTGCTTGATACCTGTTTTGTTACATGTAATTTTACTATGTTAAAGTTAAATCCTTCTTCTATTTAGACAAAAAGGGGGAGATTATGTGGGATTCCCCTCTGTGTACTGTGAATGTTTTATTACCATTGGTTAATAAAGAAGCTGCTTTGGCCTATGGCAGGGCTGTATATAGCTGGGCAGGAAAACTAAATGGAATGCAGGGGAAAAGAAGGCAGAGTCAGGCAGATGCCATGTAGCCGCCCAAGAAGCAACATGTGAGGTAATAAATCACGTGGTAAAATATAATAGAAATGGGTTAATTTAAGATGTAAGAGTTAGTTATTAAGAAGCCTAAGCTAATAGGGTATGTAATTAATATTAAGCCTCAGAGTAGTTTTTTTGTTTTGTTTTGTTTTGTTTTTCGAGACAGGGTTTCTCTGTAGCTTTGGTGCCTGTCCCGGAACTAGCTCTTGTAGACCAGGCTGGCCTCGAACTCCCAGAGATCCGCCTGCCTCTGCCTCCCAAGTGCTGGGATTAAAGGCATGCGCCACCACTGCCCAGCTCAGAGTAGTTATTTTATAAGCAGCTTTGGAAATAGGTGAGCAGAGAAACCCTGGTTTGAGGGGGGAGGACAGCGGGATGGGAAATATTTGTAGCTACAGATTCTTATCTGAGTTCTTCCTGAAGGAATCCAGAGCCTTTGCAAAACTTAGTAGTGAGAGAATCTGGCAAGCCAGGAGGTTTCAAGGCTGAGAATCACTTAGGCAAATGATTCCTTCAAACAACTCTAGATAAGAGGCTTGGGTATGCGGAAATTGCTTGCTAAAGGCATAAATTGTGTAACAATAAAGAGGTTTTTTTGCAAAGTAATGAACTGATATAGAAATGAATACTTTGCATTGATATGGATCTTGGCTCATTAATACAAATTTAAGCTCAATTTTGTTATATGTATATTTCTGCTCTTGATTAAAGTATTTTATTTGTGCAGATCATTTAAAATGTAATGTACAATTAAAAATTGCAGATTAATAGATAGTATCTATAATAGTCAAGCTTGTAGTCATGTTAGTTAGGTTTTCTACATGTACAGAGATACATTTTAGATGGCTAGGCATTCTTCAAACCTTTCAAAAAACTAACAGAACATGGCATTTAAAATGTTTTAAGAATTTAGGACTTTTCATGATGAGACACAGCTGCTCCTGGAAGCACCAATCTACTTCAAGAAGATGATGGGCATTGAAGAGGCTCCTTATGGAGTTTGTTAGCCATTTGGGCAAGACACTGCTCTTGCCTGGCCTGCTTGATCTTATACTGTATAAACTGGACTTGCAGGGCCCACAGAAAAATGACTGCTGAAGTTGCCTAAAGGTGAGACAGTCCTTCAGGGTTCCTCCTTCATGAGAGAACTGCCAGACATTTTCTAGGACACAGAAGAAGGCAACTGATGAACTTTGCCAGTACCTAAGAGATCTTCAAGTTTCCTGATTCATGGAGAAGTCTGCCAGATACAATGGGCCTGTAGGCTGAAGATGGATGCCTAGAAGAATAGTACATAAGAACTTCAGGTGACTGTCCAGGCAGCGAGATGTCTCTGTCAATTCTAGAGTTGTGGAAGTTGCTTACAATGCACTACCTGTTAGCTTACATAATATTTTATCCTTCCGGAGTCTTTGATGGAATTGAAGAATAGATCATTATAATTATAGTTTTCCTTAGTTATGATAAAAAGTAAAGTATATATAAATATTGTAACTGTAATTTTTGGTTGATAACTGTTTTGTCATATGTTAAAATTAAAATCTTCATTTTTAATTAGACAGAAAAGGGGAGGTGATATGGGTTTCCCCTCTGTATGCTGTGAATATTACTACCATTGGTTAATAAAAGAAGCTGCTGGGGCTGGAGAGATGGCTCAGGGGTTAAGAGCATTGCCTGCTCTTCCAAAGGTCCTGAGTTCAATTCCCAGCAACGACATGGTGGCTCACAACCATCTATAATGAGGTCGGGTGCCCTCTTCTGGCCTGCAGACATACACACAGATAGAACATTGTATACATAATAAATAAATAAATAAATATTAATTAAAAAAAAGAAGCTGCTTTGGCCTATAGCAGGGGAAAATATAACCAGGCTGGAAGATACCTCTCTCTCTCTCCTCTCTCTCTCCTTTCTCTCTCTACATAGAGAGTAGGCAGAGTCAGAGAGGTGCCATGTAGCTGCTGGAGGAGGATACCTGGCCTTGGTACCAATAAACCACAAGCCTCATGGTAAGATATAAAATAATATAAATGGATTAATTTACGATGTAAGAACTACCTTTAAATAAGCTTAAGCTATTGACCAAACACTATTGCAATTAATATGTTTTCTGTGTGATTATTTTGGGTTTGGGTGGCCAGGAAATAAATGAGCAGCCTCCGCCAACAATGAAGTAACAAGCGGTCATTCATCAGAAGCTGGCTCGCCATGCTGCCTTTTGCTAAGCCTGTATTATATTCTGGAGTGACTCCTTCTCTTTAATGGCCCCATGCAGAATAGAACCCCGAGACTGGGTCCTCTGCAAAAGCAGCCAGGGCTCCTAACCATAACTGTCTCTCCAGTTCTACAGATTTACATTCTCTATTAGAATTTCCATATCAGAAACCAGGCTTAGTGCTACATGTCTGTGATTCCAACACTTAAAGTTCTGAGGCAGGAGGATCAGGAGTTCAAGGCCTGTTGTGGCTCCTTTGAGTCTGAGACCAGTTTGAGATATGAAAGCCTGTCCTGAAAAACAAAAAGGGCCTGGAGAGATGGCACAGTGGTTAAGAGTTTACACCGCTCTTCCAGAGGTCCTGAGTTCAATTCTCAACACCCTTATTATGTAGATCACAACTCTTGCTCCTGGGGCATCTGATGTCTCTGGCCTCCCAGGCACTTCCACACACAGACACAAATACACATGATTAAAAATAGTAAAACTAAATCTTTATCACAACAATGAAAAAACCCACAACTCTTTTATATCAGACTTGGCAGATAAAGTATTTAAAGTATTTGCTGTGTAATTTGAGTTCAATCTCGAGTCCAAGGTGGAAGGGCCAAGTCCTGGAAACTGAACTCTACCTGCACACGTATGCAATATGTGTGTGTGTGTGTGTGACTGTATGTATCATTTATATTCTGTGTAAAAGTGGGAAGAAAGCCACCTTCACAAGGTTATTCTCTGACCTATACACGCACACACTACACATAGAATAATTTTTTAAAAGACCAGGTTTGGTGATGTGTACCTTTAATGTCAGCATTTGCGAGGCAAAGGCAGTTGGATTTCTGTAATTTCTCTAACTTCAAAGCCAGCCTGGTCTCCACAGTGAGTCCCAGGCCAGCCAGGGCAACATAGTGAAATCATTTTAAAGCTGCGGGTGTACCAGAGTGCACAGGAGATCAGAGGACGGCTCCCAGGAGTTGGCTCTCCACTTCACCTGGTGAATCTGGGCACTGAACTCAGACTCGGCAGCAAGGACCTTCACCCAGTGAGCCACCTCGAAGGCACTCCGCGTTGTTTTCTGAGAATAAGTCTCACTGGAGTTGGAACTTACTATTTAGGCTAGACTGGCAGCTCAGCCAGCCCTAGAAACTCTCCTCTCAACATTCCCAGAGCCAGGACGGGACTAAGGCACATGCTGTCACATTCAGGGGTGCACACGCGTGTGTGTGTGTGTGTGTGTGTGTGTGTGTGTCTGTGTCAGGGCCCATTTGGAGGCCAGAGTTCAGGTGTGTCTATGTGAGTGAGGGCCCATGTGGAATCCAGTTCAGGTGTGTGTGCACATGTGTGTGCGTGTGTATATGTGTGTGAGGGGGAGGGGCATGTGTACTCTAGAGTTTAGGTGTGGGGGAGGGCACGTATAGTTCAGTGTATGTGTGTGTGTATCAGGGCCCATGTGGAGGCCAGAGTTCAGGCATGTTTGTGTGTAAGTGTGTATGTGTCAGGGCTCAGGCACGTGTGTGTGTTAGGGGGCCCATGTAGAGTCCAGAGTTTATGTGTGTGTGCACATGTGTGTATGAGTGTAAAGGCCCATGTGTAGTCCAGAGTTCAGGTGTGTGTGTATGTGTGTGTGTGTGTTAAGGGGCCCATGTGGAGTCCAGAGTTCAGGTTTGCCTATGTGTGTCAGGGCCCACATGAAGTCCAAAGTGCAGGTGTGTGTGCATGCATGTGTATGTGTGTGGGCGTGTGGGGGGGGTCTGCATGGAGGCCAGAGTTCAGCATTCAGGGGTTATCTTCACCTTTCTACTTCTGAGGCAGATCGCTCTGCTGCTTCATAAACCAGTTGGCTCTGGAGCCTTGGACAGTCTCCTGTTTCCACCTCCTGTTTCCTGAAGGTGCCCAGTGCTATTAGAGATGTTCTTACAGGAGTGTGGGGATCTGAACTCAGGTCATCAAGCCTCTACCCACTGAGCTTTTGTTTGTGGGTACTGGGGACTGAGCTTAGGTCCTCATGGACTATACGGACTGAGTCATCTCCCAGTCTGCCCCTTTCTTTCCCTCCCTTCCTTTAGTTTCTACTATGTTGTATCTCAGGCTACCTTAGCCTTCCGAATGCTGGATTACAGCTGTGAGCCATCCCGCCTGGCAGAATTCACTATAGTGTCATAGAAGTTCCCAATTGTGCCAGGCGGTGGTGGCGCACGCCTTTAATCCAGCACTCGGGGGGCAGAGGCAGGTGGATCTCTGTGAGTTGGAGCTCAGCCTGGTCTACAAGAGCTAGTTCCAGGACAGGCTCCAAAGCTACTAAGAAACCCTGTCTCAAAAACAAAAAACAAACAAACAAAAAAAAAAAAAACAAAAAAAACCCAAAAACAAAAAAGTTCCCAATTATGCTAATTCTATGTCAACTTGACACAGGCAAGAGTCATCTGAGAGAAGAGAACCTCGATTGAGAAAGTGCCCCCATTAGATTGGGCTGTTGGCCAGCCTGTAGGACATTTTGTTGGGGGAGAGCCCAGCCTATTGTGGGTGATGCCATCCCTGGGCAGGTGGTCCAAGGTTCTACAGGAAAGCAGGTTGAGCAAGCAATGGGGAGCAAGCCAGTAAGCAGCTCCCCTCATGGCCTCTGCATCAGCTCCTGCCTCCAGGTTCCTTCCTAGTTTGAGTTCCTGCCCTGACTTCCTTCACTGATGATCTATGATGTGTAAGTAGAAGCCAAATAAACCCTTTCCTCCCCAAGTCGCTTTGGGCCATGGCTTTCATTGCGGCAATCGTAAGACTGACTCAGACACCAAGCATCAGGAAATGACTGGAAAGGGAATTGCTGCTGCAGCGGAACCCTCACCTACTTTTGGTGTCGGTTTAGCCTCGATTTGCCCTCCCAGTAGAGGTAACTAACTGGGAGATGCTAGAGAGAAACAACTCTCTCCGCTTCGCCACTTCCTTCAAGGCTGGAATATTAGAACTCTAATTCTCACTCTCCGGTTCTTTAGTTGTTTATCTCACAGACAAGGGAGGGGACTGAGGACAGGATCAGTCGACTCAGTCGACAGCCGGAGTCGGTCCTCCAAGGCTTTCATTCCAAATAGGGTCATTTCTCTGACGTCTCTGTAAGGACAGCCAGAAAACGCTCAGAAGACAAAGAATATTCTTAGAATGAAAACTTGGGAAAGTTGACAAAGACTATGGAAGATTCAGACAGACACTGCCAAGCCATCTGAATGGGTGGAAAGATAACACTGACCACCCGCCACCACTCAAGACAAGCTCTCTCTGAACTCAGTAATTAGAGTAGCGGCTCTGCATGACGTCACTCCACAGGCGCTCCAATCCCACGTGGGAGGAGCAGCTGCTCCCGCCTCTAAGTGGGACGCCGCGCCCTGTTCTTTCTATGACCAGTCAAATACTGCCTTTTGGTTTCTTTCCTCCTTTTCCCGCCATCCAGCCCTCCCATCTTGACCCGCTGGTCCAATCACGAAAGTCCTGCCATCCCAAGCCCTCTAGTTTCTCAGGTCTGCGCGGCGCGAACCAACCCCAACGGGCAGGGGCGTGGCGTAGCTTGAGGTCCCCGGGAGCACTATATATTCGGGGGGGGGGGGGGGGGGGGGGGGGGGGGGGGGGAGGGAGGGAGGGGGGGGGGGGGGGGGGGGGGGGTGGAGAGCTGGACCAGACCCGGAGCTGCTGCAGTTAGTCGGGAGGGTGTCCCGAGAGGCTGCCCCATGGAGCGCTCCCCTGAAGAAGAGGGCGCCGGCCCCGAACCCGCGGGGCAGCCCCCTGCCACCGACACCACGCGGGACCTGGGCTCGGGGGTCCCACCCGCTGGCCCAGGTGCAGCAAGCGAGGCCCTGGCGGTGCTGTCTTCCTTCGGACGGCGCTTGTTGGTGCTGGTGCCGGTGTACCTGGCCGGGGCTGCGGGTCTTAGCGTGGGTTTCGTGCTGTTCGGCCTCGCCCTCTACCTGGGCTGGCGCCGGGTCCGCGACGGGAAAGCACGGAGCCTGCGGGCAGCGAGGCAGCTGCTGGATGACGAGGAGCGGATCACAGCAGAAACGCTTTATATGAGCAACCGGGAACTACCTGCCTGGGTGAGTTGCCACTTCAGCCCTTGGTGCAGTATAGCTCTTTCTAGTCCTTCAACTCGGGCATGAAGTCAGCTCCCTATGAAGTCAGCTCCCCGACTTGGGACAGTGGCCCCCCCAGACTTCACCTCGTCCCGTTAGCGCTTGCTTGCTGGGACCGATACCCACTCTCTCCGCCCACCCTTGCCGCAGAGCAGATCCTTCCACCGAATCGGGACTTCTTCCTCAGTCTACTCGGACTACGGCAGTACATCTGAGTGGCCGCTCCCAGCCCCGGCTCCCTCCCAGCCAAGCGTGTAGAATGCTCACTGTTCCTGACTTCTGGCGTCACTCGCGCCTTTGCCACGCTGCCTCTGGGGATCCCTTCACCCCACCCCCCGTGATCGCTCAGAGGTTCCCCCGGCTTTGCTAACTCTTTCAAGGCTTTTTATCTACTTAAGGGCATCAGGGCTTCCCGTTTCCTGCCTTGTCCCTAGGTACCCGCTGAGACCCAACCCTGCAAGCATTGTTCAGCACCTGGAAGTGACCCACCGCAGTCGCCTTCCAGTCTCAAGTCAGCCGGGAGGCAGGGCAGCCAAGGCAGCTGCTGGGCCCTGGGAGGGGGTGCTGGGAAGAGGGTAGTGTGGCTGCTACAGTTCCCGCTGCTCTCTCTATTCGCACCCTGGGCGGCCCCACCCTTTTCCGGACTGTGGGCAACCTTTGCTAGCTTGCTTAGCTGACCCAGGCCAGTATTTCTGTACCCTGTCTCCTGGGCTGAAAGAGATGCCTCTCTGGCCTTGCTAAAGCTGAGCAAGCTGGTTACCAACCCCTCCCTGGTACCCTTTCTAGAAGAGGTACCAGTTAGGTAGAGAGTGGCAGACACAGTCACACTTAACATGCCCTGGAGAGAGAAAAAGGAAGAAATGATTCCATCTACCCCAAGCAGCAACTATTACTCCTACTCCGTATCATGGGAATTAATCCTCTCCCTCCCTGCTCCATGCAGAGCATAGGTGTCCTTTCCCATAGAAGGAGTTACTCAGGAAGAGAGAGGAAGGAGGTAGGGAGGAGAGAGAGAGGACCTCTGCAGAGGCTTGCGTGCGCAGGCACTAGCGCACCAGGCCTAAGTAGCTCTTCCAGCCCCTCCCTAGGCTATCAAAGGGTTGTTTCTTCTTCTTTACCTTCTTCGATTGGAGTCCACGCCCAGTCCCAGGGGAGCTGGGACGGCTGGACAAAAGAACCAGGACTTCTTAGTCCCAGGATTCCCTAGAGCTCTGATTTGACAGGATCTCCCCGGGAAAGAATGTGCCCTTCTCTTTAAGACTCCTCCTCCCTCCCCCTCCTTTGCCCCAGAAGCTGCCATTTCTCCGCACTCTCTGAAGCCTCTGCATGCAGCCCTACATCCTGCCAGCTCCCCTCTCTAAAGAAGCCTGCGTGGCCAATTTCTAAAGACAGAAGTCTCCAGCCCCCAGGATTGTATGCTTAAATCTGTATTAAAACCTTCTGCTTACTGGGCATGGTGGCATAAAGCTTTAATCCCAGCACTTGGAAGGCAGAAGCAGGTGGATCTCTGTGAGCTGGAGGCCAGCCTGGTCTACAGAGTGAGTTCCAGTTCATGCAGGGCCACACAATGAGATCTTGTGTACAAACAGAAAACAACTTTGTGCTGTCTTTAGGCATAGCCTCATGGCCCTCCTGCCTCTACCTTCCAAGTGTTGGGAATGGTTTGTATTCCTAAACCCAACCAAGCCCCCCCCTTTTTTGCTTTAAAAGGAAGGAAGAGGAAAAGAGAGGGAGGGGAGGGAGCCCAGCACACCCAGCCCCTTGGTGTGGGGAGTCCCTGCCAGAGGGACATGTCCCATCTCTTCTGCGTGCACCTCACTGTCCTCTTAGGAAGCAGACATGTAAAGTATACTTACCCCTGACTCTGTTTCCCCACTTCCAGGTCAGCTTCCCAGATGTGGAAAAGGTTGAATGGCTAAACAAGGTGAGGACTGTCTTGGCTTTGATTTTTCCTGAGTGGGGTTTATTACTCTTTCAAGACCTCTTACACCTCAATTCTAGTTGAGCCTAGTCCCCAAAGCTGCCCATGGAGATGGCTCTGTCTTCCTGCCCCAAAGGTAGCTCCTGACCCTCCCAGCTCAGCATCACTCCCCAGAAAAGAGCTATGTGGCCTAGCGGTGGTGGCACACACCTTTAATCCCGGCACTCGGGAGGCAGAGGCAGGCGGATCTCTGGGAGTTCAAGGCCAGCCTGGTCTACAAGAGCTAGTTCCAGGACAGGCACCAAAGCTACAGAGAAACCCTGTCTCGAAAAACCAAAAAAAAAAAAAGAAAAAAAAAAAAAGAGCTATGTGCTGTCAGGCTCAGGCAGGTAGAACTTGCCTTTAGACCAGTGGTTCTCAGCCTTCTTACTGCTGTGGTGACCCCCGATCATAAAATTATTTTCATTCCATTGCTGCTTCATAATTGTAAATATTTTTACTGTTATGAATCATAATGTAAATATCTGTGTTTTCTGATGAAAGGGTCGTTCGACCCCTGAGGGTGCGGGCGAGTGGACTCTCCTCTGATTTCTTTTCCTCCCAGATTGTGGCCCAGGTGTGGCCCTTCCTAGGCCAGTATATGGAGAAGCTCCTGGCTGAAACGGTGGCCCCAGCTGTCCGGGGCGCTAACCCCCATCTGCAAACATTCACATTTACGCGTGTGGAGCTGGGTGAGAAGGTGCGCTGGGAAGAAATGGCCAGGGGGTTGGGGAGGCAGCAAGGGCTGAGATGCCCCTTTCCTCCTGCCTCTTCTGAGACTACCTCTCTTTAGCCAGTACGCATCATCGGCGTCAAGGTTCACCCTAGTCAGAGAAAAGATCAGATTCTATTGGACTTGAACGTCAGGTAACTCACCACCTCCCCACTCCCCGTGGGTGGGTCCCGGTCTCTCCGCTGAAGCCCTAGCAACAACCTTTATTTTCTTCCTCACTGCCTCCCAGCTATGTAGGTGATGTCCAGATTGATGTGGAAGTCAAGAAGTATTTCTGCAAAGCAGGAGTCAAGGGCATGCAGGTAGGGCAGACATCAGGGGATGTTACAAGAGCCCGAGGTTTCATGGGCTCTGGGGCAGGCATCAGGGGCTCTTTATGGAGAGTCTGGAGAGTCTGAGGTTTCATGGGCTCTGGAGTGAACAGTCAAGGCTGGGGAAGTGCGGGAGGGCACGGGACCTCTTCTGGAGAAGACTCTGATCTTCCTGCTCTTCTCACCCTAGCTACACGGTGTCTTGCGGGTAATTCTTGAGCCACTCACAGGGGACCTTCCTATCGTGGGGGCTGTGTCGATGTTCTTTATCAAACGCCCGGTAAGAGAGGCCATTGGCAGGAAATGGGAAACAGGCTTGTGGGTGTTGGGAAGAGAGGGAGGTGGTACAGAGGTAGCTAAAGGGATTGAGAAGGCTGAGTGTGACGGTGCTCCCCAAGAGCCATCCTGACTCTTCTGAGTGTGACGGTGCTCCCCGAGAGCCATCCTGAGTCTCCTGCCTTTTTCTTCCAGACACTTGACATCAACTGGACAGGGATGACCAATCTGCTGGACATTCCAGGACTTAGGTACTGGGCACCTTTGGGCACCTTCCCAGTCAGTATCGCAGTCCAGGGCTGAGGGTTCAGAGACGCAAAGCAGTGAAGCCTCTGCCTCTGCCTTCGAGACCTCACTGCAGTGGGGAGATTGGACATGAACTCCAGGGAAGTTTCAGAATGGGGTTTTTTCTTCCGTGGAGGAACATGCCATAAGGGAATGGAGACTCCTCAAGCAGGGGAAGAAAGAGCAAGGAAGGCTGGGAATAGCAAAGGGAACCAGGGCCTAAAAGGAGCAAGAAAGATTCTCAAAGTCTCCCACTCTGGTGAGATGGCTCAGTGGGCAAAGGAATTTGCTGCCAACCTGATGGGTTCCCCACCATGTGGCATACGTGTGCACACACATATGAAACAAACGTAATTTTAAAAAAGACAAAGACGACTTTCTAAGCTAGGTGTGATGGCACACACCTGTAATCGCAGCACCTGGGAGGCAGGAGGCGGTCAGGGCAGGCACGGGCTACAGAACAAATCCTACGAGGAGTTCAGGGCCAGCATGGGCTACGTAACCAACCCTCACCCAGCCAGGGATCCACAGCAAAACCTAAAAGGCTGAAGCCTTCTCTGCAGTGGGAACACAGTTGCGTGGGGGACTTGAACCTTTCCTCTTCCTACCCCCTGTTCAGCTCCCTCTCCGACACCATGATCATGGATTCTATTGCTGCCTTCCTTGTGCTACCCAACCGACTCCTGGTGCCCCTTGTGCCCGACCTCCATGATGTGGCCCAGTTGCGCTCCCCACTACCCAGGGTATGGCATCTGGAGGGACCTAGCTCCCTCAGGGGCCTGGGCTGGGTTCTTAGTTTCTTACCAATTGGTTCCTAACCCCAGGGCATTATTCGGATCCACCTCCTGGCAGCCCGAGGGCTGAGTTCCAAGGACAAATACGTGAAAGGCCTGATCGAGGGCAAATCAGACCCCTACGCCCTGGTTCGTGTGGGCACCCAGACATTCTGCAGTCGCGTCATAGATGAGGAACTCAACCCTCACTGGGGGGAGACTTACGAGGTAAGACGCTGTGGAGCAGCAGTGTGTGGTGGTGGGAGAAGCCCTCACGCCTGCGGGCTGCAGCCCTGAGACCAGAGGCTACTGTGCTCCCCAGGTGATCGTCCACGAGGTCCCAGGGCAGGAGATCGAGGTGGAGGTGTTTGATAAAGATCCAGATAAAGACGATTTTCTGGGAAGGTGAGACTGTGCGTTTTTAGATTCTAAAGTCCCAGTGCTCCCAAGATTTTGAAAGTAGTAGAGCTCTCTCCCTCTCCCTCTCCCTCTCCTTCTCCCTCTCCCTCTCTCTCTCTCTCTCTCTCTCTCCATCTCTCTTTCTCTCTTCGTCTTTCCCTCCTTCCCTCCCTTCCTCCTTCTCTCTCTCCTCCTCTCCCTCTCCTTCTTCCTCTCTTCCTCTCTCTCTCTCTCTCTCTCTCTCTCTCTCTCTCCTTCTCCTTCTTCTTCTCTCCCTCTCTCCCTTTTTCTCTCCCCCTCTCTCTCTTCCTCCTTCCCTTAGTATAAGATCCTCTTGGGGCTGGAGAGATGGCTCAGCCGGTAAGCTTGCAGAGGACCCAAGTTCAGGTCCCATGGGAGGTTCACAACCTCCTGTAACTCCAGCTCCTGGTCCTCTGGCCTCCCAGGCACCTTCACTCATGCACATACCCCACACAGACCACACAGAGACTTCTTCAAGATAAATGAGAAGGATTCTCTGGTTATTCCTGGGGGGTGAGTGGAAGGCCACTGACTGGCTGCTAATTACCGTTCCCCCTTTCTCCTCACTGCCCCCTCTTCTCCCCACCCTCCCCACCCCTCCAGAATGAAGTTGGATGTTGGGAAGGTACTACAGGCTGGAGTCCTGGACGATGTAAGTTGGGAGAAGAGGATGTGGGAGTGACCTCACCCTATGGGCAACCGATAGCTGCTACCGTGGTGACGGTGACGAACGGATGGGTTGGTGGCCATCTCTACTTCTCACTTCCCTCACTTCCTTCCTTCAGTGGTACCCGCTACAAGGTGGGCAGGGCCAAGTTCACTTGAGACTAGAATGGCTATCACTTTTGCCAGACGCAGAGAAACTGGATAAGGTAAGCTGCTCGGGAAACAGAAGACAGGCGGAGGTGACATTTGGGGACAGGAGGATGAGGTCTGACCACGGTTCTCTCCTCCCAGGTCCTACAGTGGAACCGGGGCATCACCTCTCGACCAGAGCCCCCATCAGCTGCCATCCTCGTTGTCTACTTGGACCGGGCCCAGGATCTCCCTGTGAGTTTGGCCTGTAGAGTGGGTGACAGAGCCTTGGGAAAAGGATGCCTGCTCCTCCTTAACTGAGGATGCAGATGCCCCTGCCTATAAAGGGGTACCACGAAGGTTCTGGGGGGGCGGTCAGGTCTACCTGGAGGAAGAGTCTGCTAACCTCATCTTCCTTCATCAAACGCAGACATCCAACCCTCAAATTCTAAATTCTGTCCCCCCAACACAGCTGAAGAAGGGAAACAAGGAACCCAACCCCATGGTGCAGCTGTCAGTTCAGGATGTGACCCAGGAGAGCAAGGTAAGGTAGCACAGGCTCCTCCTCAGGATGCTTGCAAGTGAGAGTCAGCCAAATGGGAATGGTGTTGGGTATCCGTCCTCACGCCATCATCGCTCTCAGGCTGCCTACGGCACCAACAGCCCGGTATGGGAAGAAGCGTTCCGATTTTTCCTGCAAGACCCCCGGAGCCAGGAGCTTGATGTTCAGGTGAGAGCCACCTCATTCTTCCTGTCTCCCAAGCTTTATCAGTACATTTTGTTCCGTGTGTGTGTGTGTGCGCGCATGCATGCGTGTGTGTGTGTGTGTGTGTGTGTGTGTATGTGTGTGCATGTGTAAGATGCTGGGGATTAATTCAGGGCCTCATTTGTTCTAGGCATTAGATTAGGGCTTTTGTTTTGAGACAGAGTCTCTCTACATAGCCCTGCTTGTCACCGAAATCCACCTGCCTCTTCCTCCCAAGTGCTGAGATCGAAGGCATAGGCTGCCACAGCCAGTTCTGTTTTGGACAGAGTCTCACTGTATAGGCCAGGCTGGCCTCAGACTCAGAGAAATCCACCTGCCTCTCTGCCTGAGTGCTTAAAGGTGTGTGCTACCACACCAGGCCTAGAGTTCATTTTACAAGTGGTAACTCTGTGCTTGAAATGAGTAACTTTTATGGTGTGCAGATTGTGCCCCAGTAAAATTAAGATTTTAAAGGTCATAGAAAAATTGTGAAAGCCAGTATCATGGCTTCTGTGCTCACCCGTCAGTTTCCTAGAGGACAGACCTAATCATACAAAGACCATTTGTACAGCCTTTAAAATGGTAAGAGAAGACATGGAGGCTGAGGCAGGTGGGATTTGGAGACGGGGGCTAGCAGAGCTGCTCAGAGGGTCAAGTCCTGCCTAGTGACTGGGGTCAAGCTACATATACAGAGGCAGAAGAGACCCGACTGCGCCATTGTCCTCTGACCTGCACACACATGCATGGGGCACCTTCCATAAGTTGTGCCATCACACACAACAGTTTTGTTCTTCCCAAACAGTTATAGGGCTTGTGAAGGAGCAAAGATCTCAACGGAGCCTAAAGCATAGATAAGTAGGGTTGAAATAGGCAGGAGGGAGAGAATGACAGTGTTCTCAGGGAAACAATGAGCAGAGGTAGAAGAGATGGTGGTGTTGAAAAAAGATGGGAAAATCTGGTTGTGAGTGAACAAAAGGTTTGTGACTGTCTAGGAGGGAGTGGGGTACAGGGAGATCAGCTGGAGTCATGTGTAACTGTCTGGGGGAGTGGGGTACAGGGAGATCAGCTGGAGTCATGTGTAACTGTCTGGGGGGAGTGGGGTACAGGGAGATCAGCTGGAGTCATGTGTAACTGTCTGGGGAGGATTGGGGGTGCAGGGAGATCAGCTGGAGTCATGTGTAACTGTCTGGGGAGGATTGGGGGTACAGGGAGATCAGCTGGGGTCGTGCTGGTTTCCTCATTATGCCTTCACCTCGGGAGATCAGCTGGAGTCATGTATAACTGTCTGGGGAGGATTGGGGGTACAGGGAGATCAGCTGGAGTCATGTGTAACTGTCTGGGGGGGATTGGGGTGCAGGGAGATCAGCTGGGGTCATGTGTAACTGTCTGGGGGGGATTGGGGTACAGGGAGATCAGCTGGGGTCGTGCTGGTTTCCTCATTATGCCTTCACCTCACTCCTCCTGTAGGTGAAGGATGACTCCAGGGCCCTGACATTAGGGGCACTGACTCTCCCTCTGGCTCGCCTGTTGACGGCCTCAGAACTCACCCTGGACCAGTGGTTCCAGCTCAGCAGCTCAGGCCCAAACTCCAGGCTCTACATGAAACTGGTCATGCGGGTACGGTGATGGAGGTGATGGAGGTGATGGAGGATGCAGGGGTACTGGGGCGGCCTGGGGATTCCTTGGTATTCAGAGCATGGAAGGGGAGCCCATTCAGATCAAAAGGTGTAGCCCCTGTAGATGGGTCTGAGGCACTTCAAACAATGTTCGCTGATCCCCAGAGCCCCTACACCATCCTCCAGCCTGCGCAGTGACTTATCTGCCATCCCGCTGTCTTTCACAGATCTTATACTTGGATTCATCAGAAATCCGCTTCCCCACTGTACCCGGCGCCCAGGACCTGGACAGCGACAGCCCCCAGACAGGCAGCAGCGTAGATATGCCCCCTCGGCCCCGGCAGACATCTCCTAACAGCCACTTTGGGACTGAGGTAAGTGGTCCCTGGAAACTGAGAAGTTTGTGTTCGCCCACACTGTACCAGGCCTGTTCTAGGGTGGGTTCTGAGGTCTTGCCCCGTCTGTCCCTCCTGCAGAATGTTCTTCGGATCCATGTATTAGAGGCTCAGGACCTAATTGCCAAAGACCGTTTCCTGGGGGGATTGGTGAAGGGCAAATCAGACCCCTATGTCAAACTGAGGGTGGCGGGACAAAGCTTCCGGAGCCATGTTGTTCGGGAGGATCTCAATCCCCGCTGGAACGAGGTTTTCGAGGTCAGAACTAAGTGACTGGGACTCCTGTCTGCCCCATGGTGTCTGCCAGTCCTCCGAGGTCAGAGGGTGGGGGGTGGGCAGACAGGAAAAGGAGAGAAATCTCTTTCATCTGCACCATTTTCCCCTGGTAGGTGATTGTCACCTCGATTCCAGGCCAAGAGCTTGAGATTGAGGTCTTTGATAAGGACTTGGACAAGGATGACTTTTTGGGCAGGTAGGAGTCGGGAGTTCAGGTGGACAGATAATGTTGGCCGCATGGGCCATGGTATTGACCCCAGCCCCTGGTCTCCACTCTCTGCAGGTATAAAATGAGTCTCACCACCGTCCTCAACAGCGGCTTCCTTGATGAGGTGAGCATGAGATGAGACCCACGCCGCCTCCTCGTCACCATGGCAACCATCTCATCCTCGCCCCCTCTCCCTGCCCATCTCCACAGTGGCTGACCCTGGAGGATGTCCCATCTGGCCGGCTGCACTTGCGCCTGGAACGGCTGACCCCTAGACCTACTGCTGCTGAGTTAGAAGAGGTGAGGGGGAACGGCGGGAGACAGGGTGGAGCCGAGTGAGCCTTCCCGTCAGCTCCCATCCACAGCCCGTTCTGTGTCCCAGGTGCTGCAGGTCAACAGTCTGATCCAGACTCAGAAGAGCTCGGAGCTGGCAGCGGCCCTGCTCTCTGTCTACTTGGAACGGGCAGATAATCTGCCGGTAAGAGCGGCTCCCCATGGCCTTCGTGGTCCCTCTTCAGTCTCCCTGGGGTGTGAGTGCACCTTATAGATCTGGAAGGGCAAGCGGCCCCACTGGAGGGTGGTGCTGGGATGAGATTAGGAAGTGCACATGGCGGTGTGGCCATGGCGTTAATTTGTGAATTTATGACTGACACTGTCCTTCCAGCTCCGAAAAGGAACCAAGCCTCCCAACTCTTACGCTACTCTCACTGTGGGAGAGACTTCCCATAAAACCAAGGTAGGAGAAGATGCCTTGTAGCTGGGATCCTTTACTGCTAAGGGTAGGGGGAAGAGCCCGGAAGACAGTTCCCCCCACTGACCAACTCCGCATCTCCAACAGACCGTTTCCCAGACAACAGCCCCTATCTGGGAGGAGAACACCTCCTTCTTAATCAGGAAGCCACATGTGGAGAGCCTGGAGCTTCAGGTAATGGGGATTCACTGCGCAGGTCCTGCGGCTCCGGCCATATGCCACAGGAAAGCTCTTGGTGGCAAACACTTGTAATCATGTTGCTTGGGGATCTGAAGCAGGAGGATTGCCCTGAGTTCATAAGCCAGTCTGGGCTAGTAAGATCTTGTTTCAAAAAACAAAAACAAAAAGGCAGGAAAGATGGCTTAGTGGTTAAGAGCACTAGTTGCTCTTCCAGAGGATCTAGGTTCAAATCCCAGCACCGACATGGTGGCTTACAACTGTCTGTAACTTCAAGATCTGACATCCTCACACAGGTATACATGCAGGCAAAATACCAATGCCTGTAAAATAAATAAATTATAAAGCAAAAACAAAAAACGGGTGGGAGAGGAAGCAAGGAAAACTTGACTCCCTTATCCTTGGGAGTCACTCTGCCACAGGAGGGCAATAACCAGGGGATACTTACAGCTGTGTAACTGAGGCTGGGCGGTGGTGGCGCATGCCTTAATCCCAGCACGTGGGAGGCAGGCAGGCTGGTTTCTGAGTTTGAGGTTAGCCTGGTCTACAAAGAGTTTCAGGGCAGCCAAGACTTTTACACAGAGAAACCCTGTCTCGAAAAAACAAAAAAAAAAAAAAAGAAAAGAAAAGAAAGAGAGAGAGAGAGAGAGAGAAAGCAGTGTGACTGAGTGTAAAGGCAAAAGGTGGGGAGAGAAAAGGAGGGGTCCTACCAGCTGAGGTGGGGCAGAGAAAAGCATTCTCGAGAGACTTCTGAACTTTGAGACCCCATCTCAAATGAGGGAAACATCGGAGTGATTACGATAGGACAAAGGTCTGCTAGAAATAGTTTAGATTTTGTTGACTGTGCACACACATGTGAGTGCTGGTCTGTGGGAGTCAGAGGACAACCGTGGATGACATGACTTGACTTCTGCCTTGTTTTAGACAGGGTCTCTTTGTTTTGTTCTGTGTCCACCAAGGCTAGCTGGCCAAGCTCCTGTGGCTTCTGTCTCCTCATGCAGACACTGCCATTGGTCACTTGGGTTGGACTATGGGGTTTGAATTCAGGTTCTCTTTGCCCCCAATGGGTCACGTCCTAGCCCCACTATTGTCCCCCCCTTAAACGAAACAAAAATAAGTTTTTATTACATAACTCTGGCTGGCCTAGAGCTCACAGAGATCCACTTGACTCTGTCTCCCAAGTGCTGGAATTAAAGATATGTGGCACCATGCCTGACTTTTTGTTTGTTTGTTTTGAGGCAGGGTTTCTCAGTAGCTTTGGAGCCAGTCCCGGAACTCGCTCTGTAGACCAGGCTGGCCTCGAACTCACAGAGATCCGCCTGCCTCTACCTCCTGAGTGCTGGGATTAAAGGCATGCGCCACCATCGCCCGGCCCAAGATAGTTTTAAAAGACTGGAAGAGACCTAAAGTTTCCAAGAGGTAGAATAAAGACAATTTAAAAATTATGAGCCGGAAAAATAACGACAGCTTGAATTTTGCAGGAAAATGGATGGAACTAGAAAACATTTTGAGTGAGGTAACCCAGACACAGAAAGACAATTATCACATGTACTCACTCATAGGTGGTTTTTAAACATAAAGCAAAGAAAGCCAGCCTACAAATCACAATCTCAGAGAACTTAGACAACAATGCGGACACTAAGAGAGACTACATAGATCTAATCTACATGGAAAGTAGAAAGTAGAAAAAGACAAGATCTCCTGAGTAAATTGGGAGCCTGGGGACCTTGGGGGAGGGTTGAAGTGGGGAGGGGAGAGGCAGGGAGGGGAGCAGAGAAAAATGTAGAGCTCAATAAATAGCAATAAGATTAAAAAAGATACAAAAAAGGGCTGGAGAGATGGCTCAGAGGTTAAGAGCACTGACTGCTCTTCCTGAGGTCCTGAGTTCAATTCCCAGCAACCACATGGTGGCTCACAACCATCTGTAATGAGATCTGGTGCCCTCTTCTGGTGTGCAGACAGAACGCTGCATACATAATAAATAAAAATTTAAAAAAATGTTTAAAAAAAAAGATACAAAAAAAATTATGAGCCGGGCAGTGGTGGTACATGCTTTTAATCCCAGTACTCAGGAGGCAGAGGCAGATGGATCTCTGAGTTTGAGCCCAGCCTGGTTTACAAAGCGAGTTCCAGGATAGCCAAGACTACACAGAGAAACCTTGTTTGGAAAAAGAAAACCAGTAATGAGACATATAAAGGTGTGTGTCAGTTCTTCTTGCCTTTCCTAACAGGAGGCAGTAATACTACACTATCTGTAAAGTTAATAAATAAGAGGACGGGAGACATGCCTCGGCACGTAAAAGCGCACGTGTGCAAGCCTGACACCAGGGTGTGATCTTTGGAACCTACTCCTCTCAAGTATCATGACATTTGTGAATCTGCACACACACTAATAATAAAAAGCCAGGAAATACAAAGCTGTATAGGCAGTGGCGTCTCTCACCTGTAATCCCAGACCTGGAGAGGCTGAGGTAGGCGGATCACAGTATCCAAAGGCAGCCTGAATGAGACCTGTTCTCCGGGCTAAGGGGACGGAGGGGCTAGGGGCTGTAACATGTGCTCTGTTCTTCCAAAAAGGGACTCTCTCACCAAACCACCCAAGTGTTTGGCTCATAAACGCCGAGCTTCAATAATTAATCAGTAAATTTGCCCCCACAGGTTCGGGGTGAAGGGACTGGCACCCTGGGCTCCATATCCCTGCCTCTCTCTGAGCTCCTCCAGGCAGACCAACTCTGCTTGGACAAATGGTTCACACTCAGTAATGGTCAGGGCCAAGTGCTAATGCGAGCGCAGCTAGGGGTGAGTACCAGGGGGCGGCAGCGGGGTGGAGGGTAGGGTCTCAGGGAGGCGCGATGCCCAAGGGGTGGGAGCAGAGGTGGTGTCCTTCTAGTGAGGACCCTGCCCAGCTCAGGCTCTCCTGCCCCCAGATCCTGGTGTCCCAACACTCAGGAGTGGAAGCCCACAGTCACAGCCACAGTTCCTCTTCTCTCAATGAGGAGCCCAAGGCCTCAGGGGCAGCCGCTCACGTCACCTCCCCAGTGCAGGAGGTCCGGCATCGCCTGCCACATGGTGACAGGTAAGGGACTGAGATGGAAATGGTTTGCCGGCAAAAATACGAAGTTTGGCTCAAGGCTTTCCTAGACGCCATCTTCTCCGTTTTTCCACAGCCCCTCTGAGGCTCCTATTGGGCCTCTGGGCCAGGTGAAGCTGACGGTGTGGTACCACAGTGACGAACAGAAGCTGGTCAGCATCATCCACAGCTGCCGGTAAGACCCTGCCACCTGTCCTCTGGGGTCGCTGCAGTCCTGCGGCGCGAGCGCTTCAATGCCCGCACCCTTCTGTCCTAGGGCCCTTCGACAAAACGGCCGGGATCTCCCAGATCCCTATGTGTCGCTGTTGCTACTCCCAGACAAGAACCGAAGCACCAAGAGGAAGACCTCACAGAAGAAAAAGACCCTGGACCCGGAGTTCAACGAGCGGTCAGTGAACGGCCCTTTCCACGGGGAGGTGGAAGGCTTCAGCTGCGCCTTCTGCTCTAACCCCGTGCCTTTCCAGGTTCGAGTGGGAGCTGCCCCTGGATGGGTCTCTCAGGCGAAAACTAGATGTGTCTGTGAAGTCAAACTCCTCTTTCATGTCAAGAGAGCGTGAGCTTCTGGGAAAGGTAAGAGGGCGAGGAGGAGGCAGGATGGTGCCGCTGCTGGAACCTAGCTTCCTGTTAAGGAGACCACCAGGGTGCCTCAGAGAAGTGACCCTATCCTCTCTGCCGTGGTTTGAGATCAGATGTGACGATGGGCGTGTTCTTTAAATACCAAAATACCACCTCAGCCCTGCCATCTTCCACGCAGGTGCAGCTGGATCTAGCTGAGATAGACCTCTCCCAGGGTGCAGCCCAGTGGTGAGTGTCCGCATAGGAGCGGGTGGGACTGGGTAGGCACGTTGGAGCAATCCCAGTCTCAGGAAGAGGACGCGGAGGAAGCTGAGAACCATTGATCCCATTAAGCACGGAAGCCCTAGGCATGTCTTAGACAACTGTGCCTGGTGGCTCGTGGCTGTAGTCCTAGCCTGTGGGGTGGGGTGGGGGATGGGGCTGGAGAATTGTGGGTTCCAGAACAGCCTGACTCCACAGCAAGATCCAGCCTGGGGTGCAGACAGAATGAGACTCCGTCTTAGAAAGCAGGACAGACGCAGGAGTCCTCATCTGCCTGAGCTCCGTCCTTGTTTCCCTAGGTATGACCTGACGGATGACAAAGACAAGAATGGTTCCTAGGAGCTGGTGACGCCTGACATTGCTCTGTCTTCTTGCCTTGCCTCTTGCCTCAGTGTGGTGAGCCTACAGCTGGGGCTCCAGGGCTGAGCCTGAGCCTGAGCCCCTTTGCCTTCTGGGCCCGTATCAGGGTCTTTGCCTGACCAAAGACGATCATGTAACCCTCTGCTGCACGGCCTTTATCCTTCGGGCTCCTCGGGCAGGGACCTAAGCTGGCTATTTCCTGCTCTGCCTGCACCCCGTTCTGCCTCCCACCTCCTCAGGGCCTCACAACCTGTGCCTGGCCACTGGCAGCACCAGCAGTGGCACAAGATCATGCCAGATACAGCTTTTGGGAAGCTCTTTTTTTTTTTACATAATAAAAACTATACAGAAAAACAGCTTCACAAACTCGCGTGCCGTCTTTGTACAGGGCCATGCTAATCTCTCTTAACGCTCTAAGTTAGTCCGTGCTGCTGAATTGAACATGAGGTCTTCTGTAACTGCCATGGGCCACCAGGGAGAAACACCTGGGTGTGAAGGTAGACACGTGTAGAAAATATACAGCTTCACCCCCACCTTACTCAGTCCACTCTTGAAAATATACGCACCATGATGGGCACACCAGTCTGATTCACTTTGTGTGAACTTAGGTCTTACCCACCTCCAGCTCATTAGAAATTGCTCTGGAGGTGGTAATGTTCAGGTGGGCAGAAAGGAATCCAGGCAACAGGACTGGGTTTTGACAAAGGGCAGGGGCTATACGCACCGTAGAACTAATCTGATGTGGAGTTTAGCACCTCCTCTGTCAATCCACGGTATCTTCTATTAAACATTAGGCTCAAACCAACTGCAGCCCTTTCCCCACGGATAGGAACTCCAGCCTATCCATCACGTCTCTCCAACTGTCAAAAGCTTTCATTCAATTTGAAAAGATGTGTTTACTTAATGGTTAAAACCTTCCAAGTGCTGGGACCACAGGTGTGCACTACTATAGCTGGCTTTTTTTTTTTTTTTCTTAAGACAAGGTTTCTCTGTAGTTTTGGTGCCTGTCCTGGAACTAGCTTTTGTAGACCAGGCTGGCCTCGAACTCACAGAGATCCGCCTCCCGAGTGCTAGGATTAAAGGCATGCACCACACTGCCCTTTTTTTTTTTTTTAAGACTGAGCCATACCCTGTAGCCCAGGCTGGCCTCAGCTTCGTGGCACTCCTGCTACAGCCTCCTTTTGGATGCCAGAATTCCAAGCATGAGCCACTGCATCCATCTAAGACTGGGTGTAGACTCCATACTGTGAACGGAGCTGGCTTGTTTTTATCAGCCTGTGTGCGCTTGGCTACACCTATCGAAAGGTCCAGACCCCTCACTCCAGAATTTAAAACAAAGTTTAATATTCTTATGTAGTTAGTCCAGGCTGGCCTGGAACATGTGGCAATTCTCCTGCCTCACTCTTCTGAGTGCTGGGATTACAGATGTGTCGACCACCTTCAACTTCACTTCAGCATCTAGGAGGGGAAAGAACCTAGAGACACTAGGTGGAGAAACTTAAAACTTTAAAGTTTCCTATGTAATTATAAGATGCAGGGCACAGAAAGCTGTTGTAATAGGAGCGGCGGGGCTGCATCCCCAGCACCCCGGCCGCCTGCTAGCTTATGCCCCGAAATAATTACACGGACACTGTATTCTTTTAAACACTGCTTGGCCCATTATATCTAGCCTCTTCTCAGCTAACTCTCACACCTGGACTAGCCCATTTCTAATAATCTGTGTAGCTCACGAGGTGGTTTACCAGGGAAGATCTTAACCTACGTCCATCCTGGGTCGGCTTGCTTCATCGCGTGCATCTTCCCGGGAGAGGGGAGCATGGCTTCTGCTCCAGAGAGCAGAGCTGTCCAGTCTGAGCTCACTTCCTCTTCCTCCCAGCATTCTGTTCTGTTTACTCCACCCACCTATGTTCTAACCAATAAAATGGGCCAACGCAGTTTCTTTATTACCAATGACCTTCCTCCATCAGATAGCCCAAGGCCTGCTGTTCTAGCAGGATTTAGAAAATATAACCAGTAGGTTTGTTATATACGATTTCAAAAGATGCTCACTTTTTTTTTTTTTTTTTTGGTTTCCTGAGACTAGGTTTCTCTGTGTAATCCTGGCTGTCCTAGAATTGGTTTTGTAGATCAGGCTGGCCTCGAACTCAGGAATAAGCCTGCCTCTGCCTCCTTAGTGCTGGTATTAAAGGTGTGTGCCACTACTTTTAAGTATTGTATTTCCAGAAACCCAGAAGACTCGGTACAGCTTCTGCTCTGGAAGGCTCTTCCTCTTTTCCCAAAGCTACAGAAAGGAAGAATTCCAGATCACAGCAGCTTTGAGACAGCACGGTACACAGCTGCCCATAATCGTGAGGCTAAAAAGCACTGGCTACTTTAGCAGAGAATCCAGTTTGGTTCCCAGCTCCCACACGACAGCTCCAAACCCTTTGTAACCTCAGTTCCACGAGCTCCAATAGGCACACATCAGCATACAGCAAAACATGTGTACACAAAGTGAAATAAATCTTTAAAAAACCACTGTCTATGTTTTTAAAAGGATTTGAAGAATCGTCTGTCGTGGAATTAAATACACTTGTTATTTCTCAAACAACTTTGTTTCTGTAGTCAGGACCTTATGCAAGCTAGCTCTACCACTGAGTTGTAGCCTTAGTTCAAAACTTGAAAAATTTGAGGGCGGCAGTCTCACCAAGTTGCCCATACTAGCCTTGAACTTGTGATCCTCCTGCCTCAGCTCCCCAAGCAGCTGAGACTATAGACCTATGTCACTGGACCCAGTCTGTGGTTTCTTAACTTCTATGTGTGTGCTATTTGTATGCATTCATGTGTTGGAGGTATGCTTGCATGTGTGTGTGTGTGTGGGTCAGAGGTCAACCTCAAGTCTTCCTCAAACTGTCCATATTTGCTTTTCATTTTATTACAGTGATGGTGTGTGTGTGTCTGTGTGTGTGCATGTGCATGCATGTCACCGTGTGCATGCGGAGGTCAGGTTGGAGAAACTGGTTTTCTCCTACCACGTGGGTCTAGGAATCAAGGTAGTCAGTCTGCCCACTGAGCCATTCTGCTGGCCTCTACTCTTGTCTTTTGGAGATAGGATCTTCCAATGTGTCCTTGGCTGGCCTTGCTATGTAGACCAGGCTGGCCTCTAACTCATTGATATCTGTCTGCCTCTGCCTCCGCCTCCGCCTCCGCCTCCGCCTCCGCCTCCGCCTCCGCCTCCGCCTCCGCCTCTGCCTCTGCCTCCTGTGTGCCGGCCCAAACTCAGGTTCTTGTGCTTGTACAGCCAGCTGTCTCCCCAGGAAACAGTTTTGAAACATCTTGCTGCATAGCCCAGGCTCGCCTTAAATAGTCCTCTGCCTCTGCTCCCAGAGTTCTGGAATTATAAGCACACGTTCCAGTACCCAGAAGCTTTCACTAGTGTGTGTGTGTGTGTGTGTGTGTGTGTGTGTGGTGTTGGGTACAAACCCAGGGCAAATGTTCTACCACTGAGTTACAGCCCCAGCCAGTCCTCAATGACGTACTTTGACAGTGGCGGGTACAGGCTATGCCCCTCTTGGAACATGGCTTTATTGGACCAAACGATGTGCCGTAGTTAGGTGGGTGTGGCGGCTCAGTCATCTGCCAGCCTTTGCCCCTGTTCCCTACCCACAGAACCCTCCAGCATTCTTGGTGGCAGTGCACGAGCCCTAACGGGTTAACATAAAAACTTCCCCAGCCCCCTCTCTAACTTGGAACAATTGCAACCCAGTTAGAGTCAGCAAGATGTAAAGGGAAGTTGGTTGGGAACTAGAACACTAAAGAAAGCAGTCAAAGCCTGGCAGGCAAGGGGGGCATGCTTTCGATCCCAGCCCTGAGGAGGCCAAGGCGAGAGACCTCTGTGAGTTCAAGGCCAGCCTGATAACAGTTCTAGTCAGCCAGGACCAAGTGAGAGACTCTCAAAGTACTTTACTGCTCTAGCAGAGGACCCAAGTTTGGTTCTCAGCACCCACCTGCTGGCTCACAACAGTCTAATCCAGTTCCAGGGATTTATCCAACACACTCTCCTGGCCTCCGGACACTGAGCACCAGACATGAACATGGTACATACATGGACATGCAGGCAAAATGCCCATACATGTCAACAGAAGCCTAAAAAATCATTTAAAAAACCACATGGAGCCGGACAGTGGTGACAAATTCCTTTAATCCTAACACGGGCAGGTGACCCTCTTGAATTCAAGGCCAGCCTGATCTACAGAGAGGGTTCCAAGACAGCCAGGGCCACGCAGAGACGGCCTGATCTACAGAGTGTCTGGAAAAACAACAAATAAAAACAAACAAATCAAAAACAACATATGGGTTGGAGGATTGGGTTGGCTGCTCTTTTTTTTAAGATTTATTTATTTATTATGTGTACAGTATTCTGTCTCCATGTATGCCTGCATGGCCAGAAGAGGGCGCTAGATCTCATTACAGATGGTTGTGAGCTATCATGTGGTGGCTGGGAATTGAACTCAGGGTCTCTGGAAGAGTAGTCAGTGCGCTTAACCTCTTAGCCATCTCTCCAGGCTGCACTGGCTGCTCTTGCCGAGAACTCAGGGTTCCATTCCCAGCACTCATAGCCACTCACAACTATCTGTTGATGTGGGAGTGATTTCTTATTAATAAAGAAACTGCCTAGGCCCATTTGATAGGCCAACCCTTAGGTAGGCGGAGTAGACAGAAGAGAATTCTGGGAGAAAGAAGGTTAGAGGAAGAGTCGCCATGATTCTCCCGCTCCAGACAGACGCAGGTTAAGATCCTCACTGGTAAGCCAACTCAAGGGCTACAAAGAATATTAGAAATGGGTTAGAACAATATGTAAGAGCTAGCCAATAAGAAACTGGACCTAGCCGGGCCAGGCAATGTTTGAAAGAATACAGTTTCCGTGTAATTATTTCTGGGTATAAACTAGCCATGCGGGCGGCCGGGTGCCGGGGACGCAGCCCTGCCGCTTCTATTTCAACAATCTGTAACTCCAGTCCCAGGGATCTGACACCCTCTTCTGAACACTGTGGACACCAGGCACACAGGTAGGGTATGGCAGTTGGCAGGGTAAGGCAGTCGGCAAGGATTTTTTTTTTCTTGAGACGGGGTGTCTTAGAATTCTACTGCTGTGAAGAGACACCATGCTCAGGACAACTCTTTTTTTTTTTTTTTTTTCTTTTTCGAGACAGGGTTTCTCTGTGGTTTTGGAGCCTGTCCTGGAACTAGCTCTTGTAGACCAGGCTGGTCTCAAACTCACAGAGATCCACCTGCCTCTGCCTCCCAAGTGCTGGGATTAAAGGCGTGCACCACCACTGCCCAGCTATCAGGCCAACTCTTCTAAGGAAAACATTTAATTGGTGGCTTATGGTTTCAGAGGTTACACCATTATCATCATGGAAGGACATGGTGGCATGCAGGCAGACATGGTGCTGGAGAAGGAGCTGAGAGTACAATCCCTATGATCTTTTCTTTTTTTTTTTTTTTTTGTTTTTGTTTTTCGAGACAGGGTTTCTCTGTGGCTTTGGTTCCTGTCCTGGAACTAGCTCTGTAGACCAGGCTGGCCCCGAACTCACAGACATCCACCTGCCTCTGCCTCCCGAGTGCTGGGACTAAAGGCGTGCGCCACCACTGCCTGGCTCGTCACACCGTGTCGTCAGGTGTGCTGATTGACATACCTGAGATTGATCCCTAGATCCACATAAAGATGGAAAAAGTTGTGATCTTGACACATAGCCCACACAAAATTTGGGGAGGGGTTGTTTTTTTGAAAGCCTCACTTTGTGGCCCTGGCTGGCCTGAAATCCACAGAGACCTGCCTGGGGAGTGGGGGGAGGTCTCTGAGGAGCTCCAGGCCAGTCAAGGCTATACCATGAGACTTTGTCTCCAAAACCCCATTTAATTAAAGTATCAATGAGTTGCCTGGAGCCCAGCAAGTCATTTCCCTTCTCTCACAGCATCTATTTCAAATCTTTACCCCTTCTGTAGTCATCTCCTCCCACTTCCTCCTCAGCCTGTCAATCACCTCCCCATCTCCAGGGTGAGAATGTAAACAGTGTAAGGCAAGGCTTCCAACCTTCAGGCCTCCTGAGTCTCTCCCTGCTGGCTCTAGCTGTAGTGGCAGATCTGCTCTTGACTGTCTACAAATATTTCAGGACTGTGTGTGGCCCAAGTGACCTGGTTCTGCTTGATGCTGGACAGTGACAGTGTGTGTACCTGTGCATGTATGTGCATGCATGTGTGTATTGTGTGCATGTGCATGTATGTGTGTGCATGTGCGTGCATGTGTGTGTGTGCATGTGTGCGCACTGTGAGCATGTATGTGTGTGTATATGCGTGGATGTACATGCATGTACACGAATGTGCATGTATGTGTGTGCGTGGTGGAAGAGGGCATAAAAGACCAAAGGAACAACCTGAGCAACCGAGAAGGTTATCTTTGAAGATCTGCAAGCTACTGGGCGCGGCTGGACAGAAACGCGGTCAGTACAGGAAATAAGTGTTTGAAGTCGAAACTGTGTTCCTTTCATGGGCTGTGCTGGCATGCTGGGCAAGAGCTCAGCCTGATATATACCCGCCCCCTAATCTGTATCAAAGCACATGGAAGCTGATAAAAGCTGGTCATCACAGGAGGCTAAGGCAGACGGACTGCCACAGTCTGAGTTCCAGGACAGCCTGGGATACAGACTAAGATCCTGTCTCTAAAAACCAAACACCCACGCTGTCTCACAACAAAACAAAAACAAAGTATGTGCAGACCGGGTTATGAATATGGAAGGATTTCAAACAGGGAGATGACATAAGAAGTACATTCCGAGGTTGGGGGGCAAACTGGCTCATCCGTCAAAGCCACCTGCCGCCAACTGCAATAACCTGGTGTGACCCCAGAGCTCACTCAGTAGGAAGAACCACATCTTCACAAGTTATCCTCTGCCCTTAGCACCCACCAACCTCCACAAAACAAAGAACTTTTTAAAAGTACATTTTGAAGCCTGGGTTTGGTGGCACATGCCTTTAACCCTATCAGTCAGGAAGCAGAGGCAGAGGCAAAGGCAGGAGGATCTCTGTGAGTTTAAGGCCAGTCTGGTCTATATAGTGAGTTCAGAACAGCCTGAACTATAAAAAGAGACCTTGTCTCAAAAAAAAAAAAAAGTACATTTTGAAATGATCACTGTTTATTAAAGCCTAGATTACCATTAGTTTGGTAGTTTGTTCTCTGTGCTTTCCAACAGGCTAAAAAACTACAAGAAGACCAGGTGGTGGTGGTGCATGCCTTTAATCCCAGAATTAAGGGGCAGAGGCAGGCGGATCTCTGTGAGTTCGAGGCCAGCCTGGTCTATAAGAGCTAGTTCCAGGACATGCTCCAAAGCTACAGAGAAACCCTGTGTCAAAAAATTAAAAACAAAAAACAAACAAACAAAGAAAAAAAAAAACCCTACAAGATTTCTAGGCCCAGCACAGACCTTAGAAGCAATCTGTGTTTGCACACAAAATTCCCAGGAGATTTTAAAGAACAGCTAGTTCTCTGACTTCTGCCTTAAAAAAGGAAACTGGCTTTATTTATATCTATATATTGCATCTCACACAGTTCTATAAAAATAACCCAGGAAGGGTTTCATAAACTACAGCTCATAGGACCGCTCCATTACCCTTCTTTTCATTGCGGGTCAGCTACTGGCTTAGCAGCTGCGACAAAACACCATGGCTGAATCAGGCTGGAAAGGAAAGGGTTTATTTTCTTATACCTCTGGGTGACTTCCTTATGGTGAGGGAAGTCAGGACAGGGACTCACGCAGGGCAGGATCCTGGAGGCAGGAGCTGATGCAGAAGCCATGGAGGGGGCTGCTTACTGGCTTGTTCTGCCTGCTTTCTCATAGCGCCCAGGACCTCTTCCCAGGGATGGCAGCACCCCCAGTGGGTTGGGACCTTCAACACCACTCACTAAGAAAATGCCCCTCAGACTTGTCAATCTTTTAGAAGCATTTTCTCAACTGAAGTTCCCATCTCTCAGGTGACTCTAGTCTGTGTCAGGTGACATCCGACCACCAAGGATAACTGACCCCTCGTCAGCTTGACACACAAACACATCACTATTAAAGCCATAACCTTTCCTTTCCTGTTCATGTCCAGGCTCACACATTAATATCAACCTCACAATATAAAACTTCCTTTTTCCTCCCCCCCCCCCCCGTATTGTTTTGTTTTGGTTTTTTTTTTTTTTTGATACCAGTTTCTCTGTGTAACAGCCCTACCTGTCCTGGAACTAGCTCTGTAGACCAGGCTGGTCTCGAACTCAGAGACCCACCTGCCTCTGACTCCTGAGTGCTGGGATTAAAGGCATGTGCCACCACTGCCCGGCAAAACATCCCAAAATTTATAAGTCCCATAGACTTTAAAAATTCAAACACTAGGGCTGGGAAGAAGACTCAGTGGTTAAGAGCACTGGATGATCTTCCAGAGGACCTGAGTTCAATTCCCAGCACCTACATGGCAGCTCACAACTATCTATAGCTCCAGTTCGAGGGGACCTGGCACCCTCACACAGACATATATGCAGGCAAAGCACCATTGTATATAAAATAAATAAATCTGGGGGCTGGAGAGATGGCTCAGAGGTTAAGAGTACTGGCTGCTTTTCCAGAGGTCCTGAGTTCAATTCCCAGCAACCGCATGGTGGCTCACAACCATCTAGAATGAGATCTGGTGCCCTCTTCTGGCCTGCAGGCATACATGCAGACAGAACACTGTATACATAATAAATAAATAAATAAATAAATAAATAAATAAATAAATAAATAAATAAATAAATCTTCACAAATTCACATATAAAAGCCCAAAGTTCGAATATTTAAAATGTTCAAAATCTAACTGTGGGCTCCTGTAAAATAAAAATTAAGGCCAGAGCCGGGCGGTGGTGGCGCACGCCTTTAGTCCCAGCACTCGGGAGGCAGAGGCAGGCGGATCTCTGTGAGTTCAAGACCAGCCTGGTCTACAAGAGCTAGTTCCAGGACAGGAACCAAAAAGCTACGGAGAAACCCTGTCTCGAAAAATCAAAAAAATAAAATAAAATAAAATAAAATAAGGCCAGCAGTGGAGACACACGCCTTTGATCCCAGCACTCGGAGGCAGAGGCAGGCGGATCTCTGAGTCTGAGGCCAGCTCTGGTCTACAGAGCCAGTTTCAAGACAGCCGGGGCTCCACAAAGTCCTCCCACCCCCACCCAAAGTTACTTTCTTACATCAAGAAGGAAGAAGCAGTTTACAGCACAATCTGAACAAAGCAAAACCAAATTCCAACAGTGTAAACAGTGTCCAGTGTCTGGAATTCATGCCCGATCCGCGCTCCTCCAAAGGGCTCGGGTCACTTCTCTGGCTCCGCCCTCTGCAGCACACATGGCCTGTCTGAACTGGCCTCAGGCTGGCTCCACTCCACTGCCGCTGTGTTCTTGGTGGTCATTCCTGGCACTGGCATCTCCAAACGTTGGGGTCCTCTCCTGCAACTGGGCTGCACTTTCACCAACAGGCTCTGCTGGGCTCTCTACAGGGACTCCAGGCCTGCAGCAGCGTCAAACCTCAGCGACTCTTGTGCGGTCCCTTTATGCCTTCAAAGCGGTATCAGTGGGTGACTCTTAACACTACCAAGTTCAGTGGCCGGCGTGAGGCTCAACCTTGGCTGCCTCTGGACCACAGATTCAGTGCGCTAACGCGGGGGAAACACTTCCCGGGAGAGTTTGACCCAATGAGTCACAGCTGACCCTTCAGCCCCAGCTGGCCAGACAGCAGAGGCCTCGCAGGGAAGGCCGGCTTCTTTGCTTCCCTCGGAAACTTCACAAGCCAGGCCTCCGGTTCTGCACTGCTCCTATGTTTGTGTCTTTCCCACAGACCTGTAGGGTCCGAGGAGACGATGAAGACCCCCACTTCAACAGTATGCGAGAGCAAAGAGCATTTAACATTACAGCACGCAGGGGACCCTGAGAGAAGCGCAGGCTCCTTTTAACATAGCTAGTGCTGTTCCGGGAACAGTGAGGTCATCACACCCCTAACTGGTTAAGTAAGCAGCAGTTACATTCTCTTATTTCTAATTGGCTGAGGTTTAGTCTTATCATTTTGGGATTTCAGTGGGGTTGCAGGAACTGTCTTTGAGACCTTGTGGGGAGGACTCAGGCCTATGATGTGTGTTTTTCCTTCACCCCAATGCGAGGCTGCAGTGGATAATTGGTTCTTGGCTGGGGGGGGGGGCACCTGTGTGTCCTCCTCAGAGAACCCAATCTGAAGTTCAGTTGTGAGACCCCTTCACAATGGGCTCTGAGCACTCAGCGCTTTTCCAGCCCAGATGCTATCACTGTCGGTGACGCTCTGACCCTGTATGTAGAGGCAGATACAGCTGCCCCTCCATGGGCTGTCGTCCCCGTCCCCCCCCTCCCCCCCCCCCCCCCCCCCCCCCCCCGTGGTCACCATCTTCTGGAGGCACTTTCTCAGTTGAGGCTGCCTTCTCTCGGATGATGCGTTTGTGGCTTTGTGGCAAGCTGACACAGAAATTAGCCAGCCCACTTATCTTGGCTAACAATTTTTTTTTTCTGTTGCTTTAGAAAGTAGGTGTTCCCCCCACCTAAGCTATTGTTCACCTAGTGTTTAAAAACCTAGTTGTATGGGGGACCCATTACCCAAGTTTCTGAAACGATACGGCCGCTGTGCAGTTACCAAAACGTCTTCCCTTTCAGGGCTATCAGTGTTGTAGAGCACTTGCCCGGAAGCTGTGGTTCCGCGTGTTGAGAGGTAGCTCACTCAAGGTCAAGCACACACCTCTGACCTTCTGGCACCCAGAAGGCGGAGACAGGTGGATCCCTGGGAGTCCAGACCAGCCAGTGAGGCCTTTTAAAAAGAAGCCGTGCTGGACGACCCACCTAGCTAGGAGTATAGGTTGGGCTGCGCGAGATCTCTCCCCAAAACAAAATGTCTTTCTTTGCGGGGTGATGGAGACTGAACCAGTGCGGACAAGCGCTCTGCCTCCAGCCTTCTGTACTGTTGCTTCATTGCTTCAAGGATAGCGTCTCTCTACATTACCCAGGCCGCAGTCCTCCGGTGCTTTGTCCTTCCTCCACCTCCAGACCCCTCCAGACCGGGCTCCCACATAGCCACCACCAAGGCTACTTCATTGATTTTTCTTTCTGGTTTAAGACAAGGTCTTCCCGTGTCTCAGGCTGGACTAAGACTACAGAGCTGACGCTAAATCTAAACTTTTAATTCTCTGAGTTCCACCTCTTGAATGCTAGGATTGTCGGTGTGTGCCACCATGCCCACTTTATCTAGTGCTGACCCTTAGGAACGCTAGGGAAACCCCAGTCCAAGAGAGCTGTTCTCCTTAGCTCCTACCTCCCCCGGATTCTACCACTGAGCTAAATTTCAAGCTCTCGATTTTTTTGTTTTTGTTTTTTTGAGACAGGGTTTCTCTGTGTAGCTTTGGAGCCTGTCCTGGAACTTGCTCTGTAGACCAGACTAACCTTGATCCCCCAGAGATGATCCACCTGCCTCTGCCTCCCTAGTGCTGAGATTAAAGGTGTGAGCCATCACTGCCTGGCTGGATTTTTAATATCCTTTGGAAGTGTGTATTAAATTATATTGAGACTAATATCAGAATAAAGTGGGCATGGTGATACATGGCTACAATCATGGTGAGGTTCTGGACTCTACTAAAAAACACTTTCAAGAATCAACCAGTGCGGGCTGGAGAGATGGCTCAGAGGTTAAGAGCATTGCCTGCTCTTCCAAAGGTCCTGAGTTCAATTCCCAGCAACCACATGGTGGCTCACAACCATCCGTAATGGGGTCTGGTGCCCTCTTCTGGCCTGCAGACATACACACAGACATAATATTGTATACATAATAAATAAATATTAAAAAAAGAATCAATCAGTGCAAATTATGAGCTAACGCGTCTACAAACATGACCTTTCTCTAAAGAGTCTTGTAACTACTTATGATTAATGCATTCCTTCTTCCTCTCCCATCTTTTTATACCAATTAACCCTTCAAAAATGTGATACAAGGGATGTTGGGCATGGGGGCACAGCTCAGGCCCTCCAGCACCCAGAGGCAGAGGCAGGAGTCTTAGGAGTTAAGGCAGGATCGGGTGACATGAGACTGTCTCAAACAAGAAGAGGCCAATAGTCATGCTGACGTTGGGAATTTTCTTTGCCGTGTTTGGAGCATGTACACTCCATTCTGCTTTTTTTTTAAATTTTATTTATTATGTATACAACATTCCTTCCAAGTATGCTTGTGTGCCAGAAGAGAGCACCAGATCTCATCACAGATGGTTGTGAGCCACCATGTGGTTGCTGGGAATTGAACTCAGGACCTCTGGAAAAGCAGTCAGTGCTCTTAACCACTGAGCCATCTCTCCAGCCCCCACTCCATTCTGTTTTACTGATTTAATATTGCGTGACTATGGGGCAAGAGAAACGGCTCTGTGGCTAGGAGCATTGGATTGCTTGGGGTGGTGGCCATGCCTTTAATTCCAGCACTTGGGAGGCAGAGGCAGATGAAACTCATGAGTTTGAGGCAAGCCTGCTCTACAAAGCGAAAAACACAGAAAAACCCTGTTTCGGGGGGGGGGGGGGATCAAAAGGGCACTTGATTAGGGTTCAATTCCCAATATCCACCCTGCAGGGTAGAACTTTCTGTTGCTTCAGTTCCAAGGGATCCAATGCGGTCTGGGACCTTCCTAGGCATCAGGCATGCAACGGTGCACACACATACATGCAGGCAAAACGACGTTCACTCTTAAAAATAAAGCCTTGGGCACACGGTGGCACAGGCCATTAATCCCAGCACTTGGGAGGGACATGTGGATCTCTGTGAGTCTCGAGATAGTCAGACCCTGCCTCAGTAAACAAACTTGAAAAATGTTACCGTGTCTAATCACGAGTTATTTCATGGGACCAGAGAGACCACTCCCTTTTCAGGTCCCAGTCTTAGATGCACAGCCTCCAGGGATATTGTTTCCTGTATCAAGTATTTCTCTCCTTTCTGTTTTCTGAGACAGGATCTCGTGTAGATCAGGCTGGCTTGAACCTCCACCTCCTGAGTGCTGGGACCCGGAGCTTTGTGCTTGGTAAGCAAACACTCTTATCAACTGAGCACCCATCCCCAGCACCCGTACAGACCTTTTTACTCTTCGGAGCTTTCTCCAGCTAGGGAGAGTGTATTTGTTTCTGGCCACAAAGTTGGCTCGAGCCTCATTATTCCTACGGTGTCGTTGGCAGTTTTCTATCGTGAGCTATTTCTGGTCCACTTGCTTTCACAGGCTCTACTATGGGGCACCCCGCCAGAGTATTTACTCATCTGACCCGGGACAGTGGTCCAGTTCCCTCTGCATCCAGACCTTTAGTAACCGCCAGGGAGAAAGGGCGAGCGCCCAGGCTGCAGAGCCCAGCGCGGCATTTTCAGGGCATCTGTGAGCACCGGGGAGGCCTCACCACTAGCGTCTGGGGCACATGACCCGGCTTAACTGCAAATCTTAACGTTTATTTCAGGAACCAGCTTCCTAAGAGCAAATGTAAAAATAAAAAAAAAAAAAATTCAAACTTTACAGCTTCAAGCCACACAATTCCGCGGGTTTGGTTCTTAGCAACCGCAGGGAGGAAGCGAAAGCAACCTCCGCCCCGCCCCACCCCCAGGCTTGCAGGCGTCCCCAGGCTTGCGGGCGTCCGTGGACCCCGCAGCCGAGAGGTCGTGGGTGGGGACCTTCAAACCCTTTCAGTTCCGGAACCCGCGCATACTGCGGAGCCTGAGTCACCAACTGCCACCGCGGGCCGGAAGTCACCGCCACCTCTCACCGCGGGAGAAAGGTTTCCTGTGAGCCAGGGAGCGCGCACGGACTACGACTCCCGGCATGCTCCGCAGTTAACCCTTCAGGGCCCAGAGCCGCCCTGCGTCTCGCCCCCGCCCCTTCCTAGCACCCGGCAAGGTAAGTTTTGCACGGTTGGGTGGGCCTTCTTTTCTCTAAGGTTTAGGAGTGTGAATAAGAGAAACAGGTGTGTTGTCTGCAGAAGGATTTCTTATTTTCCAAAAAAATAGGACAATTTTCAGTAAAAAGATTCTGACGCCCTTTTACAAAGGCAGACCCATTATCACTCCCCAGGGCCTAAGTGGAATGACCGGTCTCTCAGAAGGCTACCTAAATCTTCTTTCTCCAAAAATAGAATAGCCAGAGCCTGCTCCTAGTTCCCAAACACGACCCCTCCCCTTTGCCCCGACTTCCAGTAGGGTTTGTGACTGAGAGCCAAGCTCAGGTTTTTATTCTGCTCCTGCTTGGGGTGTGGGTATGGGAATACCCATGGACCAGTCGGGATCCTGTAATCTTTCGGATAGAGCATCTAGGCTCCTTGTCTCCCAGAGCCCTCCCTCCCTTCGTGTGTGTTCCTGTGTGTTCTCTCCAAGCTCCGCAGGCACCCTAGCCTTTTGTCTGATTTGAATAACAGTACCTTGTGAGAAACCGTTCTTTCTTGGGAGGTATATGTGGCAGATGTTAAACCTTGTCTACACCTGCGCCCCTAAGTCAGCACCAGGTGCAGAAGACGGGGCAAAGCCATGTTTCGGCTGCTGTGCATGGCTCCAGGTTGGGGGTAGCCTAGGGACCTACATGTTCTAATGATCATTAAACTATGGGAATGGGCAGAAGAGAGTGGAAACACACTCTCCTTTATTTAAAAATTTTCAGAATTTATTTAAAAATTTCCTACTAGGTTCCTATACTGGCCAGCTCCCCACTCCATCCCCAAGACCTCCAATGCTTGAGTCGTCTACAGTCTGAAGCTAATGCAGCGGTTTTTGTTGCATTTTTTTTTCTAGACAGGGTTTACTCTGTTTAACAGCCCGGGTTGTCCTGGAACTAGCTCTTGTAGACCAGGCTGGCCTCGAACTCACAGAGATCTGCCTGCCTCTGCCTCCTGAGCGCTGAGATTAAAGGCTCCCGTGACCACTGCCCCGGCTCTCCCCCTCTTCCCTTCACTCCCTTTTCAGTAGCACTGGCGAACGCCCTGTTCTCACCCTGGAGGTTAAATCTGAGAAGTCTCCTGTTTCTTCCCCCTACCCTTAAAGGAAACAATGTTCTTGTCTGCTTTGGGGGAGGAGTGGCAGAGGGAGGAAACTTTGGGACTGGAGTCCTGAGCTACAGGAGGCCAGAGGAGTGAAGGCAGACAGGCATAACTCTCCTGTCCCTCACCCTTGCCACCGCCAACTGGCTCCCTGCCCCGTCCCTGCCCCCGCCCCTTGACATCCCAGACTCCCTGCCTATTTAAACAGAGATGGGTGCCCCATCGGCACACTGTCCTTTGGCCACCTGACATCATGCCGCCCAAGAAGGATGTTCCTGTGAAGAAACCAGCAGGGCCCCCCATCTCTAAGCCTGCTGCCAAGTCTGCAGCAGGGACCCCTCCAGCCAAGACCAAGGCTGAGCCAGCTGCCCCCCAGGCCCCTGCAAAAACCCAGGAGCCTCCTGTCGATCTCTCCAAAGTCGTGGTGAGTCCCAGGAAAGTGTGGCTTGGAAAGGGAGGTTCAAGGATGCCATCCAGCCCAGGAAATCAGGGAATGGGTGGGAATATGAATGAGCACCGTAGGGAGATTGGGGGTTCCCAGGCCAGTTTCAAGGTGAAGGGAGAGAGGCTGTCTGCCCCGGGGTTGGCTGTTTAACTCAAAAGACCATGTCTCTGAACCTCAGGAGGGGAGACTAAAGAGGACAGGCTTGTTAGACAATCACAGCTGGGGGCAGGGGTAAATTTAGCCTTTGTTCAGCCCCCAGTTATGTGAGGGCTGTAGGACTCAGGGCAGTGGAGGGAGGGGAACAGGTGGCATGGGATTAGCCCTGTTCCCAGGAAACCCTCCCCCTTTAATTCCTCTTGGGATTCTCCCAAGGCCCGAGCCGGGGATGGGACCAAAGTGGCGGGGCTCTCAGCCTCATCCCTTTGGGCCCCTCCCCAGAAGTGGCTGCCAGTGGGGTGGGCGAGCCAGAGAGGATCTCTCCTCTCCTCACTTCTTTTTTACCCCCCCCCCCTACAGATCGAGTTTAACAAGGACCAGCTGGAGGGTGAGGAGAAGCCATTTCCTAAACCCCATTGTCTAGTCCCAAGCCCCTGGTCCGAGTCTCTGCTCTGCAGCGCTGACCTTGAAGCCTCCCACTCTTGTCCTGGTTTCCTCCCTTGTTCTGCCCAGTTGCAGCACACAGTGCCTTGCCCATCTCTAGCATAAGATGTCCAGACGAAACCTCCCTTCTGTCTGGAGATGATGGGGCCCCTCACCATCTCTCACCCTCTCCTCACACCTCAGAGTTCAAGGAGGCCTTTGAGCTGTTTGACCGAACAGGTGATGGCAAGATCCTGTACAGCCAATGTGGAGACCTGATGAGGGCCCTGGGCCAGAACCCTACCAACGCCGAGGTGCTCAAGGTCCTGGGGAACCCCAAGAGCGATGGTGAGAAGGACTCTGGAATATGCGGGTTCTCAGTTTTCCTCTTCTTCGAGATTGTATGGGTTCTGCCCTGGGACGCTAAGCTCCCTGTCTTTCTTCTCTCTCTCTCTCTCTCTCTCTCTCTCTCTCTCTTTCTCTCTCGTGTTTTTGAGACAGAGTCTCTCTGTGTAGCCCTGGCGGTCCTGGAACTCCCTCTGTAGACCAGGCTGGCCTTGAACTCACAGAGATCTGCCTGCCTCTGCCTCTTGAGTGCTGGAATTAAAGGCGTGCATCACCACTGCCCCCCTTTTTTTTGTTTTTCAAAACAGGGTTTCTCCTTCCCTTTCTTTTTTAACATGGAATGCTTCACGAATGTGCCTGCCATCCTTGCCCCGGGGCCGGGCTAAGCTCGGTACTGTTCCACTTTAAGTACCTGTGCTGCCGAAGCAAGCACCACAGAGCTCCATTTCCAGCCTGTAGCTTTCTTTCGTGCCCCCCTTCCCCAGGACAGGGTCTCTGTCCTAGCCAAGAGTGATTTTAAATTCTGATCCTTCACCTCCTGTCTACTTCTACCTACCAGAATGCTGGGATTACTCCAATTTATGTGGCGCTGGATTTGAATCCAGTGCCTTGTGGAAGACAGACAAGCCCTTTATCACTGAACCATAGCCCTGTTCTTTTACTCTTTGAGACAGGTTCTAAGTTACTCAGGGTGGCCTTGACCACACTGGCATCTGCTGCCCTTGAATCTACAGCTCTATCCCAGCAGCCCTAACAGCCCAGGTTGTCCTGGGACTAACTATATAGACCAGGCTGACCTCAAACTCACAGAGCGCTGCCTTCCTCTACCTCTGAATGCTGGGACGGCAGAAGGTGCGAGCCACCACCCACGGATTAGCAGTTTTCTCTTTGTCTTGAGTGTCCTGACACTTCACTGGTCCCCAGCGCTCCCTTTTTAATTTTTCTGCAGACATGAGGAATCACTAAATTGTTTGGCTGGCCTTGAATTCGCCTGGCCACTCTGCTCCCCACAGTGGCACTTTCCCCTGATGGGTAAGGATGCCAGGCTGGATCTCAGGACTTCAGAAGCTGTCGAGCACAGGGCAGGAAAACATCCTGAATGCTGAGGGGGATGACGCTACTATGACAGGATGGACGCAACTGGATCCTCACCTCAGTGACCTCTCTCTCACCTCTCTCTCATCTCCAGAGCTGAAGTCCCGACGCGTGGACTTTGAGACGTTCCTGCCTATGCTCCAAGCAGTGGCCAAGAACCGGGACCAAGGCACATATGAGGACTACCTGGAGGGGCTACGTGTGTTTGACAAAGAGGGCAATGGCAAAGTCATGGGAGCAGAGCTCAGACACGTTCTGACCACCCTGGGTGAGGCAGGGACCAGAACTGTGGGGTGGAGAAGGGGGTGGACCAGAAAGAGTCCGGTAAAGCCTGGAATGGGATTGCAGTCCTGCAGTCTTGGCCAGGGACTGGAAAGGCAGAATCGGAGGGAACTCGCTCATCCAGAGGCTATGTCCCGCAAACAAGCAGAGAAGTGGGGATGAGGTGGAAGCGCCCCCCCCTCTGTGCTGATTCCCTGCAAGTCTCAACCCTGAGGCTTGTTTCGTTGTCTGTCAAAGCTTCCACCAGTTCCAAGGCACTGTTGGCGTGGGCCATGTGGAAAGAAAAGGGCAGAGTGGGAGGAGGAGTGGCTTGAGCTCATGAGGCGCTCTGTTTGGGGTTAGGTGAGAAGATGACTGAGGAAGAGGTGGAGACTGTCCTAGCAGGCCACGAGGACAGCAACGGCTGTATCAACTATGAGGGTAAGGGGGCAGGAGCAGACCAGAGGATGAGGGGGGCACCCTCAATTTCCTAAAGTTCGATGGATTACCCTGAAGTCGGTTTCTGAAGTCCTCTCACCCCCTCTCGTGCAGCCTTCCTGAAGCACATCCTAAGCCTCTGAGCTCCCCAGAGTCCTCCCCGGCTAGTGTCGTCCTGAGGCTCCTAGACCAACCAGACAGAAGAGCAGGCAGTGCGTTTTCCCAGTCTGTGCAGCTCAAGCGCCAGGGCGGGACAACTTTCTTTTTCCCACACAGACCCAGCCGGGTCGGTACTTACCCCACCTCCCAGGCGGCTGGGAGCGCATTCCTGCCACTAGGCGGCACTTAGAGTTTTCAAATAAAAACATGGTTCTTGCTTTGGTCTCCGACTGTTTTCTTTTGAGAAAGGGGAAGGAGGGAAGTAGTCCCGTCTTCTGCCTAAGCCCAAATTCCCTGTTCTTTGTGCAGCTCGGGAGAAAAGCTTCCAAAGAATCCGCAACCCAGGCCTGGGGCGTTTCTGAGCGGAGGGTGGGGGCTTCTCACATCATTACTAATGTAGTGATGTCATCCGCATGAGCCCAGACTAGCATTCCTATTGGGTGAAACTGCAGGTGACGTCGTACGCCATGGGACGTACTAAAGCTAGGGCTGGGTCGGGACTCGGAGCCATTACTGCCGGAAAAGGTCCTGCAGAGCTGAGCAGCCAAGATGGTGGGCCTCGGGTATCGGGAGATTAGGGGATTTGGGGCAAGGAGGGAGCCATGGGTCGGGGGAGAGAAGCCAGTGGATGTGGACAAAGGCAAGCCCAGGTCTTGGAAGGTTGTACGTGGGGGTCGGAAGGTCTAGGGCTCTGCCTCAGGAAGCGAGCCCTCACCTTGAAATAGGAGTCGGGGTTCAGTTTGTAAGGCCGGGATAGAAGCTTGCGGGGTTGGACTTGAGGTGCTGACCAGTGCCTTCTTCTCCGAGCAGTGTGACTTCACCGAGGACCAGACCGCAGGTAGGCAGCCTCTGGCCCCCAACTGAGGTCACCCTTACCGAGGGGGACACCCTCCGCTGGCACCTACTCTCCGATCCCAGCTTGTCAGCTCTTCAGCATTCCCGGGAGATTGCCACATGGATTTCCTTCTCCTCTCTGGATCCTCCATTTTCTTTTCTCATTCTTTCTTCCTTCCCCCTCCACTCTAGATCTGAGCCCCAAGCACTGGGCGAGTTTTAGGTAGTGTGGGTATGTCAAACAACTTGTTTGGTTACTGCCTGTTGTGTGTCGGGTCTATTTATGGCTGTGTTCTGCCTCTTCTAATCTGCTACTTTTGCCTATCCCGTGATAACTCCCCCCCCCCCCTTAAGCTTGGATTGCGGATACTGTAGGAGCAGTGCCTTGGTAATTGTAAAGATGGGTTCTGGGGAGTTTGCTAAGGATGTGACTTAACTTTACCCCTGGAAGACCTCTGTAAGGGGAAGGGTGGGAAGTGGCCGGCTAGAATGACCCTAGACAGACTTCCTAGCCGCTGCTACTTCCTTATATGGACAGGACCTAGCGGGGCGGCAACAAATTCCTTGGGAGTAGTGGAGAGCCTGTCTGCTGCGGGCTCGGGTGTGTAAACAAACAGGTGGATACCTCCTTGTGCTAAGGGGAAGGTGGCTGTGTCTTTCTCCGGGACATTTGAGTTGGTAGAAATAGATCCATATGGGCAGCCTTGGGTGTACAGGACAGGGGATCTGGTTTCTCCAGCACGATTAAAGTTGAATTGGCAGCAGAGTTTTACAGTCTGGACTGGCCTCATTCCCAGGACTGTTGTTCATTTGAATCTTCAGAGTTCAAGGAGGCTTTCCAGCTGTTTGACCGAACAGGTGATGGCAAGATCCTGTACAGCCAATGTGGGGACGTGATGAGGGCCCTGGGCCAGAACCCTACCAACGCCGAGGTGCTCAAGGTCCTGGGGAACCCTAAGAGCGATGGTGAGCTTCTCAAGAACTTAGTGCGCCAGTGGGTTTATGGTTGTTCAGCTAAAAGCACCCCTGTATCTTCATAGGCTCAGCCAGCCAGTCCTGCAGACTCTCCCTTCTCTGCCACACCCGTTGGTTCACTTGTGTTCCAAGAACACGAGTGGTTCTCTTGGCTGACACTTGTACTTCCTACACGCAGAGATGAATGTGAAGGTGCTGGACTTCGAGCACTTCCTGCCCATGTTGCAGACTGTGGCCAAGAACAAGGACCAGGGAACTTATGAGGACTATGTCGAAGGCCTTCGTGTGTTCGACAAGGAAGGGAATGGTACTGTCATGGGTGCTGAAATCCGGCATGTCCTCGTCACACTGGGTAAGGCTCTGTGACCTTGCTCTGGAGCTGAGCTGCCACCCTGATACACCTCACCTGTCACCAAGCTCTAAAATGACCCTTCCTCTGCAGGAGAGAAGATGACAGAGGAGGAAGTGGAGATGCTGGTGGCGGGTCATGAGGACAGCAACGGTTGTATCAACTATGAAGGTGAGTGTCCAGCTGTCAACTGGAGCCTTTGAGGAGGAAGTGGTCTTAGGGCATGTTAAGGACGGCACCTGAGATGTTTTCTCCCTAGATTTGGTTCCAGAAAGGAACCAAGAGTTAAGGGGCAAGGTCCCGTCCAGCCTGGGAGGGGGCTGTTGGGTACACAATGGTGACAGAAGGGTGGGCTATGAGTGGGAAGCAAACAGAACGTCTGTTCCCTCACTGCTGACCCCTTCACCCATGTCACCCATGTCTGTGTCTTCACCATTAATGTCTCTTCCTTCCTGCAGCATTTGTGAGGCACATCCTGTCGGGGTGACGGGCCCATGGGGCGGGTACGGCTCCTCCCAGCCTCTCCTCTAGTGTCTCCCTGGTGTTTCCTTTCTTCCCAACTGTGCTCTCTAGCCCCCGCCCATAGTTACTACCAACTGACTTCCTCCTGGCATGATTCTGCATGGAGCTGGCTCTGGAGGGGAGGGTTCCTCAGTAAGGGAGGCAGCTTGGGGGTGTAGTACCTCCTTACTTCTCTCCGGTCTCTGAGGTTGGACTTACTTGGTGCTGGTGTCAGGAAATTCTCACCAGCTTCTCAAAAAGGCTTGCCTTATGGTGGGTCTTTGGCCCTGGAGCATGGAGAGTTGCAAAGGGGGGTAGGCTGCTTGCCCCGTTCTGCTGCTATAACAAAATGGTTCTCTCCGTCCCTCTGCTGGACAGCTTGGAGGTACCTAACCCAAAACTGTCCTCTCCTGCCAGTGGCTGACAGTAGCTCTAGGTGTAGTTGAGAACTCCTGCCTCTGCTGTGTTCTTGCTACTCAGCGTGGGGTGGGGGCTAACAGCTGCTGGGAGGGGAGCCAGGGACAGAGAGAACTGGTCACTCAAGGTGGCTCTTGGCAAACTAACCCCAGGGTTGGTTGCTGTGGCCATGTTCCTCATGCCACCTTCATGATCTGTGGTCTCCTGGCCCGTGGTGCACCCTCCTGAGCCCTGTCCTTGGCTTACTCCACCTCTCCCCCACAGAGCTTGTCCGGATGGTGCTGAACGGCTGAGGACATTTCCAGACCCCGAGCCTGTGCCTTGCCCAGTGTGGGATCTCCCTGTGGCCCCCTCCTAGGCTCCCTTGTCACAGCACCTTGCCATCTGGTCTCTTCTGGATGTCTGTCTTCACCAAATAAAATTCTCTCTTTGCCCTATTTGGTTCCATTTCCTTTCCTGGTCAGGGTGAGGGAGGAAAGGGTGAGGCGGTACTGACGTCTGTTCTGAGACAAAGCTCTGGGCTGAGGGTGGGTTTAGGGAAAACTGGACTAGGGCCTCATTAATGAAAGGCTCCCCTTTGGGGAATGAAGAAAGCCATAAATCCCTACAGCTAGCTGTGTGCTTGTGTGGGGATCCTTTTGCTCTATTCGGGGTCAAGTTACATTTCTTGGCCTTAGGGCTTCTTTGAAACAGGTCCCCACCCTCCTAGGTACTGACCGCCTTTGTGGGAAAGCCTGTGGGTATTCACTGGAGCTAAACCACCAGGACATATTAGCACAGCTACCGCCTGTCTTGTCCTGTCTGCAGGGCTGAGGGCCAGTGACGACAGTGGGAGGCGAGTGCCTGCCTCCTCCCTAATAAGGGAAGGAATGTAGCCACTGTCTAAAAGGATTTAGATCCATTCTTCCGAGAGCTATTTCAGGGCAGGTGAGCGTGGCTGCTGCAGTCCTAAATGCTGGGTTGCCTTTGGCCTTTTGTGGCAGGAGACTGACATCTGTGGGCCTGTGGTAAATGCCCAGTGAGGGGCTCCAGGAAGGCTGCCCCTCCCTAGCAACCACAGGTAAGAGAACACAGGCATTCACAAGATGGAACTGAAAGCAAATTAATTTATAAAAAAAAATTAAAAAAAGAAAAAGAACAAAGAAAAGAAAATTTTACAGAAAACTTTGAACAGAAGAAAGGTGCCAAGATGCAGAGGAAAAGAAACACTGGGACAGGAGGAACAAAGGGCCTGGCAGGAGGGACCAAGCATTGGTGTGGAGCCTGGGATCCTGTCTGCCTCACGAGGAGGGTGAGGAGAAGGAACCGGAGTGCAGAGGCACTGAAGTCCAGGGAGCAGGGCCATGCCGCGCTGCCCCCAAATCTTTGTCCTCATCTGGGGAACTCCTAGCTATCAGTGAGGGTCTGTCAGGCTTGGTGGGAGAGGGCAGAAATAGCAGAGTATCCCCACAGGTCTTAAGTGCTTTTCAAATTTTCAGGGTTTGCAAACTCCCCATCCTCTTAGAGCTCCCGCTTCAAGCCATCTAGGCTCTCACAGATACAACCAGAAAGAGCAGGAAGAACAGCCCCAACTGCGGCCCTTCCTTCCTCTATTGTCTACCATGGAATCCCCCCAAAATACATATCCCCACCAAATACATGTACGCTGACATCAACTAAGCAGGTGTCTTTTAAAAACAAAAACACAGCTGACATTCAGAGGGAAGGTCATTGCTGAGCTGTGGCCTAAAACAGCAGCAACGACAAGCAGCGGGAGGGCTCAGCATGGTAAACTGGAATGGGTGAGGGGCTCAGGGAGACAGGCCTGGTACCCTAGTCCATCCCCACAGCTCGCCCCCAAACCTTAATTCCCCTTAAAATCTGCCCTTCCCCCTCAAAAAAAAGTTATTTTTTGTGGACTCCAATATGTCTTTTTAAAACCTCCCTTTTAAAGGGTTTCGTTTTCACGATATCCACTTAAAAAATACAGTAGTCTGAGGGGGGCACCCTCAGAAGTGGTTAGCAGAATCACCTATAAACATCTTTCCCTGGCCCTTCCTTTGAGGGCTCCATTTCCACCCTAGCTTCTCTCCCAGGCATGAGGAACATCTTTTAGTCAGAAGTCCGTGGATAAGAACTGGACATAAAACTGCACACCTCTGATGGGCATGGTGGGGCGGTGAGGGGGCATGAGGAGCTTTCCTTACGTAGTGATGAACTCTCCAGGCTCAGAGAGGTCCCAGAAGTGGGGGAGGGCTGTTCCTGGAACTGTGACCTCCATGGGGAGTGAGGGGGAAAGATGGCTGGCTGGCTCCTCACTGTGGAGGTGGCACAGGGGTGACTGTGCCTGGGCTCGGAGCTGTGGGGTCTGGAGGCAGCGGGGTGCCGGGGTCTGCGGAGAAAAGGAAGATGAATGAGCTGGAGCAAGCAGAGGAAACAAACCAGCCCCAGGCTCCACACACAAACTGGGCATGGCATGCAGTGGGTGGGTAGATGGATGAGGTACCCACTCTGTTTAGCTTCTTTTCCCTAATATCCCTTTCCACCTGACACTGGGAAGACCCCAAACCATCTTCCTGCCCCCAAGGACTCTAGATAGGGCATCTGAATGTGGTGGGAACAAGCAAAGGGATGCCATAGTCATGCGTATGGGCAGCTAGTGTCCAGGTTTACAACGGAGGTCCTCTGCGCACTGGACTCCTCCATGACCCACCAGTGAATGGCCCCAGCGTCATCCCAGAGGTGGCAGCTGCCAAATGGGGAAGTGGAGGACAGCCAGAGAGGCCCTTCCTCCTGTGTTCTAGTTTTACCAGAGTGCTGAGAACAGCTATGGAAATTCTAGTATCTAACCCTTTACCCTCCTGCCCTCCTTCCCACCATGTGGAACCCTCTCCCTCACCCTTCTCCCCTCCTGGTCCCTTCTCACCTGGCAGTGGGCTGGCACTGGGCAGGAGGTTGCCCTGAACAGCTGCCACAATGGCAGGGCTCTGGGCTGCGGCGGATCCGAGCCCCGGCCCGAGAGGCAAGGAAGATGGCATGGTGGTGGTCGCCGGCAGGTTAGGATGTAGAGGGTTCGCCATGGACACAGGCAGGTTAGGTGGGGGGATAGTGCCCGGGGCAAACGGGAGATGGTGGTGATGCCCATGCAGGTTAGGAGGAGGAGGAAGGTTAATACTAATGGAGTCAGCTAGACTACCAAATGGGATGATGGATGGAGCAGCAGGGGGAGGAGGAGGCGGCATGCCAAAAGGCAAACCCAAAGGAGCATTACCCGCCACGCCTGGGTGCCCGCTGCCTGGCACTGCCCCTGGCATCATTGAGGGAGGAGTTTGTTGGTTGGGGAACGGTGAGGGGCCTAGAAATAAACAGAACAAAGACATGAGAGGAGAAAAATCTTACACAGCAGCTCAAGCTTCCCTAGCCTGACACCAGAATAGAACTCCAGGTAAGTCTGGGAAGATATCCCTGCTGGTCTGTGGACATAATAACGGAGTCCACCTGTAGACACTCTTATCGCCGGGCCCAGCAGGAATTCCCTTCAAAGGAACCAGATCATTTGCTTGGCTCTCTGCAGGATGCACACTCACCGTGGGGTCCAGGGGGGGGTACCCCTGGTGGGACTGCCCCAGGCTGGGAGGCTCCAGCTGCTTGTGGCTGTTGTGGCCCTGCAGTTGACCCTGCTTGCCCGATCTGCTCAGAAGGGCCCAAGCTTCCAGGAGGGGCCCCACCGCCAGCAGGAGCAGGGGCCACAGCTGCTGGAGCCACAGCTAGACCATGGGCCGTGGGAGGCCCAGCAGCCCCAGGCGGTGGTATGGGCTGGGAGCCTGGGGGCAGGGTTGGTGGCTGCTGCTGCTGCTGCTGGTGCATCTGCTGGAAGTGCTGCTGCCGGGCCCTCATCTCTGCGTACTTCAGCTGCTCCATGTGGAAGGCCTGCCGGTCAGCCAGGAGCTGCTGCCTCTGGTACTCCAGCTGCCAGTGCCAACAGAATACGGTCAGCAGGTCCAGATCCTTGGGCGGACACCTCGGCCCCACTTTTTCTTTTGGAAGACCGTATTGCTCAGGCTGGTGTATCCCCAAGACAGACCCTTGCGCACACCCCAGTCCACAGACTCCTGGCCACCCATGCTGCTCCTCACTGCACTCGACTATCTTCTGGTGTGGTTCTGGTTCGTTTCAGTCCCAAACTCTGAACTTGTTACTACTCTGATTTGAAAATGCTTCCAGTTTTTTTTTTTTTTTTTTTTTTTCAAGACAGGGTTTCTCTGTAGCTTTGGAGCCTGTTCTGGAACTAGCTCTTGTAGCTCCCAGAGATCCGCCTGCCTCTGCCTCCCGAGTGCTGGGATTAAAGGCGTGCGCCACCACCGCCCGCCATGCTTCCAGTTTCTATGAATTCAAGCTCTCTTCTCCCTTCAAGACAGGCTAACAACTTGACTATTCTAGTGAGTTCTACATGGGTTCACTGGCCTCTGAATTTTGTTTTTGTTCGGAATCTCCCAGATTTGTTTAGTTATTTATTTTTAGAATCGGGGTTTCTCTGTTATCCCTGGCTGTCTGGAACTCACTATGTAGACTAGGCTGGCCTCAAACTCACAGAATTCTTTGCCTCCTGAGTGCTGGGATTAAAGGTGAAGATTTTAAAGTTACTTTTAACGATGTGTATGGACATGTATCTGTGTGGGTGTCCGTGAAAGTCCCCTAGGGGCCAACATGGGTCTGTTCCCAATGGCTAAGCCAGTCTACCCCTTAGAAAAATCTTCTAATATGAATTTTCTGGGTAGTTTAAGTATTGTTAACTGTTTCTGATACCTCCTATTAAATGTCTGATGTCTCCAGGGTCCCCATCTTCTACTTCTCTTTAAGTCCTCAAAGAAACTGACTTGATACTAGTCTGTCCCATCTATTGTCCAAATTTACATCCCTAGTATCTTATCACCTCTTAAATCCGTTCACTCACCCAACTTTAGAAAACTCTGGTAGAGAGGAAAGCATTCTCCAGACTGGAGATGCAGCAGCCAGAACCCAGCCGCAGCCCACCTGCCCTACTCCCCTCAGCCTCACCCCTGAGCCCAGGCTTCTGGCAGGACTCCAGGTTCATGCTGACTCCCGACTGGAGCTACTCACTGCTTCTCGCTCCCGGTCCATTATTGTCTCTAGCTCCTCAAAATGGCGAAGTTTAATCTCTAGTTTCTTCATCTGGGTCTCCACCAGCAGGGCCACCAAAGACTTGATCTTCCTCTCCTCCACCGCAGCCAAATGCTAGGTAAGGAATGTGACGGGGTCAGCCAGAGGACTCAGCTGCAGACACTCCAGGGGGAGAGGGAAGGGCAGAGGCTGGCAGGTTTAAGAAGGAAGGAGCTGTGACCACAACTCAGAACATTATAACTATAATTTTTTTTAAATATAAAAAGCACGTAGAAAAAGAATAGCAAGAAATAAGGCAGGTAAAAGAAATCAAAGGGCTGGAAACAGCCAACATAAGAGATTTAAAAGGTTAAAAGATTGATTGGGGGAGGGGGAGGGAAAGGGGAGGCGGCGGTGGGGAAGAGACAGAAATCTTTAATAAATAAATAAATTAATTAATTAAAAAAAAAGGTTAAAAGAGATGACTAACTCATTTAGGATAAAAATTCAAGGGAAGAGGCCAGCCCTAAGGAGTGAGAAGGGAAGGGCTAGGTGGAGCAGGCAGCTTCTCTGAGGAGACCCTCACCTTGGCCTTGACTGCGGCAGCAGCCAGGGCAGCGGCAGCAGCTGTAGAGAGGTTCCCCTCACCAATGTCTCGCTCCACCTTCGTTCTCCTCTCCCCCTCTGACTCCACCGCCTCCTTCAGCACTTCCTCCTGTCCTTCTTTCGGCTCCTTGTCTTTCTCAGGATCAGCTGTGGCAGGACGAAGGCCGACTCAGCCTTCTGAGTGCACATCCCTCTGCTGCCCACACACGCCATGCTGGGCGGCTCACCTGCCGGGTCCCCGTCGCTCTTCTCGGACTCCTTCTCACTGTCCCCTTCTTTCCCTTTCTCCTCATCCTTCTTGGGAGCCTCACTGGCTTCCTCCTTCGCTTCTTCCTCTGCAATACCTACTCCTTCCCGTGGTTCCTGCAGTTCCAGAAGAAGAAAGGAAGACACTGGAGGATGCAGTTCTCACAGGCCCCGGGCTGTAACTGACTCTGACTTACTGATCCTCTGTGTGCGTGTGTAGTGTGTGCTGCATGGACATGTATGGATGTGTAAACCTGTGTGTGAACATGCCGAGGTCAGAGCAGGACAGGGGTATCTATCTCACTGCCTTAAAGACAGGTCCACCTTCCAATGGTCCCACGATGGTGTATCAGGAACGTAAAATGATGCCAAACTTTTTTTTTTTTTGGTTTTTTGGTTTTTCAAGATAGGGTTTCTTTGTGTAATAGTTCTGGCTATCCTCGAACTTACTGGCCTTGAACTCACTGAGATCCACCTGACTCTGCCTTCTGAGTGCTGGATTTAAAGGCGTGTGGTACCATGCCCGGCCAATGCCAAAGTTTACAAAGGTGCCAGGGATACTAATTCATATTTGTAGAACAAGCACTCTTAGCACTAACCGTCTCAGCCCCACACGACCCCTCCCTCCAGGAGACGGCCCTTCCACTGGATCCCTTATCCCACAGGCTGCACCCAGCCTCATCCAGACCCAGGTCTCTCCCTCTGTACCTTCGGCTCCTTCTTCTCATCTGCCGCCTGGCCCTCTGCCCGGGCCTCATCAGTCCCACTTTCCTCTGGACCCATGGAGAAAGGAGAGAAAGGAGAGATGTCTGTAAGTGCCATCTACGTGACAAGTTCTCAGCAGACAGAGCCTCAAGGACAGGACCAGAAGGAGCCACAGTCCCTAGAGTGACATCACGAGGACAATAAACCCGCGGACTCTCTCCCATTTGTGCTGTGATGGGCAGACCACATGGGACGGCACAGGGCAGCCGGCTGGAGCTGGCTCTTGGTGACCAGGGAGAAATCTAAAAGCCAGTGCTCACCAATGCGCTCGGGCTCGTCAGAGGTGGTTCCCGCAATGCCGCTGCTTTCCAGACCAAAGGCGGGATCTGCCTTGCCTGTGACCTTGGCTGCTTCTTCCACTTTCCGCACATGGGCTTCCACCAAGGCTGTGGGCACCTCTTCCTTCATTTTGGAGAACTCTTCTGTAAGACCCAGAGGGGGAGAGGCTGGGACGAAGCAGGAGGCCCGTTCTGGTCATCCCTGTGAACGCTTTCTTACAAGCCCATCTTCCTCTAAGAGCAACATGGAGTTTAGACAGGTGCCTGACCTAAGGCAGCAACAGACAAGGCCAGCAGGGCAGCCAGACTTGAGAAGGTTTCACTCTGAGTGTCTAACCCTGCAAAACAAACCAAGAGGGCCGGCCCCCACACCCCAAATTACCTAAGGCTGACTTTGCAGCAGCAGAGGCGACGCGGGGGTCGACGACAGAGGCCAGGAAGGCAACAGTGCTCATAACAGGGTTGCCCGACTGACTGAAGGGGATGGGCTGGTAGGCCAGAGGGCCTAGGGAGGCCTCCGAGTCCTCCAGGTATGGGTCTTCAATGGGAAGGCGAAGAAAATGCAAGATGCACTCATCCTGCGTGCGGCTCCCCACATGTTCAGACACTTTGTTCCAGTCATCCTTGTACATCTCCAGAGCCTGGTGGGAGTGGTGGAGACACAACTCCGCTTACTCAGCCACTTCCCTCCAAGGTCAGCTCCCCCCATCCTACTGAGGGCATCTGGCTTCAAAGCTCTTTGTGTGCTGGTATTTCTGTACTCGGCTGGATCCAAGGGGGATCTCCAAGTAGCACTAAGAAAGGATATGGGATGATAAAAAGGCCCAAATTCCTGACCTGGAGCTGTTCCTGGGACAAATGTGACCAGCACAGAGAGGGGAGTGGCCGGGCCTGGTGCTGCACTCACACCAGAATGCACGAGAGCTCCCCACTCAGGGGCAGCTGGCACCCCAGACACTTTGTCCTCACAGCAGAGCTCTCCTTGCCTTGCCCCAATTACCTCCAGGAGCAGCAGCGTCTCCTGTTCTGTCCATTCCCGAGTGGCGCTGGCTGCAGCTTTACTCTGCAGAGAAACAGGTGCGTCAGTCAGAGTCAAATTGTGTGGAGCCAAGGCTCTCAAGCCCAGGCCGACTGCACCTCATACCTTGGAGGCGACATTCTTCTTTGTATACATGTCTGTGCGCAGTCCAAAGTTCTGCATGTCCGTGGGTTTCTCTTTGCCTTTGTCAGGAAAGTTGAGCATTTGTTGGGAAGCAGAGCTCTGCTATTTATGGAAGGGGAGACGAGGAACACATGAGTATAAGTGGTCACAGGAGGCAGAGAGAGAGAAAGAGAGAGACAGACAGAGGCAGAGAGAGATGGAGAGAGAGAGACAGAGACAGAGGGATGGAGAGAGAGAGAAAGAGAGAGAGAAGGAGCTTCTTCCCCAAAGCCAGGAGTGCCCTGGCAGGACTTCCCTTCCTGCTGCAGCTCCTCTGCCCTCTGCTCTCTTGTCTCTTCTTTCCAGGCAGGGGCCCCCCAGTGAAGGGGCAAATAAATAGCCCAGCGGGGTCTGCACCCCACCTACCAGCTCTGGCTTGCCCTTAGCCGTCTCTGGCACCAGGTCATCCAGCTCTTTGCCCTTCCGCCCAGCCTTGGTATCAGCATCAACCTGGCGGCCCTGGGGGACAGAGCTCGGCGTCATGGAAGCTGGGCAGAAAGTGGGCAGGTCAAGGCCTTGGAGGCCTAGAGGTGCACTGGGCGGCCACAGCTCTGGGAACACTCATGCCACTGTCCCATGCTGCCTCCAAGATTAATTAGACATGTAGTTGGCATGATAGACATTTGTAGTCACATGTATCTACAGATGCTCTAAGGAGCTGGACGGCAGATCCTAATCCTAGATTCAGTATCTTGTATGAGCCACGCAATGTTTTCTTCTCTGTCTAATAATGTATGGAATGGAAATGGAAGAAAACAAGGTGACAATAATTATGAGGCAAAAATGAAAAAATATGGGAAACATGACAAAGTATAAAAACTTCATATGAGTTATGGCAAGCCATGTCTCTATTTGTTCTATCTCCTGCGTTTGCCTGTCTGTTCCCTGGGATAAGGAGCAACTTCTCTCCCTCAGCAAGTGTCAGGGCTAACAGAAGGATGAAACACAAGGGCTGACTCCTGTGGCCCCTTTCCAACCCACTGCTCAAGAAGAAGCCCTACAGCACCCGACTCAGTACTCTCAAACATACACAAATAAAAAGTGAACAGAAAAAGAAAAGTCCAAAGAAGTCCCGTCTTACCCACCCACCCTTGTCCCCAGTGCCCCTCACCCTACCTGTGGGGTCTTGGGCTGAAGAGGAACCAGCCCTGATGGTGTGTCCGCCAAGACATGGAAGTGAGACGTGGGTGGAGGCCCCATTGGGGTTGGTCGGCTCTCAGCATCTACCTGGTAGTTAATAAGACCCCATTGTTCCAGGAAGGCATGGACCCTGTGAGAGAAAGGAAGGGTGGGCCATATGGGACAGCCAGAAAGGAGGAAGACTAGTGCCGTCACCCACTCATCACCGACAGTGACACCCAGGTACACACCCCCAGCCTGGACTTCTCTCCAGGACCACGTCCTAGTGACCATCTCCTCCTAGACAGCTGGTAAAGTCCATCCAACTGCCATTCAGCTAAGGACACGGCCCTCTGTCCTATTTTACATCACATTTCCGATCCCCTAAGTCCTGTTATGTATGGCAGGGGCTTTCTCTAGGTGTGTTCTCCTGCTTAGTCCCTATTTTCCTGAAAGCATCTGTAGCTCTGCCAAGACACACACAGCCGTCCTCTCAAACTCACTCTCCACGGAAGCAAGACCCACCTCATGATAGCGCAGACATCACCCGCCAAGTTCCGCCGACAGGCAGTGGATGTTAGATACTCCTGGGGATTCAGTCGGTAAGTGTCAATCATGAAGTTTCGATACGCCAGGTAGCTTACAAGAGTCAGAGAGACGAATAAGAGGAAGAAAATTAATGTTTGTTGAAGCCCAAGGGGAGGAAAAGCGAGAAAAATGCTACTGACCCCTTTTGTGTGACAAAGAGAGAAGCCAGGGCTACCTAACTCCACAGAGACAGCAAACCAGGTTCAGGAAAAATGTCTGTTTCCTAAGACACTAAAAAAGTCCTTGCCCATGCAACTAGCCAATCAGCCTGTTGCTGGAAAAGGACCTTAAAGACTGCTTTTTTCATTTTTTTTTTCTGGTTTTGAGACAGGGTTTCTCTGTATATCCCTGCCTATCCTGAAACTCCATAGGTAGTTCCAGGCTGACCTTGAACACAGAGATCTGTCTGCCTCTGCCTCCAAGTACTGGGGTTAAAGGTGTGCACCACCACTGCCAAGCTGTTGATTTACTTTTTTTATGTGTATGGGTGTTTTGCCTACATGTATATCTGTGTACTACATGCATGCCTGGTGCCCAAGTACGCCAAAAGGAGTTTTTGGCTCCCCAGGAATTGGAGTTGTCAACAGATGTGCACCATCACATAGGTGCTGGGACTCAAACCCAGGTCCTCTGCAAGAGCGGTCAGCCCTTCATCGCTGAGCCATCTTTCTAGCCTTTATGGGTTGCTTTTGTTTTGGCTCTTGAACTTTTTACTTATAATTTTTTAAATTTATCATTTTCTGACACAGTCTTGTGTAGTACAGGCTAGCCTTGTGTAGACGGTCTTATGTAGTACAGGCTAGCCTTGTGGAGACCATCTTGTGCCTCTGCCTCCCAAGGGCTAGGATTACAAATGTGTAACACTGTACTTTTTAAAGTTAGTTTTTACATATGCTAGTTTTCTCCATTATTTATGCTTATGTGTTCTTTACCTGTACGCACTCACAGTCCACAGAGCACCTGTGGAGGTGAGACAGCAGCTTTCACGAGCTGGTTCTCTCCTGCCAGCATGGGGGACCCAGAGACCAATTGCACGTCAGACTCAAAACTGCTAAGCCGTCTCACTCCCTCTCTCTCTTCTGTCTTTTTAAAACTCCATTATTTCTTCACACACTTCACACATTTGTATTTGCAGTTGTGTGTGTGTGCATGAGTACCATGTGGATCCCACCAGGCCAGCTAGCTCTTTCTCTTGTCATTTTTTTATTTAATTGTGTGTATGTGTGTATGCTCCAAGGCACATGTATGGAGGTCAGAGGACAGCCTATGGGAGTCCACTCTCTCCTGCCATATGGATTCTAGGGACCCACGCAGCTCATCAGTTTGGTGGCAGGCGCCCTTACCCACTGAGCCATCTCACAGGCCCTTTTTGTTTGTTTTTGCTTTAAAAAAAAAAAAAGATTTATTTTATTTTAGGGGCCAGAGACAGGGCTCAGAGGTTAAGAGCTCCTTCTTGCAGAGGACCTGGCTCAGTTCCCAGCACCCACATGGAGGCTCACAACACATGTAACTCCAATCCTAGAGGATCTGATGCCCTCTTCTGACCCCAAAGGCACCTGCACATACACAGAGCATGTACAGAATACATGTCTGCATGCACCCATAAATATATTTAAAAATATCGAGGCTCACTTTACTGTTAATTATCTGTGGGATATGCGCATTGCAAGCAGGATCTAAGCTGTAAGTAGTTGAGAGCCACTTGACGTGGGTGCTGGGAACCAAACTGGTCCTCTGCAAGAGCCAGTGCACACTCATAACCACGGATTATCTCCACACAACACTTCTTGTTTTTGTTTTTTGGTTTGAGACACAGTCTCACTATATAGCACTGGCTGCCTTGGAACTCGCTCTGTAGACCAGGCTAGCCTTGAGCTCACAGAGGTCCGTCTGCCTCTGCCTCCTGAGTGCTGGGATTAAAGATGTGTGCCACCATGTCTGGCTTTTTTTTTCCTCTTGAGACAAGATTTCACTTTGTAGTTCAGGTTAGTCTGGAACTTGCTTTGTAGCCTAGACTGGCCTAGAACTTATGATCTTGCCTCAGTCACTCAAATGTTGGGATGTAATTTATATTTGAAGTTAGAAAGATTTAAAGCCAGATGCCAGTCTTATCATGATAATGATGTCAAGTTATCCCTAACTTAAGACACCCCTAGTGTGACATGGGATGTCCGTGGGGAGCTACCTGTGTCTGACATATTGTAGCCCAAAAAATGACAGCTTCTGGGCTAGGGCTACGCAGATCCCAGCATGGGCGCGGGACCACTCATGGCAGCCTCCAGCTCCAGCAGATCCAACACCCTCTTCTGGCCTCTGTGGGTCTGCACCCACATACACATACACACAGACAATAACTTAACAAATAAAATAAATCTTGCCAGGCAGTGGTGGCACACGCCTTTAATCCCAGCACTCGGGAGGCAGAGACAGACGGACCTCTGTGAGCTCAAGGCCAGCCTGGTCTACAGAGTGAACTGCAGGACAGTCAGGGCTACACAGAGAAACCCTGCCTTGAAGAAAAAATACAAAACCAAAAAAAAAAAAAAAAAAACCCCACACTTAATATTAAAAAGGTAGCTGTTATAAAGTATAAAATCAGACTCTGAGCCAAACTACAGGTCAGACCCTGGTTTCACATCTTACTAGCTGTGTGAGCTCACTCAGGTGACACTGTCACCTGCTCTTCCTGCCAGCATCCTAGTGTGTAAGCTAGACACAGTGGGCGCCAGCCTCCTGAGACTAGTCAGTGCTGGGGCCACTCTTGGACGTCAGCAGTTCTCACTCGCCGTTCCTGAAAGCACGCGTGGTAACGGGATCGTGTCATCTGGTGACCAACTCCCTGTCCTTCTGATGAACCCCGACACACACAGAAGGAGGCTGAGCAGCAGCAAGAGCAGAGGGAGCATCCCAGTCCCAGTCTCAGCTGTCCTGTCAAGTCTCACAGTCAGGTGTCTTAGAAGAGCCAGAGGGATGCATAACAGTTTACAGCGGGCTCAAGGAGGGAGTGTGTCCCACATGGCACACAGCAGTGATCAAATTCAATAAACACCAACACCTCAGCCTGGCCCGGGCTGGCATCAGATGTGTGGACGAGACTGACTCACAGAGGTCTGCAGACAGCGCTAGGACACAGCTCCTGTGCACATCAGGCCCGGGTTCTGCTTTGGAGCCACATCCCCGCCCTGGACCTTACATACTACTCTTTCAGAATGCACTCTCTCTGGTATTTCTCAGAACTGGACCTTCCCTTTAGTTCCTTCTCATTTTCTTTTTTCTTCTCTTTGAAAAAGTCTAGCTAGGAAGCCCACACTGGCCTCAAATTTGAGTTCTTGTTTCAGCCACCCTCCCACGTACTAGGACCACAGACAGATGTGAGCCACCAGGGCTGGCCTTATCTTGTTTTCTTACCAGGATTTCAACCTAGTCCTAGTCATTTACATTTAATTAATTAAAGTTGCTGCACACACTAAGGTCATATACATTACAAAGAACAATTGTGACTGGAACTCTCTGAAGCCCACAGAAGAGCACACCGACTCACCCCTGAAGACCATGCTTTAAAGGCTCAGGCTGCAGCTGCATCTACCATGTGTTGTGCGTAAGCCCAACAGAGAGCCTGCCTGGATGTTTGCTAAATCTGGAAGGGCGAAAGCAGAAAGGGCACCAAAAGACAGCCATGAGCTGAAATCTTACATCTCTGGAGTCTTGGATTTGTTCTTGCCGTTGAAGAACTCAGGGAGAGCCCTCCGCTCAATGGCGTGAACACTGCAGGAGAAATCACAATGGGTCAGGAGAGGGTTTTAGGGGTGGAAGAGGAGCCCTAAAGGGAGTGTGGTCATGAAGCAGCCCTAAACTGTAGAGGGGCCAGAAACTCCTCAAGTGCTGGAGGGTCTCTGGAAGGCAGTGCAACATCAGCCTCATTGAGGCAGAAGGACTGACGGATGGGCTGGCCGTACCTATTGTAGTCAAACCAGGCAGCGTAGCTGGGGATGATGATGTGATGGGTCTGCTCGGTCACGTTGTCCTCATGCAGGTCTGGATTCTTGGTCTGCTCCCCCTTGTTGCCCGTACTGCTCTCGTCCTCATCCTGTGATACGGAGGCTGCTGGACACACAGCATTCCCACTCCCCGCCTCGCACCCCTCCGGTTCCTACACCCAGGAGCAGGGGCACTAAGAGAGGTTGTGAGGACGAGCACATGGGCCTGGGGCTGCAGCACTGAGCAACAGCTAGAGGACGCTACGGTGGGAAAAGCCCAGGCAGAAGGAACTACAGTCACAATCACAGAGAGAGGTAGAGCCCCTCTAAACTGGCTCCACCTTGCCCGCGGTCTCCATGCTTTCATCCTCCTGTTCATCTGAAAAGGGAAGAAGGCGAGACGTAAGGCTAGAGGCGAGCTGAGCTCTCCCTGCCGGGCACTGCCCGCCTTAAGGCTGTCTTACCCAGGTCAGTCATGGTGCCTCCTTTAACTGGAGCTGACTCCGAGTCCTTCTTAGTGTTGACTGCCAGGAGGAAAGAGCCACAGTATTAGACACGCTGGCCAGAACCAGCCCTCAGTTCTCAGCTGTTGATAGTTTACATATCCTGCTTTCTCAGAACACTCTGAGACAGACTTGTTAATCTACCGCCCTTACCCAACCAATGATTCCATGTAGCTTCTTTATCTACGTGTGTGTGAACTCCTGACTCGCCTGCCACAACATCCTGAGGGCCATCTTTGACTGGTCCTTGTTTCTCTACATAATCTTTTATTATGAATTTGAACTAGATCATTCCATAGATAAGTAGTTAGATGCCATCCCTTGATGGCCTGGAACTGACCTAGAGCCTCATGCATGTACGCAAGTACTCCACCAGGGCTATAGCTTCAGCCTAAGCCTCTTGTGTTTGTTCTTTTTAAGAGTGTCTCATGTATTCGAGGCTTCCAACTCTCCAGCCCCAAGTGCTGGGGTACAGCCGGCATCACCACCACGCCCAGGTCCCCAGCACTCTTCCTTTTTTCCCTTTTTCTCCCCAAATTTTTAATTTTGGTTTTGGCTTTGTGAAACAGTCTTATGCTGGAGAGATGGCTCTGCAGTTAAGAGCACTGGTTGCTTTTACAGAGTTCCTGAGTTCAGTTCCCAGCACTCACATGGTGGCTCACAACCATCTGTAATTGTAGTCCCATGGAATCTGATGCCCTCTTCTGGAGTGCAGAGGTACATGTAGACACCCATATACATAAAATAAATCTAAATAAATTTTTTTTTTTTTATAAAGAAACACAGACTCAAGTAGCTCAGGTAGGTTTTGAATTCACTATGTGGCTAAGACTGGCTTTGAACTCCTGATCAACTTGCCTGCCAAGCGCAGGATTACAGTTACACAGTTATGACTTTGCTGCTTCTTTAGAGACAGGTTGGCTTTAGGAGTCATTCCCAGCCCAGGAAGGCCTTGCACTACTTACCCCCTCCTGCCTCAGTCCTGCAAGTGATTGGGATTGTAAGCCTATGCTATGCCACCAGGCTTAGTTGAATGGTTAGAGCATAATTAATTACTCTTATTATTATTATTATTTTGGATTTTTCAAGACAGGGTTTCACTGTGTAGCCCTGGCTGTCCTGGAATTCACTGTAGACCAGGCTGGCCTTGAACTCATGGAGATCCACCTGCCTCTGCCCCCCCCCCCAGTGCTGGGATTTAAAACTATCTGCCACTAAGCCTGACTTAAATATTTAAACAAGGTTTTAAAAAAACTGCAGTATGGGGATAGAATGCAGGACTCTGCATCCCCCAGGCAGGTTCTCCACAATAAGCTGCAACCCAACCTAATCTTTGTTTGTTTTTGTTTTTTTCAAGGCAGGGTTTCTCTGTAGCTTTGGAGCCTGTCCTGGAACTCTTGTAGGCCAGGCTGGCCTCGAACTCACAGAAACCTGCCTGCCTCTGCCTCTCAAGTGCTGGGATGGGATTAAAGGCGTGCACCACCACTGGCCCGGCTCCCAACCTAATCTTAAACATCTTAAAGCAAAAGATAATTCTCCTCATTAATTCATACACAAACACTCTGGGCATACAGCTCTGCGTATCTCACCCTGGACTGCATTTCTGGAGGTTCTGAGGCTAGTGAATGGGACAGAGACTGCAAGCCAGTACTGGAGTACAGTGGTCTCTATATGGGACCTTCATACAGCGCGGCAGCTGTCACCTCCGACTACAGAAGAAATGCAGGGTTTCTCTTTAGTTATTCCTGCTGCCCTTTATGTTTTTCTTTTTTAAAAAATATTTGCTTTAGACGGGCGGTGGTGGCGCACGCCTTTAATCCCAGCACTCGGGAGGCAGAGGCAGGCGGATCTCTGTGGGTTCGAGACCAGCCTGGTCTACAGAGCTAGTTCCAGGACAGGCTCCAAAGCCACAGAGAAACCCTGTCCCGAAAAACCAAAAAAAAAAAAAAAAGCTTTATAGCTATATGTGTACATGTGCATGTATGTGAACACGTGTAACATGTGCATGTGACCACACGTAACATGCGTATGTGTGGGCATGTGTGTATGTGAACATGTGCAATGTGTGTGACCATGTGTGACATGTGACCATGTGTAACATGTGTACATGTGTGAACATGTGTAAAGGTGCTCCTGGAAGCCAGAAGAGAGCATTGGGTTCCCTGGAGAGTTTTTATTTAATGTAACCCATCTGATGTGGGTACTGGGAACTCCAGATCCTCTAAGAGCAGCATGTACTCTTAATTGCCGAGCCATTTTTTTACCCCCAATGTTTTTCTTTTTAAAAAATTCAAATTTTTTAAATACCTTAGTCTAGAGTTCTTTANAACAGGATGTACAGGATTGACATCATAACAAAAACTACAAAACTCTGCTGAAAGAATCAAAAAAAAAAAAAAAAAAAAAAAAAAAAAAAAAAAAAGAAAAAAAAGGGCAACCCGAGATAGACCAGCAAGGACTGGTGGAGAATAAGTCGAAGCACGTGATGGGGGGGGGGGGATGACCACAAAATGGACACTGTGAGGAGAAGAGGGAGGAGAAACTGCACTGGGATGTGAAATAGATAAATAAATTTGCTAAAAGAATTAAAAAAAAAAAAAGATAGGCCAGGTGGTGGTAGCGCAAGCCTTTAAACCCAGCACTTGGGAGGCAGAGGCAGGCGGATATCTGTTAGTTCGAGGCCAGCCTGGTCTACAAAGTGAGCTCCAGGACAGTAAGGGCTACACAAAGAAACCCTGTCTTGAAAAACAAAAACAAAAAGTAAATAACTTTTGAGATGTATTTCTATGTGTAGGAGTGCTTTTGCTAGAATGTGCTCCTCCTGCAGCAGTGCCAGAAGAGGGTGCTGGGTCCCATGGGACTGGAATTAGACAGTTGTGAACCATCACTATGGGAGCCAGGAATCAAACCAGGGGCCTCTGCAAGGGCTCAGCTCTTAAACACTGAGCCAAATGTCCAGCTCCCACCCCACTCCATTTTTTTATGATAATGTTTGCATAAGCTTTATAATGGCCTAAAGTAATGTTTTTATAGTATAATTTGCATAATTTACCTTGAAATATATATATACACATGTATACACATATTTAATGATTTATTTATTTGCATTGATGTTCGCCTACACGTATGTCTGTATAAGGGTGCTGGATCCTCTGGAACTAGAATTACAGTCAGTTGTAAGCTGTCATGTGGGTGCTAGGAACTGAACTCTGGAAAAACAGCCAGTGCTCTTAACGGCTGAGCCATCACTCCAGCCCCTTTTGAAATGTATCTTATTGATAGGAATGAATAATCAAAGCTATTAGGTTAGAGCGATAGCTCAGTCAGTAAAGTGCCTGAAGACCTGATTAGTCCTTAGAACCCATGTACAGGGCCAGGCACAGGCATGGTGGCATGACCTTACAATCACAGCATTGGGAAGCAGAGAAAAGCAGACTAGCCTGATCCTGAAGACCCAGGTCTCAAAACACAAGGTAGAGGCAAGATAGTACAGTGGGTAATGGTACTTACTGCCAGTCCCTGGAGCACACAGTGAAAGGAGAGAACCAACCCCACAGCTGTCTTCTGACCTCCACATATGCACTGTGGCAAGTTCTCTCTCTCTCTCTCTCTCTCTCTCTCTCTCTCTCTCTCTCTCTCTCTCTCTTCTCTCTCTCTCTCTCTCTCTCTCTCTCTCTCTCTCTCACACACACACACACAATGTAAATAAATGTTAAATAACAAGGCAGAGGCTCCTGAGGAACGACACCTGAAGGTGAGCACAGCCTCTATATGCTTGTATGTGTGTGCACATACACAAAAGGATTTGGAGAACTAGGGCTGTAGGTCTGTGGTAGAGCATTTGCTAGTACCCAGGAGGTCCTAGGTTCGATCCCCAGAAGAGGAAAACAGGAAGTGTGCAGACAACTGCCCTCAGCTGGAAGGATCAGACATGGATACCAAGCAAGAGGATTTCTCAGGGTAATGCTAATTTCACTGACCAGCTCTGCAGAAGGGAAAGCTACTTTAGATCTGGAGAACCCACCCTTTCAGGAGCTTGGCACAGCAGGGATGGGGAAGAGTGGGTGTTGGCCATACCTGCTTTGGGGAGTGTCACCTCTTCTACGTTTGGGACTGGCGAGGGCTCATCCATGTCTTTCGTCAGCTCTTCCTGCTCCTCTTCTCTGTGGCCTCGCTTTGACTTGGTGTAAGGTGTTGAGGGTCTGGGAAGGAGAGGAGAGAGAGAGCATCAGGGCAGAGCTGGGTGGAACAGAGTGGTCCGCAGAGTGATGGGGTGGTACAGAAGACTTCCTTCAGTGTAGGGACTACCACCATCAAGCAGGCATGTGAAGATTCCCTCCCCGTCCTCTCAGACACCCAACCAGGGGCAGTGACTGCAAGAAGCATGTCTTTCCTTTGGCATGCACCATGTAGACAGTGCCTGTGGGCGCTGGCGAGGGATCGCATACCCTTTCTTAGCATTCTTCTTCTTAGCTTCTGGGGTCGGCGAAGGAGACGGAGAGCGCTTCCTCTTCTTATAGTTTCCCCCCTTCTTGTCCCGTCTGTCTGAATCGGGGCTGTTTACCTACACATCAGAGAACTGGGATAAATGTCAGCCTCCAGCTCCCAGTGAGGCCTGTTCTGAGGTTTAAGTTAAGTGCTCAAGAAAAACAAGCAGAATTTCACCTCATCTGTCAGCGTCTTCGCCGAGATCTTCTTCCGTCGGGAAACAGGGCTTTTGTCGTCATTGACTTCATAGTCTTCCTCATTCATCCACTCATTGAAGGTGTCTGTGTCGAGGATCCACTTGGCGTGAATCTGAAGTGCAAAGGCAGATCATATGGGGAGTTACCAGAAGCCAGGGCTCTGTCTAGAGACTCAACACAAGCCCAAGTGCACAGAGCCCCTGTCCCTACAGAGAGCGCTAATGCAGGGTGTTACTCCAGGGGTGGAAGGTAGTAAGGCTCACCTTCCGAGGTTTCTCAGGTGTTGGAGCATCTTCCACAGATGCTTCAATTTCACTAGCTGGGATCCACGTATCGTAACTGCCGGAAGAGATTCAGCATGAAGTCGAGACAACAGGATGGAGAGATGGGAACCGAGTGCAGCCTTGCACTTTTCTTTCTCTCTCTCTTTTTCCCCACTGCACAAAGATGATGAAACCCTGGGCCCCTACCACTGAATTATACACCCAGTCCTGCCTTTTCCATTTACAAAAAATATTCAGCTGTTGATTTGCCCAATTAAATTGAGATTCTTTTTACCACAAAGCAATAAAAGTATATTATAAAATATTTCAAGCAGTTGGGCGTGGTGACTTTTGCCTATTATCCCCACACTCGGGAGTTGAGGCAGAAAAACAGGTGCAAGTTCAAGGCCAGCCTAAGGAGCACAGTGAGACTCAGTCTCAAAAACCCAAATAGAAAACCAACCAACGAACAAAAACACAGAAGGAAAAAAAAAAGCTTTAAAAAAAAGTATGAAAATACTCTAACATAGGCAACTGTGAGAATCTGAGACAGAGGATTCCCTTGAGTCTAAGGCCAGCCTGGTTACACAGTATGTCTTGGGTACCTGCGTCAGCTCATACCACTCCTTCAAAAATCATTACAATTATGCCTGGAAGTGATGGCACACTCCTTTAATGCCAGCACTCGGTAGGCAGAGGCAAGTGGAGCTCTGTGAGTTTGAGGTCAGTTTGGTCTGCAGAGTGAGTTCCAGGACAGCCAGGGCTACACAAAGAAATCCTGTCTCGAAAAACAACAACAACAAAATAATTACAATTACATTATACTTTGTATTTGTTTTCTTTGGCTAACTTTTTACAATAATTTTCTCTTAATCTTATATGCTTTTTTTTTAAACCCCTGAAAGGGAGGTCATACTGTGTTTCCTCGAGGGATTAGAAGTCCTAGGTTCAAGTGACTCTCCTGTCTCTACCTTCTGGGCATCTGAAACTATAGATGCTAACCAGCATGTCTCACTTAAATTTGCCTACAAACTATGCATAGTATATCACTTTAAAGGCTGCAGAGTAGCCCAGGGTAATTACATACATCTTCAGAAACATTCATTTCTTTACTATTACACTGTTTTAACTTTTGTTTTGAGACACGATTTCACATAGCTTAGGCTGCCCTAAACTTCTCAGAAAATCAAGGATGACTTTGAAGTCTTTGGCTTCTCAAGTGTTGAGATCACAGGTGAGAGTGACAATCTACAGACGTCAGACCGCAGAATGGCTCAGTGGGTACAAATGTTTACCACACAAGTCTGAAGACATGAGCTGGATCCCAGAAACCCAACATGGAGTGAAAGCACTGACTCCCAGTCCTGACTTCCAGATGTGTATCTGTATACATGCAAGCAAGCAAGCGTGCGTGCGTGTGCACACACACACACACACACACACACACACAAGTAATAAAGAGAAGGCCAGATGTGGTAGAGCAATCCTTTAATCCCAGCACTTAGAAGGGAGAGGCTGGTGGATCTTTGTGAGTTCAAAGTCAGTTTGGTTACAAAGCAAGTCAGGTTAGCCCTGACTATAAGTGAGACCCTGTCTTAAACAAATATGTATGCATGTATGATAAAAAGGAAAATAAATTGACCCAGGGAATGACACAGACAGCAAGATTAAAGACCTGAATTCTATCCCAGAACCTATATGAAAGTTCTGGGCATGGTGCTGAGGAGATGGTTCAGCAGTTAAGAGCAACTGTTGCTCTGGCAGAGGACCCAGGACCAGTTCCTAGCACCCACATTACGGCTCACAACTGTCTGTAATTGCAGTTCAAGAGAATCTGTAGGCACCAGGCATGTGTGTGGTGCACATACATAAATGCAGACAAAACACTCATAAACATAAAATTAAACAAACAATCCATTCTACACCAATTGGTGAGTTCCAGGCCAATGAGAAACCCTGTCTCAGAGGAAATGGACAGCATTCCTGAGGATGACCTGAGGATGACCTAGGATCACCCCCACACATACATGTGCACGCACACACACAGAGTAGAAACACACATTAAAAACATTTGGAGTGGCGGTACATGCCTTTAAACCCGGGAGGCAGAGGCACACAGATCTCTGTGAGTTCAAGGTTAGCCTGATCTACTTGGTGAGTCCCAGGTCAGCCAAAATTACATTAGTAGAATCCTGTCCTAAAACAAAACAAATACCAGGAACCGGGCATGGTGGTGTTTGTTGGTAACACAAGCACCAAGGAGGCTGAGGCATGAGTTCTAGACCAGCTTGGTAGAATGACCTGGTCTCAAAACAAACACCAAACCAAAAAGCAGTGGCTAGAGAGATGGCTAAGCATTTAAGAGCAATGGCTGCTCCTGCAGAGAACCTAAGTTTGGCTCCTACTACCCATAAGGCGGCTCACAACATCTGTAACTCCAGTTCCAGAGAATCCGATGCTCTCTTCTGACCTCTCTAGGTACTAGGCACACACATGGTTCACAAACATACATGCAGGCAAAACATTTATACACATAAAGTAAAATTTAAAAAAATCTAAAAAAATCAAAGAAAAAGGGAACACACACAAAGTCAGTGTGATGGCGCAAGCCTTTAATACCAGCACTGAGGAGGCCGAGACAGGAGGATTGCTACAAGTTTGAGGCCAGTCTGAGCTACACAGTAAGTTTGATGCCAGCCTGGATTACATAGCAAAATTCTGTACTTAGAAAAACCAAAACAAGGAAATAAACAACCCATAAACAGTGCTTCTTGCTCTGCCAGATGGCTTCTGTGTCTGGCTGCTGCTGCTTCTCCCGACTACCCTGAGAACCCATCCTCACCTGTCAGGGTAGTAGCCCCAGTGCAGAAGAACTTGCTTGTCTCTCTTCATAACTGGCCGTACCCATTCCTCTGAGGATAGAGTCAAAGAAGAGAGAGGTCAGCTGGAAAGAAGCACAAAGACCGACCAGACAACAGCACTGAGCAGTCTCCTGTTCTGGCAGGAGACGCAGGGTTGCAACGCTCAGAGCCTCAGGTGGCGTACAGTGAACTAAGCTGCCCTTCATCCACTAGCCCAAGCCACTGTAGCAGAGGACGAGAAAGTGGGTCTCACCTTCTTCTAGGTTCCCTGGGACAGGATACACAACATGGGAGGCATTGCTCTTGTCCTCAGTAACAGTTCCCTGGACAGACAGCACAAGAAAGCGCAGGTAAATCGACTGCCTTTTCAATTACTCTCAGGAATAAATCAAAGAATTAAAATGAAATCGCAGATTTACCTCTCTAATGACATCTTTCATGCGGGGGTATTAAATCCGTTTGTATTTCCTAGCAATACCAACTAAGTGGCACAGAATCACAGTGGCAATGATGTGCTCGCATCGGAGAAACGCCAAAGAACTACATGTCCCCCAGACAGCCCTCTGCACAGGACCTGCAGGGGAGAGCTGTCCCCACAGACAGCCCTCTGCACAGGATCTGCAGGGGAGAGGTGTGGCATGTGCAGAGGCTTGGGTCAACAAGTGTCCTTTATTACTCTCCACCGTATTTCTGAGACAGTGCACCCAGATTTGACATCTCAGCTATGTGAGTTGGTTGACGAGCCCCAGGATGTGCTCGTTTCTACCTCCCAGCATTGGAGGTATTGGTCTGAACCACAACACCCAGGTTTCACATGTTCTGAGGATCCAGACCCAGGTCTTCATGCCTGCATAACACACACTGAGAGCCATCTCGCAGCCCTACCCATTGGAATTTGTTTTTGTTTTTACTTTTTTGTTTTTCGAGACAGGGTTTCTCTGAGTAACAGCCCTAGCTGTCCTGGAAGTCGCTCTGTAGATCAGGCTGGCCTCAAACTCACAGAGATCCGCCTGCCTCTGCCTCCTGAGTTCTGGGATTAAAGTGTGCGCCACCACCACATGCACCCATGGGAAATTTAAAGTGGACTATATCTGCCTATCCATAATATCTGCTTCTTATTAAAAACTAGTTCCAAGCACTCAAAAAAAAAAGTGCCAGAAAATAGAGATTTTGTTGAGGCTGTTTTAACAATATCACTCTATAGTCTAGGCAGGCCTGAACATACTATGTTGACAAGTATGACTTTGAACTTTTGATCCTTGTGCTGCTACTTCCCATGTGCCAGGGCATATCACTGCACCTGATCCCAAGGCTGCATTTATCAGAAATCAGATATGGCACGTTCAGTGGAAGGTGTTCTCCTTCAACCATGACGATGCAGCCAAGGGGAGCAGTGACAACTCTGTCAAGCCTGGGCACTGGAGCAAACGGGACAAGCGCCACTCAAAGACGCTAGCTTTCCACTGAGTAGACAGGGCCACAGTACAGAGGAAAACGTGCCACAAGCTGTTTCCTGATGGAAGACACCATCAGTCATGGAGGAAGACAGTGTAACCATGGTAACAATGTGTAAACCAGTCAGGAGTTCAGAAGCCTCTGACTTACCGGCCTCCCTCATACTCACCTGGTGTCTCTTAACAATGTCTTTTAATTTCCCTAGCAGTTTGGGCTCAATCTCTGGGCACAGGAAAATGTTAGGTCGAGACAGGCAATTATTCTGTGAGGAGAAGAAGTAGCTGAGATGAGGAAAGGCTGTTTTATGTTCTCACTGTGGAGAGGGAAATGGAGAGGGTGTGTGCTGGAATTTTACCTGCACCAAGGACTTCTCAATGGTCATGAACATTTCCACGTTGCGGTCCATGCGGGATGGGTTCTGGAAATCGTAACGCCGCCTTGTAAAGGGACAGTAACCTAGTCAGTTATATTCTTTGTCTGGGGAAAGGAGAGGGTGAAGGATTTTCTCTCTTTAATTTATATTTTTATTTTACATGTATGGCTGCTTTGCCTGCTTGTATGTACCATGTGTCTGAGGAGGCCAGAAAAGGTCATTGAATCCCCTGGAACTGGGGTTACAGAAGGTTGTGAGCAGCCATGTGGGAATGGGACCATGTCCTCTGGAAGAGCAGGCAGAGCACTTAACCACCACTGAGCTATGTCTTTAGTCTTGACAGTACATAACTTTTGTCTTTTTTGTTTATTTGTCTGTTTGAGATAGAGTTTCTCTGTGTAACATCCCCGGCTATCCTGAAACTTGCTCTGTAGACCAGGCTGGCTTTGAACTTACAGAGATCCACCTGCCTCTGCCTCTTGAGTGCTGGGATTAAAGGTGGGCACCATCACCCTGTTTAGTACGTAACTTCTTACCAAGGGAAATTAGGAGGTAATCTTGTCACAAATTTTGCCCAAATCAAAGGGAACGAAGGATTCCTGGTCTCAACTGCATAAATCACTCTGTCTAATCCAAAAGGACAAAGTTTGAGATGTCCACCTAAGAGGCCTCTTCTCAGACTTCACACCCCTCCCTCGTTCTTGAGAACTGTTCTGGCTGTGACAGCTATTTTTCTGACCTACCAAAATAAAAGACATGTAGCATTTCTAATGTGTTCTCTCACTTCAGAAGGACCCCAGAAAGTAAGGGGAATTTATCTCTAAACTAAATGAAAGAGCAGAGAGAAGGCATCTCACCATCCCTGGTCACTCTTGAATTTGTAGGCAGCTGCAAGAATGTGGCACAGGGATCCTCCTGCTTTGAAATCTAGGAAACATTTGATCTGGAAATTGAGACAGGGAGAGGTGTGAAGGTTACACTGTGTATTTTTTTTGTCACATAAAAATCCTGCAACAAAAATTCCACTCTGAACTGATCTCCCTCTCATGTTTTATTTTGTTTGCTTGTTTTTCCTTTTTTCTTTTTGTTTTTTTTTTCAAGACAAGGTTTCTCTGTGTAACAGCCCTGGCTGTCCTGGAACTTGATTTGTATACCAGGCTGCCTCCAATTCACAGAGCTCTGCCTGCCTCTGCCTCCTGAGTGCTAGGATCAAAGGTGTGTGCCACCCTGCCATTTGCTTGTGTTTAAGACAGTGTCTCACTATGTAGCCCTGGCTGGCCTAAAACCCACACGTAGACCAAGTTAGGCTGGAGCTTTGCAGCAATTCCTCTGCCTCTATCTCCCGAGCTCTGGGATTAAAGGCATTAAACCCACGTCATTGCACCACCACGTGACCTGGAGAAAGTTAGAAAAGAAACCAATATTCATTTTCAAAATGTCATTTTGAACCAAGCATTCTATCGGATTACCTCATGTACTACTGATGAAATGCTACAAAGTAGGCTATCAAATTCATGGAGAGATGAAATTATTAAGACTCATAAAGGTTGCCCCACAGCCGTCATGGGACAGAACCAGGACTAAACACAAGTTTATGCAAATTCAAATCTCATTGCCCATTCTCAGGGATTGCACGTATTAATTTATTGTGTCCATGTGTCCTCCTGAAGGTCTCTCCTTCCAGCATGTGGGTAGCTGAAGGAGCCACCCCCTTTGTGGCACTGCAGACACAATTCGGGGCTAGGTACACGCTCAACAGAGCTTTAGCTCTGTCTGTAGGCTTCCTGACTCAGCCGACCCAGGTTTATTCTTCTTTTTGCTTTTTTTTGTTTTTTGTTTTTTGGTTTTTCAAGACAGGGTTTCTCTTTGTAGACCAGGTAGTTCTACCACTCATAGAGATCCGCCTGCCTCTGTCTCCAGAGTGCCAGGATTAAAGTCGTGCACCACCATGACTGGCTGTGACTCAGGCTTCTAAGTGGTGGGTATATCAGATGTGTGCCGCCATGCCTGGTCTCAAACCTCACTCTATTTGACTTTTTTCAGATTTATGTGTATGTGTGTTTTGCCTTGTGTGTGCATCACGTGAGTGAGTGCCCATGATGGAGAATCAGGAGGCCGTAAACCACCACATGGGTACTGGAAACCAAACCCAGGTCCTCTGCAAGTGCTCTTAACCACCGAGCCATCTCTCCTGCTCCCAAAACGTCATCCCCTTTTAAGAGGGCAGCAGGAAAGAGACACCGGAGGACTGAACCCCAACAGTCTGAGATTGCATGCTTTTTCAAAAATAACAGGAATAGTCAACTGAGGCTAGTTTAAGCCCTAATGCCCTGACCACTAGTGGAGACTTGCTGTAGGAAATAAATCTACTAAAATTATGAAATTTGTTTTAAAAAAGTGGGTTTTATTTTTGTTTTTCTTTTGAGACAGGGTCTCACAATATGGCACACACCATCTGAACTGCTATGTGGGTCAGGCTAGCCTCCAACTTTTGATTCTCCTGCCTCAACTTCCCTAATTCTGGGATTACATGCACGTAGGGGAAAAAAATAAAAAGCAAAAGAATAAAAAACTCCCCTTCCAGTTGGGAGGCCTCATCCCCTCCCTTTGCACTCACCGGCAGTTTGGTAAGGGGTGCGTTGCTGACATGCTTGCCAAAAACCTCTTCCTGAAACTGGAGCAACTGCACAACCAGGCTCGACAGGGACTTGTTGGTCGGTGGTTCCGCCTGTATGTACTGGGGAAGGAGGGAAAGGAAGGCAGGGATGGCAGGCCGATTCTCTACCACCTGCTATTTCTTCCCCGTGAGTTCCTGGAAGCCAGGGGGCAGGTATGTCTTGTCTATATACAGAGGACTCTAGCACTCCTGAATTGTAGCTGCACCCCAACACTGGCACTGCAGGACACCCTGATATCTGGCCACCTCGTCCCCAACCAACAGTAAAATCTGCAAGGTTTATATAGAGCTCAAGGCAAGAAAACAAACATCCCTTTGAGGCTCTAAGTGACACAACAATGTATTTCTTGGGGGGCCATGATAAAGGACCAGGTTTCCATACATACTGGTGTCTTAAAAGGGCAAAAAGGAGAGGCAGGGCAAGCCGACTTACAAACTAAGCCTGTACATTTTGCTTCTACTGAAGCCAGACATGATGGCCATTGTTGGTCTCCCCTCTAGCAAGGAGAGCAGACCACTCACCCGGCCTGACACTCACTACGGTAGGAAGACACCCTGCTTATCCCTTTCTGAGGACAGGAGACCTCAGACATTTCCACAGCCTGCTACCTGGGATCCCACCTTTCCGTCCAGTTCACTGAGCCAGGAGGTTAATTGTCTCTTTACCTTTTGACCCCTATTTCCTCCACCCTAAACGGAGTCAGCACCTCTCGGTGGGAGGTGTAAAAAGATCTGTTGTAACAAAAGAGTTAAGCACTTGAAAGCTGAATCAGGTCACAGCTGTCAATCCCCTCGGGGTTCCAGACTTAAGACCCTAGTCTGGTCTCCCTTCAAAAGGTCAAAAAACGGAAGACTGGGAACCAGAGCCTCGTGCTGGGGGTTCAAACAAGTCACAGAGCCAACAGCTGTTTGTCAAGAGTCTGACACCCACAGAGACCCCAAACGGTTCTAGGGCCAAACTCAAGCCAGGATTAGAGGTGAGTTCTGAAGCTGTCCACTATTCTGACAGGCTGCAAAGCCAGGGTAGGAAGAAAGCTAGAGGGGAAAAGAGCCCTTAGCCTGAGGTAGTGAAGAAGCAGGCCATTTCCAGGAGGGGAAAAAAAAAAAAAAAAAAAAAAAAAAAAAAAAAAAAAAAAAAAAAA